>NC_083341.1:65454545-65784083 GCF_019175385.1 Lycium barbarum
TAACTGTACTTAACTGACTGTACATAACTGTCTACGAGCCTCTAGACGTAGTACACTTATACATAGAAAGGGCTGAGTACTGCCATGCCCGAATATATATACACAAAATAGTACCAAGGAAGTGAGGCTCCGGAATAACTGGAGCACTGTCAACACTGCTGGTAGAGCTTCTAAGGATCAAATCCGCCTGTCTGCTGACCTGCGCGGCATGAAACGCAGCGTCCACAAGAAGGGACGTCAGTACGAATAGTGTACCGAGTATGTAAGGCATGAATAGTAATATACAGAAAATATGAATCATGTATAATGACATAAGAGAGTTACAACACATGTCCTGGGATAGAAACATAACCTGTATATATATATACCCTTGGCAGGTGCTATGCGTACTTAGCTTTCCTTTAAGAATCTTTCCTTGTTCATAGACATATACATATAAAATAGGACATCTCATATTGCCGAGGCGTCGGCAGCCGATCCATTTAACCATAAATATACACATCCCGCGTTCGGGCATCCCGCGTCCAGGACGATATCATATCATGTAATGCCAACTGATTAGGTGGATATGCGTTCATAACGCTCTGCCCTTACCTCCATTTTCCCCGTATACACATGCATATATCATGTACATATATCAGCGTCTATAGCGCTCTAGCTCTTTTATCATATACATATACGTGTGTCGTGTAGGTACATCAGCGTCTATAGCGCTCTAGCTCTTTCGTCATGTGCATGTTTTAAAAAATATATACACATATCTTACATACATTTACATGTCTTATATGCATTTACGTATCCTATATACATATGTCTCATAGGCACGCAGGAAAGCCCAAAGAAGAATCATGTAGTCATCGGAGTGACGTAAGGTCGGTGACCTCCAATTATATTATAGAATACTCGTGATCGCTTTGTCTCACCTTGAAGGAACGAGTATTTTAAGGTGAGACTACCAACGGGGAATAATATTAAAGTAAACGTAGAATGAAATCGGGGCATCATAGATGACAGTTCATAGACTTTGAAATCTTATAGAAAATAAAGTCATAGCTAGGAAATATAAATAAGATTCAAAAATTAGTTTATCATTTTCATGTTTACATAAGATACTTAGCTTAGTCATCTTAGTCATAGAGTCGTTCCGGTAGTACGTATCATAGGCATATTCTCTTATCTAACATCATTGTTATCATTATCGTCATGGAAGTGCCCTCGTTAGAGGAGTCATAGTATTTATCATTTGGTATCGAAATCGGGATCAAAGGTTCCCTTTGGATTCACTTCAAGTAAGTCAAGCAAGACTGTAAGGAAAAATCCGAGAGTAGCGGGCCCACCTCGGGCCGGATGGGGTGACGTATATGATTTACATATATTACGTGTCATGTCATTACTTGTGAGGGTCCTAGGGTAATCGGGTCCCACTTATGCAAGTTCTAAGGGTTAAAGAGGTCTTTCTATCATTTGCACACTTTCTAGTTCAATTCTATTGAACAAAAAGTGGAAAACTTTAGGTGCGGATTCCGGGGGCTAGGGTTGTCCCCGATGCTCGTACCCGACTTATTACATCTAAGACATGCCATAGAAAGAAGAGTGAAGCCTTACATACCTCTTTCCGCTCCTTTTGCTATTCCAAATTCACGTCGCAATCTCGTCAAAATCTGCAAATTGGTCATGTTTACCAAAACTCTTATTAGGGTACTTAGAGTTGAATTCTTAAGGAAACATTTGGCTACCGAAATTTCGGCAGCATTTCCCCTATAAATACTCCATCCCACCAAGTTCAACTTGGCTAATTTCAATCAACAACAATCCCGGGAATTCAAACCCGGCCAAAATATCAACCACAATTCCAACAACAACAATACGAACAACTTCCATATTCAATCAACTTACTACTTCTTCCAAAAACTTTCTAACTTTAATGAAAACAATAACAACCTCATAATCTATATTCCAACAACATCATACTAAATAAAATTAACTCATTCTCTTCCATTTTTTTCACCATAACCACACGGCCAACACCAACATACACACTACAACTTCTCAAAATTCATTCAACTTCCATTTTCCACATATCATTCACAACAATAACAACCAAACACTAATTAAAATAATTGAAGCATGACTCTTACACATATATACATACACACGGCCATGTACTATATTTCTCTCATTCATGAATTTCATCCATTTTAGCATACTACAACACATATAAACCATATATAACACATAAAATAAGATCAAAACTCACCTTTCTTCTTCAACTTCTCACTTGACTACAACTTGACAATTTGTATGATTTTGAATTTTTCTTGCTCCAACAACAACTCCACCTTGTTAATCACCCTTTACTTGGTAGAAAATGATTTTTGAAGAATTTTTATCAATTTTTCCTTGGAAATTTGATCTTGGCCGAAATGGCCTTCAACTTTTCTCCTTCTCTTTCTTGTTCTTCAACTTCTTGAATATTCTAGAGGTTGTGTGATAAAGATGACTTAGTCATCTTATTTATTGACCAAATTTTATGTAATATGGGCTTGGGCCATAACCATGGCCGGTTGGGCCTCACAAATTTGGGCCTTATTATTTTTTTAATTTTTTTGGGCCAACTCGGTTTGGTCCCGAGTTGGGCCTAGCCCACTGACCTTTCGACCTTAAAACGTTCATATCTCCTTGTACCGACGTCACCTGGGGACCCACGACCTATGGTTGGAAAGCTAATTCAATTATCTACAACTTCTAGTTCTTTGTACTTTTCCAAATTCCAAACTTATAATACCGTTTTTGCCCCTTGAAGTCAGATCACCCGAAAACGTTTTCTTAAAATATTCGTTTGGAGGACTTCCACTTTGATTTGGCCCAAGGGTCCTTCTTGAGTTGTGTTTAACTTCTCATATGTGATTCATATGAATTTTCAGATGTCCCAAAAAAATCTCGATGTGTGGGTCCCATCTCAGCAAATAATCTGACGTTCAAAAATACGGGATACAACATTCTCCCCCCCTTTAGAACATTCGTCCTCGAATGTTAAACTGGCCTCATAGTGTATCATAATACTTCGGGGAGGTCTCCTTCGTAGACATCTCACATGTCGCTTAGGTCGCTTTTATGTCGTAAGTCCATTGAGTAAGCTCTGAACGTTGGCCCTACGTTAATAAGTCCCCTTTCTGTCACGCTTTCTCCTCTTCCGTTAGTCTTGTCCGTCTCAGCCTACATGACTTTTATAGAGTTTGTAACCACTCCACACACTCTAATTTACATTGGACTACCTAGCTTCACATTCGTCTCTTGTTCCCACATTTGTGAAAATTTCAGCATATTTCCCAGGGGGTCACCCATCATGAAATTACTCTCACCCTAGCACGCTTAACCTTGAAACTTTAGTGCATTTCAGCGTCTTAGCGTTAGTATTTTCGCCCCCACTCCCTCGCACTACTTATATCACATATTATGGAACGAGTTGGGGTCTTAGCAGTTTTCGAAACGCCGCGTAACACATCTCTTCTTTTATTTACGGTTCTAACCTCCGCAATCTCTAGTATTCGTCTTTTTACCTGTGCGTATGGCTACCTTTCGTCCTAATTTCTGAATTCTTAATATGATCAGCAATATAAAGGCAACGTAGGATAGGGTAGAATCCGAATCAATTAACATACACATCATAGAAGGTGCCGAAAAAGTACCTGTGGCCGCGTCTGCGGAAGGCTCAGGGTCCTGTCGTCCTGTCAATGCATATAGGCGGTGCGGAGGACCAGCTGAACTAGGTGTCCCTCCTCTACCTCGGCCGCGGCCCGCTGGAGCTTGGGAAGTCTGTCCAAGAGGGCGTACGGTCGACGATGAACCAACCGCGGACCCGACGGGCTAGGCTTGGTCTCCCTCATACCTCAGTGGGCAATCACGCATCAAATGGCCAACTCGCCCACAAGTATAACATGCACCTGTACCTGCGCGACACTCTCCAGAATGTGGTCTACCACATCGCGCACACCGTGGCGGGGGTGGCATCATCCTGCTAGAATCAGCTCTATACTGGGATCCTGACGCCTTAGTACCCTGATCTGGTCGCGAGTGAGTAGAACGGTCAAGTCCCCTATCCGTAAATCGAGGCGGTGCACTGGCCGCCGGTTGTTCTGAATGCCTGAATAGCTCTTGTGCCTGTCCCCCTCTGTACTCGCTTCTAGTCCTGGAAAACCTGCCCCTTTTTCTGGAACCTCTATCTGGGTAACACTCCTCTCGCCGTGGCTGATATTGTTCCTCCAGATTTTGGGCGTGGACCTGGATTCGAGTAATAGTCATCCCGTCCTGGAGTGAAGCTGTCAAACATTCCTTAACCAAATGTGGCCCTAGCCCACTCACAAATCGGTGTACATGATCTCCCTTATCCGCTATCATGGCTGGGGCATACCTGGCTAATGAATTAAAACGGAGGATGTATTCTCGAATGCTCATATTTCCCTGTCTCAGGTTCAAGAACATATCGGCTCGAGCCCGTCGAACCTCTGGCGGTAGGAAATGTCGCAGGAACGCCTCAGTGAACTCCTGCCAAACCGGAGGGGGTGCATTTGCTCCCCTCGATGATATCCAGCTACTGTACCACAGAACTGCCACATCCCGCAGCCTGTATGAAGCCAACTCTACGGACTCCGTATCCGAAGCATGTATGATCCCCAGAGTCCTCAGCATCTCATCTATAAAACTCTGCGGGTCCTCCTCTGGTTTTGATCCATAAAACTCTGGAGGCTTCAGGGTGATAAAGTCGCGGGCCCTTGCACTTACCGCTCTGCCTCCCAGGTCTACATCTTGCCGCTGATCCTGCGCGGCAACGAGCTGGGTTAATAACTGGATGGCCTCTGCCATCTGCTGGCCCGAAACTGCTGGCGGTGGAACTGGAGGTGCGGGGGCTGGAGCTGGAACTCTTTCCTGCTCTGCTGGTGCAGGGGGAGCAGGAACAGTCTGAGGGGGAGCCTCATTATGAGATTCTTCTTCTTCTAGCTCCCGTTCAACTCTGCTGGCCGCCACCCCCTTGGCTTTCTCGGCCATCGTAGCCTTTTTCTTCGGCGGCATTACTGAAACCATAACACAGGTTTAGGAAAAGGAATATGGAAGCCTGGCAACTTAGCTCTATCGCACGATTTCAGAATGCAAAGAAGGTCACATTTCCTAAATGCCCTGTAGCCTCCTGTTTATAAGTGTGGCGCGCAACACACCCATAAACAAGATCTACTGGACACGGCTCGTAGACAAACTCCTAGGACCGAACTACTCTGATACCACTTCTGTCACGACCCGTCTAGGGGCCGTGACGAGTACCCGATACTTGTACCGAGCACCCCTTGTCTATCGTTTTACCTTTACCTCTTAGCAAGCCATGTAAACAGAGCCATTTTTTTTTTTTGAACATTAACATTAGCGGCGTCATTCTGAACATAGACTAATAAACTTCGTTATCACTTATACATCAACATTAACATGCCAAAACGCCATATATCTAACTGTACTTAACTGACTGTACATAACTGTCTACGAGCCTCTAGACGTAGTACACTTATACATAGAAAGGGCTGAGTACTGCCATGCCCGAATATATATACACAAAATAGTACCAAGGAAGTGAGGCTCCGGAATAACTGGAGCACTGTCAACACTGCTGGTAGAGCTTCTAAGGATCAAATCCGCCTGTCTGCTGACCTGCGCGGCATGAAACGCAGCGTCCACAAGAAGGGACGTCAGTACGAATAGTGTACCGAGTATGTAAGGCATGAATAGTAATATACAGAAAATATGAATCATGTATAATGACATAAGAGAGTTACAACACATGTCCTGGGATAGAAACATAACCTGTATATATATATACCCTTGGCAGGTGCTATGCGTACTTAGCTTTCCTTTAAGAATCTTTCCTTGTTCATATACATATACATATAAAATAGGACATCTCATATTGCCGAGGCGTCGGCAGCCGATCCATTTAACCATAAATATACACATCCCGCGTCCGGGCATCCCGCGTCGAGGACGATATCATATCATGTAATGCCAACTGATCAGGTGGATATGCGTTCATAACGCTCTGCCCTTACCTCCATTTTCCCCGTATACACATGCATATATCATGTACATATATCAGCGTCTATAGCGCTCTAGCTCTTTTATCATATACATATACGTGTGTCGTGTAGGTACATCAGCGTCTATAGCGCTCTAGCTCTTTCGTCATGTGCATGTTTTAAAAAAATATATACACATATCTTACATACATTTACATGTCTTATATGCATTTACGTATCCTATATACATATGTCTCATAGGCACGCAGGAAAGCCCAAAGAAGAATCATGTAGTCATCGGAGTGACGTAAGGTCGGTGACCTCCAATTATATTATAGAATACTCGTGATCGCTTTGTCTCACCTTGAAGGAACGAGTATTTTAAGGTGAGACTACCAACGGGGAATAATATTAAAGTAAACGTAGAATGAAATCGGGGCATCATAGATGACAGTTCATAGACTTTGAAATCTTTTAGAAAATAAAGTCATAGCTAGGAAATATAAATAAGATTCAAAAATTAGTTTATCATTTTCATGTTTACATAAGATACTTAGCTTAGTCATCTTAGTCATAGAGTCGTTCCGGTAGTACGTATCATAGGCATATTCTCTTATCTAACATCATTGTTATCATTATCGTCATGGAAGTGCCCTCGTTAGAGGAGTCATAGTATTTATCATTTGGTATCGAAATCGGGATCAAAGGTTCCCTTTGGATTCACTTCAAGTAAGTCAAGCAAGACTGTAAGGAAAGATCCGAGAGTAGCGGGCCCACCTCGGGCCGGATGGGGTGACGTATATGATTTACATATATTACGTGTCATGTCATTACTTGTGAGGGTCCTAGGGTAATCGGGTCCCACTTATGCAAGTTCTAAGGGTTTAAGAGGTCTTTCCATCATTTGCACACTTTCTAGTTCAATTCTATTGAACAAAAAGTGGAAAACTTTAGGTGCGGATTCCGGGGGCTAGGGTTGTCCCCGAGGCTCGTACCCGACTTATTACATCTAAGACATGCCATAGAAAGAAGAGTGAAGCCTTACATACCTCTTTCTGCTCCTTTTGCTATTCCAAATTCACGTCGCAATCTCGTCAAAATCTGCAAATTGGTCACGTTTACCAAAACTCTTATTAGGGTACTTAGAGTTGAATTCTTAAGGAAACATTTGGCTACCGAAATTTCGGCAGCACTTCCCCTATAAATACTCCATCCCACCAAGTTCAACTTGGCTAATTTCAATCAACAACAATCCCGGGAATTCAAACCCGGCCAAAATATCAACCACAATTCCAACAACAACAATACTAACAACTTCCATATTCAATCAACTTACTACTTCTTCCAAAAACTTTCTAACTTTAATGAAAACAATAACAACCTCATAATCTATATTCCAACAACATCATACTAAATAAAATTAACTCATTATCTTCCATTTTTTTCACCATAACCACACGGCCAACACCAACATACACACTACAACTTCTCAAAATTCATTCAACTTCCATTTTCCACATATCATTCACAATAATAACAACCAAACACTAATTAAAATAATTGAAGCATGACTCCTACACATATATACATACACATGGCCATGTACTATATTTCTCTCCTTCATGAATTTCATCCATTTTAGCATACTACAACACATATAAACCATAGATAACACATTAAACAAGATCAAAACTCACCTTTCTTCTTCAACTTCTCACTTGACTACAACTTGACAATTTGTATGATTTTGAATTTTGCTTGCTCCAACAATAACTCCACCTTGTTAATCACCCTTTACTTGGTAGAAAATGATTTTTGAAGAATTTTTATCAATTCTTCCTTGGAAATTTGATCTTGGCCGAAATGGCCTTCAACTTTTCTCCTTCTCTTTCTTGTTCTTCAACTTCTTGAATATTCTAGAGGTTGTGTGATAAAGATGACTTAGTCATCTTATTTATTGACCAAATTTTATGTAATATGGGCTTGGGCCATAACCATGGCCGGTTGGGCCTCACAAATTTGGGCCTTATTATGTTTTTGATTTTTTTGGGCCAACTCGGTTTGGTCCCGAGTTGGGCCTAGCCCACTGAACCTTTGACCTTAAAACGTTCATATCTCCTTGTACCGATGTCACCTGGGGACCCACGACCTATGGTTGGAAAGCTAATTCAATTATCTACAACTTCTAGTTCTTGGTACTTTTCCAAATTCCAAACTTATAATACCGTTTTGCCCCTTGAAGTCAGATCACCCGAAAACGTTTTCTTAAAATATTCGTTTGGAGGACTTCCACTTTGATTTGGCCCAAGGGTCCTTCTTGAGTTGTGTTTAACTTCTCATTTGTGATTCATATAAATTTTCAGATGTCCCAAAAAAATCTCGATGTGTGGGTCCCATCTCAGCAAATAATCTGACGTTCAAAAATACGGGATACAACAGTTGGTCTTTAATTTTTGTCCCTCAAATAAGTGGTCTTTAATTTTTGCCATTCGCTAAAAGCCCCTTGGTTCCTGGTTCGAACCCCTGCTCAGTCAAAAATTTAAAAACATTTCGCAAGGCATAAGTTGGGATTCGCAGGGCATAAGTTGGTTTCAAACTCTGCCTTAAGGCACAAATATATATATATATATATATACACTTATGGCCTAATTTTGAGTGAAAGTACTTATGCCTTGCGATTTTTTTTTTTTTTTTTTTTGGAGTCTGGGTTCGAACTCAGGACCTCTGGGTGTTAAGCGAAGGGCAAATATTAAAGACCACCAATTTGAGGGCAAAAATTGAAGACAACCCCAAAAGAAGGGCAATCCGCGCAAAAAAAAAAAAAAAGATAAATGAGCGGTCATTGACTCGGTTACTTTAGCTTAAATGGGTTGGGATGAATGGGCTAAAAATCGCCGACCCGCCCAATTCTTACTAAGTTTTTTTTGCTTGTTTTCTTATAGTTTGTTGAGTATCTAATAAAACTTTTTTCCTTATATTATGACTATAGATAACAAATCAAATAAAAAATATTTTTAAAAATAATTTAGACAGTTTCTCTTATTTTGCACGGATTGTCCTTCATACGGACTGGTCTTTAATTTTTGTCCCTCAAATTGCTGGTCTTTAATTTTTTTTCCCTGCTTATCATTTAGTGAAAATTTATGGGCCAAAGTACTCTTATTCGCTGGTCTATGAAACCAGAGATCTTGAGTTCGATCCCCAGCAGAGTCGAAAACTAAAATAATTTCGTAAGACAAAATTTCATAAAAACTATGCCTTTTCGGGTAAAGTTACATAAAAACTATGCCTTATCGCGCAAACTTATGTAGAAACTCATTTTATGAATTGTTGAAGATTGGATGATTTGAGATATGCTCAGTGATGGAAAAGGGAGGAAAGCTGGTATTAGATGGGTTGTCTGAATTGCACCCCAGCAGTTTGATAAAATGCCTGAGAGAACAATGTGCTCTCTTGAAGTTGGAAGATTAGATGGAGATATGTTGCTAGCTTTTTATGCATGTTAAAATTTCAGACATTAAGTTGTAACACTTTCTGTAGTTTTTACCTCCATTCGTGTTCAAAATTAGTCAACATTTCAAAAGTGTATTGTTAGTTGATACTCCATCCATTAACTTTTACTCATCATGTTTAGATTCTCGAGAGTTAATTTGACTAATTTTAGGAGCTAAATTAAATTAGATTAAATAAATATTTTAAAACTAAAATTTAGATGTTCGGAAACTATACGAAAAATATTAAAAGTTGCAATTCTTCTCAGATTATTATCATGAAAAAATACATCTGAAAATGTTGGTCAAAATACATGCAGTTCGACTCTCGAGAAGCGGAACGCGACTAGTTAAGGTGAACGGAGGAAGTATTAAATGTTGGAAGAATAAAGTATTCATTTGTTGCCTTTTATGGATTGCACGTTGTAACCATGATATGAGTTTCCCAGAAAAGTCTCTTTGCAGTTTGAGCTCTACAGCCATGGAGACAGTCGTCAATGGTGAATTTTCCAGTATCTTAGACTTCACTGGAAGTACAACCAGATTATTTTTCATTGTTTAGAAGAGTTATCATCGCATGTAACAGTTTTTGACAGATTATTGTTCATTCTACTAAATTATTGAATATAACAAATTGCAAGTACTTCAGACATCGACTACTGGGACTTGAGCCTCTCATGGGGCATGGGTGGATGTTCTTGATTTCTTTGCAATGATGAAAAAGACGCAACTCAAACAAATTAGCTTCGCATTCACTGGTGGCTTGACTGATCGACGGCAGTCAGGTCTTAGAGAGGAAAGAAGAAAACACTTTGAAAACATGACAAACGAGTAATTGATAATGCATTGACTTGACCAATGTGCTTGTATGGTTTATCTTCTAGGACGAGATGGCTAGTACGATGCTGAGCCATGACACAGCTTTCGTTCGCTGTGATCTTTTCTAACTTGAAAAGCAGTTACCATTTGATGTCCTGCAGGTGTTAATGAGATATAAGTTCAAGAAAAATGGAGGAATGAAGATGATTAAATAGTTCATATCACATGAAAATCCTCCTTAAGTCATGATTGAGCTAGAACTTAGGGTTTGGTCATATGACCTGATGCCCTTTTCCTTTTTGTTTAATTTGTTGCTTTAGTTTGTTTTGTCGGGTTTCCGACATGTTGGGCTTCTTTTATTTAGTTGATTAATAAAGTACCCACTAAGCTTTCTTAGCGGTATTGAACTTGAAAAAAAAAAAAAAAAAAAAAAAAAGAAAGAAGGAAGTATCAAGCATTTCTTTGGGGAAATCTCTTTTCTCCAGAGACAAAACATGAACAAGGTCCCCATCTAGAGGTTCCTCAAAGCTATACCAAACAAGAGAGCTCAATAAACCAGCTTCCTGCTCATCTCCTCGAGCTACTAAGAACACAACTCATAAACCTGAATACTTTCTCAAGAAGGTCGACCCTATCTGAGGGGTGAGTGGAGCTCTTATCGTTGATCAGCAATGGAGCTCAAGAGAGCAGGAATCCATTTTTGGGCGTGGAAAGAGTCGCCCTTTTACAGACGTTAAGTTCAATTCATTTCATTGCTCATCTCCTTCAACACTTCCTCCAATAACCATAGATGACGTGACCAAGTCAAAGTTTTTAAACTTGGTTGCATATGAAGCATGCCCCGACGGACCAGATGACTTTGGTGTTACATCTTATATTTGCTTCATGGATTAACGTATTGATAATACTGAAGATGTGAAGGAGGCTGAGATCCCAATGTATACTCCTTAACTTTCTTGGAAGTGATCACGAAGTAGCAAGTCTATTCAATGAGATAGCAAGACATTTGGTGCCTAATCCACATGCGTTTGTTGATGTCAAAAGCAAAATTGAGAATCATTACAATAACAAAGTAAAAGTATGCGTTGCTGAGTGGATGAACACTGCAATTGATTGATGCAGTTCTATCAGGTATCCAAACCTATTATGCAATATCGAAAAAATACAGCTAGTAATGATTCGGAACCAGCCAGCATCTTCTTCTTCTTTTTGTTGAATTCATTATTTCTTTTACCTTACTGCTATGATTGTGATTGGTCTTTGTATTGTTGTTTATATATGCGATATTAATACAAGATATGTATTTTTGTTCATGTTGTTTATATATGCGATATTAATGCAAGATATGTATTTTTGTTCATGTTTTATTTGTGTAAATACTACTTTCAAGCACACGATCATTACTCGTACCTTAAAATGAATATTAAGCAGAATATATACTCCATCTGTTCTAATTTGTATGACACTATTTTCTTATTAGTACATTTCAGAAAGAATTACAATATTCTATATTTAAAAACAATTTAACTCGACTTTTCGTTTTACCCTTAATGAGAACATATCATAGGCAGACAAATGTTATGACATGTTCAATACCACAAGTTTCAATTGTCTTATAGTCATCTAAATATTATGGCATGTTTAAAACCACAAGTTTAAAAAGATTTTCCTTTTTTCCAAATGTCTAGGAATACGGATTATGACTTGACGATATGGACTAAAGGTACTAAGATTGATGTCCGTTGACGCAAACGTTTAGGATTAGGCACAAAGATATTTGTGATCTCCAAGGAAGTTGGGACTATATATATGCTTTAATGTACAGTTCTAATTTTCTAGCTGGCTTTTCTGATACTTAGAGTGTAAATAATGGTAGGTATCCTAGATCTTTTGTATATTACTTTGTCACGTCCTTAGTCTTCAACCAAGCGCATGTGCGACACTTGACAACTTACTCACGATCTTGCTATGCCAAGTTAGCCTAGATTATAACACTTAGGATCCCTAAGAGAATGGTAGATAAGGAAGACAAGAGAAATTTTCTAAGGAAGCTTTGTATTAGAGAGAACTTGAATTGTTTTTTGCTTGATGGTTTTACAAATGAATGCCCCTCTATTTATACTACTCACCTAGGGGCTAACGGGTAAATAATAATTGTTACACAAGTCCCTCTATATTTACAAGTAGGTCCCCTCTCTAGAATTCTCTACATGCCTAGAATATTCTGAGGCTTCTCAAGAAAGTCTTCCTAGATATATTACAAGAATCTAGAGTCTTTCCAATAAAACTCTCCATGGCTCTAGAATCTTCCCACAAATGCTAACATCTTTGCCATGTAAGCATCCACCTGTCTAAAATATGTGCTTATGTGGCAAGATGACTTGGAAGATCATCACATTCTCCCCCACCTGATGTTGCGTCGACCGCGGCGCATTGCTGCAGCATAAACTCTTAAATCTTGTCTTTAAATTGCCACAAGTCTTCATATCGCTCCCAATGTGGCCTCCTCCGGTGATTGTATGTTCCAGTTAACGAGGAACAAGGCGGTGGCTTTCTTCCCTTGTCTTCGCCTAGCCTGGTAATCAATGATAGCCTCAATCTCCCGATCATAAGAGACGATGATGGTAATCAGCGCCCGACTCGACTAACCTCGACTGGGATCATCCATGTCTTCATAGTATGACATAAGCACGCTATCATGGAAGACGGGATGAATCTTACGACGAGGCGGTAACTCTAACTTATATGATATCTTGCCCACCTTGGCAACGATCCTAAACGGCCCCTCATACTTCCACTCCAAGTTCTGGTGCACGTCCCGTAGTGTCTTAAACTGCCTCGGATTAAACTTCACAAAAACCATGTCCCCAACCTTATAATTTGTGGGACGACGCTTGCGGTCGGCCCACTTCTTCATCTTCTTTGTTGCCTTGTCCAAGTAGGACTTAGCAATGTCAAGCTGCTCCTCCAACCCCTTGGCCATATAGTAAGCCCCCAAACTCTTCGCCTTAAACGCTGCCAGTAGTGAACGTGGAGTTTGTGGTTGTTGGCCTGTGGCTAGCTCAAATGGTGTTTGGCCCGTGGACTCACTCTATTGCAGGTTATAGGAGAACAGGGCTAGGTTTAAGAGCCTTGCCCTATTCTTCTGATGCGCACTCACATAATGCCTTAAATAGCACTCCAATAAGGCATTGAACCGCTCTATTTGTCCATCTGTCTACGGGTGGAAACTAGTGGAAAAGGCAGCTCCATGCCAAGTATGTCGAATAAATCCCTCCAAAAGTTCCCAGTGAAGCGGGGGTCTCGATCACTGATGATATGACTTGGTAAGCCCCAATATTTCACCATGTTCTTGAATAATAGCTTGGCGGCTTCCTTAGTTGTACATCCTAGTGACGCAGGCATGAAAGTGGCATACTTCAAAAATCTATTCACGACCACCATGATAGTGCCATAACCGTCAGACTTCGGTAGACAGGTGATAAAGTCCATAGTCACGCTCTCCTATGGATGCTCCGCAACTGGTAGTGGCTCCAAAAGTCCCCCGGGCTGTCTTTGCTCAACCTTGTCTTATTGGCACACAAGACAAGTCTGCATATAACACTCTATGCCCTCTCGCATGCGCAGCCAATAGTGTCGTGGCTCTCCTTCATAATACGCCGCCTAATATCTCCAAACTTCGCACGTAGACCCTCCAACCTGTGGTGAGCAATAGACCATTTTCCACACAAAAATTCCTCGTCTTCCCCGAGCGGCTAACTCCATAAGTTGCTTAGCTGCGGGATCATGTTCCATGCTTTCCTTTACAGCCTCTCGAATGTCCCAACTTGCTGAAGTAATTACAACAAGCTCGGCCTTTCTACTCAAGGCATAGACTACAACGTTACCCTTGCCCGGCTTATACTCCAGCACATAGTCGAACTCAGCCACGAAATCTTGCCACCTAGCCTGCTTCGGTGTGAGCTTCTTCTGTGTCTGAAAGTAGCTAGTGGCCACATTTTCAGTCTTGACCACGAACTTCGACCCCAGCAAATAATCTCTCCATGTATGAAGACAATGCACAATGGCAGTCATCTCCTTCTCTTACACCGTGTAACGCTGCTCCATATCGTTCAACTTACGACTCTCGATCACAAATTATGAGTAGCCCCAATGTCTACTAGTGCACGAGCGGGCTTCTTGTTGATGGTGAGGTCCATGTACTGTTGTTATTCTTGTTGGTTTGACTATCTTGCTTTGTGACAGCGCCACATAGTCTAAGCGTCCCTAACTGGGCAGTGCCAGAACTTTGTGCTTGCGTCTGTAAGCCTCTAAGAGCACTAATATGCATAAACTGGTCGGGACAGGGCCCCGACGTACCCATAGCCATACTCATAATATATATATACATGTATGTGTTCCTACTCAAGACTCTGACCAACAACTCCAGAGAAATGGAGTTCAACAACCAACCGCTGAACATCTGGTACCCTACCGTGGCAACACACCTAACCTATCAATTTGTGGATGTGGACATGATCACAGCGCACAAAAAAGGCGTCAGTACGAAATATGTACTGAATATGTAGAGCGGTAAGTGTAAGCATAAGAAATATAAATAACAAGAGGAGAGATATAGAGTCAACCTGAACTCTGAAACAAGCCGTTGAGGGCAATCATAACCACAACGTGAATATAACTGTATGCTCGTAAAAATCATTCCTCACAGTGGAGGATTATAACATATCGTATCATATAATAATATATATCCTTCTGTGGGGTGAGCTCATCATCATATCATCATCTCCACCCAACTGATTAGTAGTATGCACAGCTACGTGCGTACCCGGCCGTATCTAACACGACACGGTAATGAAAAAAATACATCTAGGTGCACATCTACGTGCTTGCCGGGCCGACTATAGCGTGGCGCGGTAATGAAAGTAAAACATATTTTTATAAGTGCAATACAAGACCGACCTCAGAAGAGACATCATAGAAACAGTCGGAGTGACCTATCATCGTTATCCTCCGACTACTGTTATTTTCACTACGTTCATCATTCTTTAATCAATAGGCCAAAGAAATAAAAGTATAGGGAAACACCTTGTTATGAATTATACACAAAGCCGAAGTTAGCCAAACTCTTATGAAATATGATCGACACAACTTTTATCTGAAAAAGTGTACCAATGGGAGGTTCGTCACCATTGAGAAATAAACAAGAAGATAAGGATTAACTCAATTAAAGGAAGTACAATCAACTCAACTTTGACGTGAAGTGTACCGTAATGAATGTCATTATTCATTCGATAAACAAGAGGGATACAAAATGCAAAAGGTACTTCAATACAAGCTATTCATGAGAAAAGGGTAAGCTTAACCATTTTGGAACATAATCGACACAAGTTGAACGGAAAGTCTTTTAATCGATAATTAAAAGGAGATATGGAACGTGGAACATGCTTTGGTACAACTCATAGATGAAGTATGGGTCAGCTCAATTATCATGAAACGCGATCGATCAAGTTAACGGAACAACTTTTCAATGAAAGGTCATATGAAATCTAGTCATGCCACAAAGAGAATAGAAAGCCCTACATACCTCGTTGATGGAATTATGTATGTTTCCCGAGTCCTTGAACGCCTTACGAATGATTGCCTATATAATACCAACCATTCGGGATCAAAATCAAGTTCATAGCTCATAGGATTTTTCATTTAGACATTTAATGGAGCAACTTGCGAGCATAAGTTAATAGGCTTATTTGTAGCTTAATTCTCCCGTAGACGCTACCATATCCCACTTTTATGTTCCTTCTCATCATTACGATACCATCCATATCACCACAGCTCCAAACAACCTACCATAACCATACAAAATATCCCAACAATTAAGCTATATTCATGATAGTTAACAAGGACTTATTCTTATGGGATTTTCTCCAATTTTCTAGGTCTAAACGTTTGTAAAGTTCAAGGAGATTCAAAGAAGGTTAAAACATACCTCAAGTGATGTAGAACACTTCAAACTATAAATTACTTCAAGGCGAATTTTTCATCTGAGAAGCAAAATAGTGAAGAAATCACGATTCCGTAATCGCCATATTGTTCTTCATGTTAAAGTTGATAGATTTGCTCTTGGTTTGGATTGAGATTGATGGACGATTCATTGGAGAGAGTTTGAAGGTTTTCCAGGTCATGGATAGTGAGAAAATGAAGTAAAATTCGTGCAGGGGATCTTTTATTTGACCTAAAGTGAGCAGTAACTGACCTTGCTTGCTGTTCGCGCGGCAGTTTGCGTCCGTGGACAAAAATGCGAATATCTCTCTACTCCGACGTCTTATCGACAAACTGTTAAATGAATTGAAAACTAGACTCGTAGAATTTCGATTCGGTGGGTAGATCACCCCATAACTCCAAGTTTATTGAGAGAAAAGCTCCACGACATCTGACCAAAATTTCAGTGAAATTTACAAACTTAACGTGCGACGCCCTTTGCCGACTTTCGTGTTACAACTCGTTTTACTTCCAAACTTAACAAGAGACCATTATACAATTCAAATAATTCATATCATTACTTGCTTAGCATGTGAAGCACTCCTAATCTCACCCAAAATTACAAGTTATCGTATTCCCAACTTGCCGACTTTTGACGAAACTCATCCTTCTTTTATTCATTCACCCTCCAAACCTTCCGCCACTTAATAATCTTATTTATAGACTCTTATAACCATTTATATTAATAATCTCAATCCCTTTTAACCTCAAGATAATTTCTTTTTGAACTTGCATCGATTAACTCATAATGCAACTTTAACGTAAGAAAATCCAGAGTGTAACAACATCGCTACCCCTTGACTCATTGCCTTGTCATTTGTCATGATTATCATGCTTGAAGTCCATCAAATACTTGGCCTCCACTAGGGCTTGTTCTATATCAGCGACTTGACGGTGTTGCAACTTCTGCTCAGCCCAATTTTGCAACACGTTTATAAAGTGAAACAACAAGTCATCGCTGGTGAGGTTGGGTATTTGAAGCATAAGGGTGGTGAAATCCTTGGCATAGCCTCGTATGATCCCTATCCACTTTAACTCTCTTAGGTTGCGCCTTGCCTCGTACAAGACATTATTTAGGAAGAACTGTCGCTTGAACTCGTTCTTGAACTGATCCCATGTGCTGATTGTGCATAAACCTTTCTTAGCATCAACGACCTTTCTTCTTCACCATAACAAGGCAGTCTCTGATAGGTACAACACAGCGGTGTTGATTTTGGCCTCATTGTCCCTAACTTTGCTATGCCTGAAATAATTCTCCAAGTGCCAAAGAAAGTTCTCCACTTCTTGTGCATCACGAACCCCTTTGAGCACTAGTGGCTTGGGAGCCTCGATCTTAGCCTCCCTTGTTACAACAACATTACTGGCTGTCTCGATCATGCCAGCGTCCACCTGCTCTTCGAGTGCCACTATCTTTGCCTTAATGGCATCGATAGTACTTAACGCCTCCATGAGTCTGCACTCTAAGGCAATGATGGTTTTCTTTACCTCAATCTCAGCCTGCGTACACCCCTCCAAGTCATTTCGGATGTTTTCAATCTCTTCAAGAGTGTGCCCCTCAAGGACGCTAAGGGTGCCCTGCACCTTCCCCAGACGTTGGCCAAAAATGTCGATAGCGTCCATCCCAACATTAACCTTCATAACCCACTCTTTACAGCGAGACTTCCTTGGACAGGACATCTACTTCATCCTCAATCGCCTCAGTGGTAGATGGTTCTTGGGATGTAAACCCTTCGTTTGGCACAACCTCTAGTGGCACCTATTGGCTCTTGTTGGCGCATTCCTCTTTTTGTTATGGCTATTCATGCCAGCGGCATCCTGGGTGACGTTCGCTTGGGTTTTAGCAGCGTTTATTTCTCCGTCGTTTGCCATCCCCTTTTTCGCAACCTTTGCTCTGATACCACGTTGTCACGTCCTTAGTCTTCAACTAAGCGCACGTGCGGAACTTGACAACTTGCTCACGATCTTTCTATACCATTTCATCCTAGATTACTACACTTAGGACCGCTAAGAGAATGGTAGATAAGCAAGACAAGAGAAATTTGCTAAGGAAGCTTTGTATTAGAGAGAACTTGAATTGTTTTTTGCTTGATGGTTTTATAAATGAATGCCCCTCTATTTATACTACTTACCTAGGGGCTAATAGGTAAATAATAATTATTACACAAGTCCCTCTATATTTACAAGTAGGTCCCCTCTCTAGAATTCTCTACATGCCTAGAATATTCTAAGACTTCTCAAGAAAGTCTTCCTAGATATTTTACAAGAATCTAGAGTCTTTCTGGGAAAACTCTCCATGGCTTTAGCATCTTCCCACAAATGGTAGCATCTTTGCCATGTAAGTATCCGCATGTCTAAAATATATGCTTATGTGGTAAGATGAATTGGAAGGTCATCACATTACGTTCTATAAAATTTTCTCTAGTATTAAATCTTGTACATCCGTTATCTGCATATTATTTTCCAGTTCTTTACTTGGAATATTTTAAGAATCATGATGCTTTAATGTAAGAAATGAAGAAGTCTCATTGCTTTGTGTTCCTTATTCTTGAGAAACTTGGGGTGCGGCCCTTCCCGGAACGCAGGATGCTTTGTGCACCGGACTGCCCTTTTATTCTTGAGAAACCTGATAAGTGTCATATTCGGAAGTATCAATCACTTAAAGTTCAGTTAGACTACTTCTCCTGAGAATGTAGTCTTGAGTATATCAGAAGTGGCGGAGCCAAGATTTTCACTAAGGGGGTTCAAACTATAAAAAAGTAAACATACGAAGAAGCCAAAGAGGGTTCAACATCTACCATATCTACATAAAGAATAATTTTAACCATGTATAAACAGTGATTTCTTTCGCCGAAAATGGTTACCCCCTCGGCCCTAGGTGGCTCCGCCCCTGTATATCAGTTGTCTGAATAGTCATTTAAAGGTCTAAGTAAAATATAATAAAAGCAATACCATCATGTGCCTCAAAGTAGTAATTTACACAAGTAAAACATAAAAAACAAAACAAATTACTAGTTCTTATACATAAACAGGAGTACAGAGATCGATCATCGTCAATAGGAGTAAGATAAAAGAAATGATGAATTAATTAACAAATATGACACACATGATTTCCTGCAGAAAAGAAGGGGAAAAACAACAGCTTGGTTTTGAATCCTATCATTACTAGCTCCCTTTTTGATGGACTGCATAATAGCTTTGGATGCCTGATAGAGATGTACCAGTAACTTGCAAACCAATAACAAAAAGTGCTGCAATAAATGCGAAAATAGTCCATGGGGTATTAAAATGAGTGTTCTACCACTCAGCAATCCATATTTTTCGTTTGCTATTGCAATGCTTGTCAATTTTGTCTTTCACATCAACAAAGGCATGTGGATTAGGCACCAAATCTCTTGCTATCTCATTGAAGAGATCTGCTACTTCTTGATCACTTCCAAGAAAGTTAAGAAGTATACCTTTTGATCTCAGCTCCTTCATATCTTCAGCATGATCAATGAGTGAATCCATGAAGCTAAGATAAGATGTGACACCAAAGTCATCTGGTGTATCAGGGCATGCTTCATATGCAACCAAGTTTAAAAACTCCGACTTAGTTGAATCATCTATGGTTATAGGTGGAAGTGTTAAAAGAGCTGAGCAATGAAAGAAATTGAACCTAACATCTGTAAGACGACGACTTTTGCCAGGCTTGAAATGGATTCCTGCTCTCTTGAGCTCCATGGCTGAACGATAGGAGCACCAGTCACCCCTTAGATAGCATCCACCTATTAAGAAAGCCTTTGGGTTTATGAGATGTGTTCTTAATATCTCGAGGAGATGAGCAGGAAGCTGATTTCTCATGCTTTCTTGTTTGGTAAGGAAAGGCCTTCTCCTTCACACTTCTTGCCAAGACAGTTTAATACTTTCTTAGAACATGTATAGCTTTCAGGATGGGGACCTTGCCCAAGTTCTGTCTGTACAGGAAAGAGAATTCCCCCCAAAGAAATCCTTGATACTTTGAATGAATCCATGACATTGAGGAGGCTTTGTATGTGCACTCGAGTTGAACATTTTAATCATCTTCATTCCTTCATTATTCTTGAACTTACAGCTCATTAACACCTGCAAAACTTCAAATGGTAACTGACTTTCAAGTAAGAAAAGATCAAGACGAATGAAAGCTATATCATGGCTCTTCATTTTGAGCTCCTTATAATTGCCAGTCTCAATGCAGTGAAAGTATTGGAGGATGAAGCATCCATCCAGGAACATCATCTGTGCAAACTCCTCGTCGCTGTAATCTTTGATCAATTCATTAGCATAACACTCCCTTACACTAGGCATAATGTTCTTGACCTTTTTGTAAATCTCATCAATTGACAGCGAATTTGTTGGAAGCCATGGTAAGACCCCACCAGGTTGTGGTTTGGTACTATCTTGATCAGCAAACTGAATTGCCAATAGCTCCTTGTACTTCTACATAGGTTGAAGCTTTGGTTTTCCATGGTGAAATGGACCGATAGCAACCACAAGGGGCTCATAACACCTTACGTTTGATTTAATCTCGCGATGCATTTTTTGGCTTCTGCGATGATGTCACGACCCAACCCCGTAGGCCGTGACTAGTGCCCGATCTGAGCACCCGAACCCATCTATTAAGTATTATCTCAAATTCCATCAACTCATTCTAGTATATGGCGGAAGCCGACAAGGCTTTATTTCAAATTTAAGTAATTTCCAGAAAAATTTCGGCAGAGTTTCCTTTGTTTTACGGACTATCCAATATACCCTGCACGCAGAAAATACCAACAAAAGCCACACAGGGCTAACCAAGCAAGATATAAACATATGCGGACCGGCCGCCTCGGCGTATAGGATCGCCCAAACAACATATGCGGACCGGCCGCCTCGGCGTATGGGATCACCCAAACGACATGTACATACATCCATACAGAAAGACCCTAACCCACAAACATGTCCACAGACCTCTAAACAGACCGACAGAATCATATGACGGGACAGGGCCCCGCCGTACCCATGAACGAATATATACAAATGCACTAATAAATATATATACCAAAAGTATAAGCTCCGGAAAGAGAGGAGCACTCCGAATAGCAGAAAGGGTGTCCTAAACAGGTGGATCACCAGGCTGTGCGTCTGTACCTGCGGGCATGAAACGCAGCCCCCGGAGAAGGGGGTCAGTACGAAATATGTACTGAGTATGCAAAGCAGAAGGTACAGAAATAAATCTGAATAATAATCGAATCAGATATATAGAAAATAATACATATCAAAATGTTTATTCCCAAAGTATAAATTATGCATAGGGCACTGGAAAATGTGGTCGCCCGCCTGTCGATGGCGCCACAACACAGCATAACACCAGAAAGTTTCAAATCTCCGAATCCCCGTCACACATCACAACACAGCATAACGCCAAACACAGCATAACGCCAAACATAAGTGGAACCCGGCCCTCGAGCAAGGAGCACGGTGAACCATAAACACAGCATAACACCGGAATATATCGAAAAGCGCACGACAACAGAACCGGCCCGGGAACCGGCGAACGATATCATAGTAGGCACGAGCGGAGTAGTGAGGAATCATATGCATAAAATCATTATTATAAATCCGAAGGATAAGTAAAATAGTCATATTTGAAATCGGAGTAATAATTATCACTTTTTGATTCAAAGTTGTCGAATTTACATAAAGGGCGTCGCGGGACCCACGGACGAGTATAGACCCGAACTGAGTCCGCCTATGAAAAACTTACCCATTATACATCAAGCAAACTCCTATAAAAATTATTGGAGCGATCCGAGCCTCTATGCGAAAAATATGGCATTCAGAGATTACAAAATTCCTTAAAGCGAACATTTTCCATGCGAATTTCGGAAAGCGATTACTTCAAATACATCATGGTTCATATTTCATAAAAACATACATAAGAGTGCCAAAGAATATATATATATGGATCATAACATGCTCGGATCTCGAATTTGGAATTCCCTTAAAGCTCCAATCTAGCCTATGTGAAACTAAGGCACGCCAAAAGAAGGAAGGTTGCTTTACATACCTCAAACGCTCTCCAATATGATCCAACTCCAGCTAAGTCCAAACTATGATTCGGGCTGCCCAAGGTCTACAAACAAGCCATAAAATGCCAAACATTAGCTAAAGACTTTTTGGGCATTAAATTCCAATTTCGCCCTTAACTCTACGGAAATTTGGACGGCATTTCCCCTGTAAATAGGCTACCCCGAGAATTTAACTCGGCCATATCAATCAACAACAACAGCAACAACCAACCTAACAACATCAACAACTAATTCGGAAAGCAATACAACAACAATAGCTTTCTTTTTCCACTATTCAACAACTTACATAAATTCAATTCGACAACTTACCTTCAAGCCAAAATCGACGCTTATACATTCACATACTAACCCATGCCCCTACCAACAATATTTAAGGACATTCTAAGCAATTCATACAACATTTCCAATAATCCAAATTTTTCTCCAGCTACCCGAAACAGCCCCCTAACCGAAACAGCCCCTCTAACTTTTTCTTCATTTACAAATTATGGTTTGTATTCACAATTCACCTTCTAACAATACTATCTCGCCCATATACCAATTACATTAAATATACAAAAGCCCCCAAATCAGTCCGCAACATCTACAACCTCAATTTGAACCAATGAACATTCATTTCCAGCATAAAATTCAAAGCGACGACGATTAAAACATTAAGCGATATTCATTCGCTCATTGTCATATAATGTGAACCATTTCAATCAACACTACACATACACATATATGGATGATTCCCAATTGTTCTTCACCTTACAATGATCATAATCAACTAACTAAACATTAATTCATAATTTCAATCACAACACAACAACACCCATCACACGCCCAACCCTCATACATATGGCATCCACTTCACCATTCTTTATTTCATGATTTTTAACCATAATAAGATACTACAACATGAATATAACCATCATAACACAAGAACAAGATCAAATCTTACCTTTTTATCTTCAACTTCCACAAGCCTAGGGTTTCCACAAGATGAGAAATAGTGGATTGATCGCTCCCACAATGCTTCCACGCTACTTAGGGACCTCAATATAGTTGATTTGTGCCAAAGAAATAATTTTTGGAAGGCTAGAATTGATCTTGATTTTTTTTTCAACTTGGCCGTGAGGTTGGGGGTTTTCTCCTTCAACTTTTAGATATTTTTTTTTTTGTGGGAAGTGAGAAAGATGAATACATGGTCATCTTTTAACTAATATGAAGTGCATTGTTGTCCCTTGGCCCACATTAAATGAGTTGGACCACTTAAAAGATGACACCAAATTGTGTGGGCACCACATGGAATTTGTGGATGACTTTCCACTTCTAATTTTATCACTTTTGGTCCCAAATTTTTCCTAATTGATCCATACCAATAAATTCATGCACAACTTATATCTCAAAATAAAATCGAAGGTCAAGAATCCCGACTTTGTATCCCGAAATAATTTTGTCCCTAACTTATCGTAATTAATCCAGATTATTCCACTGTACAAAAATACGGGTTCTAACATCCTCCCCCCCTTAAGAACATTCGTCCGCGAATGTTAGATTTATCTCACGGGTCATACAAACAATTTGGGGGAGTTTCCTTCTCAACTATCACAACCATACATTTATTGATCAAACAACAAAGTCAAATAGAGAATTGGATTACCTGTAGGTTCCGAAAATAAATGAGGATACTTCTTCTTCATATGCTCCTCAGCTTCCCAGGTCATTTCCTCTCGGTTATTGTTCCGCCACAGCACTTTAACAGAAGCCATATCTTTGTTCCGCAACCTTTTTACCTGACGATCCAATATGGCTATAGGCTGCTCCTCATAAGATAGCTCCTCTGTGACTTGAATATCATCTACAGGAAAAACTCTGGAAGGGTCACCAATACACTTACGAAGCATAGAAACATGAAATACCGGGTGTACCGCTCCCAAATCAGCTGGCAGATCTAATTCATAGGCCACCTTGCCTATTGTACGAATAATTTGATACGGTCCAATATATCTCGGACTGAGCTTCCCTTTCTTGCCGAATCTCATAACACCTTTCATAGGCGACACTTTCAGGAACACCCAATCGCCAATCTGAAACTCTAACGGTCGACGTCGTTTATCAGCATAAGATTTCTGTCGACTCTGGGCCGCTAGCAATCTCTCTCGAATAAGTCTCACCTTATCCACGGCCTGCTGGACCACATCTGGACCGATGAACTGAGTCTCACCCACGTCAAACCAACCAATCGGAGATCTGCATTTCCTGCCATACAAAGCCTCATAGGGTGCCATCTGAATACTGGAGTGGTAGCTGTTGTTATATGCAAACTCAACAAGCGGTAAATGGTCGTCCCAGCTACCCCTGAAATCAATAACGCAGGCACGCAACATATCTTCCAATGTCTGAATAGTGCGCTCGGCCTGTCCGTCAGACTGGGGATGGAAGGCTGTACTCAGGCTCACCTGGGTTCCCAATCCTTCCTGAAACGATCTCCAGAACCTAGCTGTAAACTGGGCACCTCTATCGGAAATAACAGACACCGGAACTCCATGAAGTCGTACAATCTCCCTGACATAAAGCCTGGCATAATCCTCAGCTGAATAGGTGGTCCGAACCGGAAGAAAATGGGCTGATTTCGTCAGCCGATCAACAATAACCCAAATAGAATCATACCTCCGTGGAGTGCGAGGTAGACCTGTAATAAAGTCCATATTAATGATCTCCCACTTCCACGTCGGTATCTCCATCTCCTGCAATAGCCCACCGGGCTTCTGGTGCTCAATCTTAACCTGCTGGCAATTTGGACACTGAGCAACGAACTCTGCTATATCTCTTTTCATACCGTCCCACCAATATAGGCATCTGATATCATGGTACATCTTCGTCGACCCTGGGTGAACAGAATATCGGGCGTAATGTGCCTCGCCCATAACCTGTCGCCGCAACCCTGCAACGTCAGGTACACACAATCTGCCTCTGTGAAATAACACTCCATTAGGTGAAATCTCAAACGGAGTCTTCTCCTGTGCCAGCGCTGCGTCTCTGTACTTTGCCAGAATAGGATCCTCATACTGATGCCGCTTAATATCTTCTGTAATAGAGGACTCAGCAATACCTCGAACAGAAACCCCAACATCTCCAGAATCAGCCAAGCGAACTCCAAGACTAGCCAACTGATGAATATCGCGAACCATTTCTTTACTCTCTGATGGCACGTCTACTAGGCTGCCCATAGACTTGCGGCTGAGTGCATCCGCCACAACATTAGCTTTCCCAGGATGGTAGAGAATGTCAACATCATAATCTTTCAGCAACTCTAACCACCTCCGCTGCCGCAAGTTCAGCTCCTTTTGCCTAAAGATGTACTGAAGGCTCTTATGATCTGTATAAATGTCAACGTGAACCCCATATAAGTAATGTCTCCACATCTTCAAGGCATGAATGACCGCGGCCAGCTCCAAATCGTGAGTAGGATAATTCTTTTCATGTTTTCTGAGCTGCCGGGAAGCATAAGCTATCACCCTGCCATGCTGCATCAACACACATCCCAAACCAATACCAGAGGCATCACAATAAATCACATACCCATCTGGACCCTCCGGAAGAGTCAGGACTGGAGCCGTAGTCAACTTCTCTTTCAGCAACTGGAAGCTACGCTCGCAAGCATCTGACCACTGAAACTTAGCTCCCTTCTGAGTCAGCCTTGTCAAAGGCGCTGAAATGGAAGCAAACTTCTCCACGAATCTCCGATAATAACCAGCCAATCCCAGAAAGCTACGCACCTCTGTCGGCGTCGTAGGTCTAGGCCAATTCTTTACGGCCTCGATCTTCTGGGTATCCACCCGGACGCCATCAGCCCCAATAATATGTCCCAGAAATGCCACTGAAGATAACCAGAATTCACACTTAGAAAATTTAGCATATAATTCCTGGTGCCGAAGTGTGCCAAGTACCGTCCTCAAATGGTCTGCATGCTCTGCTTCTGACCGAGAATAAACCAGAATATCATCGATAAATACGATCACAAACATATCCAAGAACGGTCTGAATACCCGATTCATCAGGTCCATAAATACTGCTGGGGCATTTGTCAGCCCAAAAGACATAACTCTGAACTCATAGTGCCCATATCGGGTCCTGAATGCTGTCTTGGGAATATCAGCCTCTCGTACCCGTACCTGATGGTAACCCGATCGCAGGTCTATCTTCGAGAAGTACCTGGCACCCTGCAGCTGATCAAACAAATCATCAATCCTGGGGAGGGGATATTTATTCTTGATGGTTACCTTATTCAACTGCCGATAATCAATGCACATCCGCAGCGAGCCGTCTTTCTTCCTCACAAATAATACTGGAGCTCCCCAGGGTGACGCACTAGGCCAAATGAAACCCTTCTCCAATAAATCTCTCAGCTGCTCTTTCAATTCTTTTAATTCTGCAGGTGCCATTCTGTACGGAGGAACAGAGATAGGCTGAGTGTCTGGCAACAGATCAATAGCAAACTCTATCTCCCGTTCGGGAGGTAGACCCGGAAGCTCATCTGGGAATACATCTACAAATTCATTAACCACTGGGACTGACTGAAGAGTCGGTGCCTCTGCCTCTAAATCATGAACACGGACCAGATGATAAATATACCCCTTTCTGATCATTTTCTCAGCCTTGAGGTATGAAATAAACTTACCCCTCGGCGATACTGTATTACCTGCCCACTCTATAACTGGCTCCCCTGGGAATTGGAATCGGACTATCTTCTTTTGACAGTCAACATTAGCATAGCAAGAAGCTAGCCAATCCATACCCATAATCACGTCAAACTCGATCATATCTAACTCTACCAAATCCGCCTTAGTGCAGCGGCCACAGATAATCACGGAACAATCTCTATAAATCTGACTGGCTATAACAGAATCCCCTACTGGTGTAGCTACCTCAAAAGGCTCTATCGGTTCAGATTCTATCCCAATTTTATCAGCAACGAGTGGAGATATAAATGATAATGTAGAACCAGGATCAATCAATGCATACACATCACGAGAGAAAACCAGTAATATACCTGTGACGACATTAGGCGAAGCCTCCTGGTCCTGTCTGCTGGCTAAAGCATAAATGCGGTTCGAAGGACCGCTAGAACCCGAAGCTCCGCCACGACCCCTGCCGCGGCCTGCTGGTGCTGGAGTACCTCGCCCCGCAGGGCGCATCGCCACCGAGGCTGAAGATGAACCACCGGCTGACCCGGTAGACTGAGCTGAACTGCCTGTACCACCTCTAGCCGGACAGTCTCTCATCTGATGGCCCTGACGGCCGCACACAAAGCATGCACCCGTAGCTCGGAAACACTCTCCCGGGTGCTGTCTCCCACAGTAGGAACACAAAGGTCTGGGTGGCCTCATCTGACTGCTGGAACCTCTGTTCAACTGTGAACCTGAAGCCCTGGAGCTCGGGCCTGCCCCTGAATATCCGACACCCTCAGATCTCCTGCCGGTAAACTGTGGGGGTGTACCCCGGCCTGACGGAGGAGGATGTCTGCCTGACTGCTGCTGCTGAGGCTGTCCGCCTCGAGAGTCTCCAGAATAACCTGCGAATCTGGCCCTCTTGGGCGGCCTCCTGTCCCGATCTCTGCTAGAATAATCAGCTCTATGTCGGTCCTCCATACCTAGGGCATAAGCCTGTAGTCGGGCAATATCCATGTCTGCCTGCAATGCCACCGCCATACAGCCATCAATCAAATAGCGGTCTAACCCCATCACGTATCTGTGCATCCGATCGGCCATATCTGCTACTATGGCAGGTGCATACCGGGCCAAAGAATCAAACTCCATATTATACTCACGGACGCTCCGACCCCTCTGCTGCAGATGCAAAAATCGGTCAACCCGCGCTCGCCGTAACTCTGGGGGCAAAAAGTGGTGAGTGAAAGCAGTCACGAACTCGTCCCAAGTAGCTGGGGTAGCACCCTCACCCCTGGATAGCTCCCAGGACTCATACCAGTGAGCAGCAACATCCCGTAGTCTATGCGAAGCCAACTCAACAGACTCAGTCTCTGAAGCCCTGACCAAATCTAGTGAGCGCCGCATCCCCCGAATAAAGTCATGGGGGTCCTCGTCGGGCTTAGACCCGTAAAACTCTGGAGGGCCACATAATAGAAACTCTCGAACCCTCAGGCTGTCACGCCTATCGTCATCATCATCATCTCTCCGCCCGCGTCTGCGAGCCTGTCCCGCTACCAGAGTGGTCAATAACTGCACAGCCTCTCTCAGTGTCCTGTCCTCCGCCCCTTGCTGAGGAGCTGGAGGCGCGGGAGCTGAAGCCCCTGGAGCTAATGGTGAAGCTGCTCCAGACTCCTCTGACGATGAAGACGTAGCAGAGTCGGCTGGCCGGGATGTAATATCACGCATCATCTGAGCAAGGGTCCGAGTACCCTTCTGAGCCCGGCTGGTCTCTCCTACTACGCCCTTTTTCTTCTGGGCGGCCGTCGCCTTTTTCGGAGGCATCACTGAAAGAAAAACAACAACAGATCAAAACAGAATCATCCTAATAGCACAGTTCTATCGCACGATCTGAGATCAGAAGAAAAGACAACATCCTAAATGTCCTGTAGCCTCCTGTTTATAGATGTGGTGCACAACACACCGATAAACAAGACTCTACTAGACACGATCTGTGGACACTCCGAGGACAAACCGCTCTGATACCACTTCTGTCACGACCCAACCCCGTAGGCCGTGACTAGTGCCCGATCTGAGCACCCGAACCCATCTATTAAGTATTATCTCAAATTCCATCAACTCATTCTAGTATATGGCGGAAGCCGACAAGGCTTTATTTCAAATTTAAGTAATTTCCAGAAAAATTTCGGCAGAGTTTCCTTTGTTTTACGGACTATCCAATATACCCTGCACGCAGAAAATACCAACAAAAGCCACACAGGGCTAACCAAGCAAGATATAAACATATGCGGACCGGCCGCCTCGGCGTATAGGATCGCCCAAACAACATATGCGGACCGGCCGCCTCGGCGTATGGGATCACCCAAACGACATGTACATACATCCATACAGAAAGACCCTAACCCACAAACATGTCCACAGACCTCTAAACAGACCGACAGAATCATATGACGGGACAGGGCCCCGCCGTACCCATGAACGAATATATACAAATGCACTAATAAATATATATACCAAAAGTATAAGCTCCGGAAAGAGAGGAGCACTCCGAATAGCAGAAAGGGTGTCCTAAACAGGTGGATCACCAGGCTGTGCGTCTGTACCTGCGGGCATGAAACGCAGCCCCCGGAGAAGGGGGTCAGTACGAAATATGTACTGAGTATGCAAAGCAGAAGGTACAGAAATAAATCTGAATAATAATCGAATCAGATATATAGAAAATAATACATATCAAAATGTTTATTCCCAAAGTATAAATTATGCATAGGGCACTGGAAAATGTGGTCGCCCGCCTGTCGATGGCGCCACAACACAGCATAACACCAGAAAGTTTCAAATCTCCGAATCCCCGTCACACATCACAACACAGCATAACGCCAAACACAGCATAACGCCAAACATAAGTGGAACCCGGCCCTCGAGCAAGGAGCACGGTGAACCATAAACACAGCATAACACCGGAATATATCGAAAAGCGCACGACAACAGAACCGGCCCGGGAACCGGCGAACGATATCATAGTAGGCACGAGCGGAGTAGTGAGGAATCATATGCATAAAATCATTATTATAAATCCGAAGGATAAGTAAAATAGTCATATTTGAAATCGGAGTAATAATTATCACTTTTTGATTCAAAGTTGTCGAATTTACATAAAGGGCGTCGCGGGACCCACGGACGAGTATAGACCCGAACTGAGTCCGCCTATGAAAAACATACCCATTATACATCAAGCAAACTCCTATAAAAATTATTGGAGCGATCCGAGCCTCTATGCGAAAAATATGGCATTCAGAGATTACAAAATTCCTTAAAGCGAACATTTTCCATGCGAATTTCGGAAAGCGATTACTTCAAATACATCATGGTTCATATTTCATAAAAACATACATAAGAGTGCCAAAGAATATATATATATGGATCATAACATGCTCGGATCTCGAATTTGGAATTCCCTTAAAGCTCCAATCTAGCCTATGTGAAACTAAGGCACGCCAAAAGAAGGAAGGTTGCTTTACATACCTCAAACGCTCTCCAATATGATCCAACTCCAGCTAAGTCCAAACTATGATTCGGGCTGCCCAAGGTCTACAAACAAGCCATAAAATGCCAAACATTAGCTAAAGACTTTTTGGGCATTAAATTCCAATTTCGCCCTTAACTCTACGGAAATTTGGACGGCATTTCCCCTGTAAATAGGCTACCCCGAGAATTTAACTCGGCCATATCAATCAACAACAACAGCAACAACCAACCTAACAACATCAACAACTAATTCGGAAAGCAATACAACAACAATAGCTTTCTTTTTCCACTATTCAACAACTTACATAAATTCAATTCGACAACTTACCTTCAAGCCAAAATCGACGCTTATACATTCACATACTAACCCATGCCCCTACCAACAATATTTAAGGACATTCTAAGCAATTCATACAACATTTCCAATAATCCAAATTTTTCTCCAGCTACCCGAAACAGCCCCCTAACCGAAACAGCCCCTCTAACTTTTTCTTCATTTACAAATTATGGTTTGTATTCACAATTCACCTTCTAACAATACTATCTCGCCCATATACCAATTACATTAAATATACAAAAGCCCCCAAATCAGTCCGCAACATCTACAACCTCAATTTGAACCAATGAACATTCATTTCCAGCATAAAATTCAAAGCGACGACGATTAAAACATTAAGCGATATTCATTCGCTCATTGTCATATAATGTGAACCATTTCAATCAACACTACACATACACATATATGGATGATTCCCAATTGTTCTTCACCTTACAATGATCATAATCAACTAACTAAACATTAATTCATAATTTCAATCACAACACAACAACACCCATCACACGCCCAACCCTCATACATATGGCATCCACTTCACCATTCTTTATTTCATGATTTTTAACCATAATAAGATACTACAACATGAATATAACCATCATAACACAAGAACAAGATCAAATCTTACCTTTTTATCTTCAACTTCCACAAGCCTAGGGTTTCCACAAGATGAGAAATAGTGGATTGATCGCTCCCACAATGCTTCCACGCTACTTAGGGACCTCAATATAGTTGATTTGTGCCAAAGAAATAATTTTTGGAAGGCTAGAATTGATCTTGATTTTTTTTTCAACTTGGCCGTGAGGTTGGGGGTTTTCTCCTTCAACTTTTAGATATTTTTTTTTTTGTGGGAAGTGAGAAAGATGAATACATGGTCATCTTTTAACTAATATGAAGTGCATTGTTGTCCCTTGGCCCACATTAAATGAGTTGGACCACTTAAAAGATGACACCAAATTGTGTGGGCACCACATGGAATTTGTGGATGACTTTCCACTTCTAATTTTATCACTTTTGGTCCCAAATTTTTCCTAATTGATCCATACCAATAAATTCATGCACAACTTATATCTCAAAATAAAATCGAAGGTCAAGAATCCCGACTTTGTATCCCGAAATAATTTTGTCCCTAACTTATCGTAATTAATCCAGATTATTCCACTGTACAAAAATACGGGTTCTAACAGATGAGCCAATGTACCCTCTGCTCTTTTCCAAGGAGCATAGCCACTGTCTCTCATTTTCACTGATTTCATGAGAATTTGAGTTTGAATCTTGATGAATTGTGAAGCTCCATTCATCAGCAAAATTTTCATTGCCAATGCTCCTAATTTCTTCTTTGGTAACCATCGTTCCTTTAGCAGATTGTTTGTCCATCTTTTTTGAAACCTCCTCAAATTAAGGATCTCAATCTTGATAGTAATTGAAATTTCTTGAACATGTTTATATTCACTTAAACTGAAACATTGGACTAGTATTTTAATATATACTTTAACTTTGGGCCAGGTGATTTTTTCTTCATTGTCAAGTCAGGTACTTTGCACATTCTTATTTCTAATCAGATACAATTTTCAACTCTCTTTTGTAAAGAAAAAATAAAATAGGATTAGATAAAGGGAAAAAGCATTTAGTTTAATTCTTTACCTGCCTGCTAAGAAATATTAGTCATGACAAAAAGGGAAAAAGTGCCATCTTTGATCATCCAAGTGACCAATAAATAAATAGAGATCACCTCTAATTGCTTAAGTTCTTAGATGTGATAGTTTACACAACTAAATTTGATATCAAAGCAGACTTTGAACATCTTGTTATATAAGATTAGGCTTCTGGATGACTCTTTGAATCCGATGTTTGAGTGAAACTAAATTGACTGATATTCGGAGTTCAGATTATGTAACTTATTAGGATATTCAAGAACAAGGAACACTAAATGCAATGCAAGTTATTCATTCTTACACTAAAAGCAGCATGAATTTTTTTATATTCTAAGTATAGAACCAAAAAAAGAAATTGCAAACATCGGGATACAAGACTTGATATCAGATGGAACTTTATAGGAAGTAAAATTTAAAATATCCTATAGGATACTGGATACCCCTGTCATTTTCATTTAATCCATGTATTGTTCTTCCCAAGAGACTGTTAATTGAACTTTGCTGCTAAGTGAGTGAGGTAATTATTCTTTGTTGCAGGTACAGGAGCAGCATCAATGCTCAAAACTATTGGCAAGCACCCTGGCCAACTCAAATAGATCATGTTGCTTCCCCTTGTAATAGAAAAACAAAGAGAATCCAGAAATGCACAAAGAGACATTGCTTGTATAATGTTTGGAAAAAGTATAGAATTTAACGCCTTTTTTTGTTAGTCTTGTCAAGTCGATCTCTGTTGAACAATCTAACGATAATGATTTGTCAAAGCAATGCTTATATCCCAATTTGTAATTGGTCTTATCCATAATGGTTATTGATTCCATAGTGTGAATGTGGCTAGTCAAAAGCAGGGGAATGTGATGATGAAATAGATATCCAGAGTTTCTTAGATCTTAGAGCCGAGCACGTGAAATATTTTGTTGATAGGTAACAGTGAGACTTGAACTGTCATATCTAAGAACTCAAGCAATTAGATTGAACATGGGGCATCTTTACTTATTTTAAGATCTTCAACAGATTACAGGAATTAAAGTGAGGTGGAATGTTGCTGATTACTTGGATGATCAAAGTTGGAGAATCCTAGCCCTTTTTCTCTTTATCCATGTCTAATGTTTCTTATTAGCAGGTAGGTAAAGAATTAAATGCTCTTTCTTTTTGTCTAATTCTATTTTATTTTATTTTTTGTACCGAGAGCCAAAAAGTGTATCTGGTGTGCAAATACCTGACTTGACAACGAAGAGAAATCACAGCCTAAAGTAAAAGAAACTATTAAAATACTAACCAATGTTTCAGTTTAAATGAATATAAACATGTTCAAGAAATTTCAATTACTACTGAGGTTATATTGGGATCCTTAATTTGTTTAGCAAACTTGTATGTTTTGTCATAGTTATGGATGATATTGACTTCCTACTATAACAGCAAAAGTTCACTATATCAGGACTTAGTCAGAAGTTAAGGTAAATGCTAGAAAACATTGTGGAACATAACGGGTTTTCTCCTTTATCCCAAATTGATCAGTTTCTTGACTGGTATGAAGAATTGCAGATTGAAAGAATAAATCTGAATCGGATATTATATTTGAGTTTGGTACAGACCAATAAATAATATTGGAAGATGTGACAATTGCTTGAAAATGTCACCATCAACTTCATAATCAGCCAGGGGTGTAGATAAGTATGTTGAAGCGTGGTCAATCCCTTCACGGGAAAATTATAGTGCGTGTATATATATATATATATATATATATATATATAAATCTAGAACACGTTTAGCGGAATTCCTGGCTTCGCCACCGAATCTAGCTCCATGTAGGTGCATTGCAGCCTACAGCCCGAACTAAGGACGGGGTATTGGGGTAGCTCAGCTTTCTAGAGTATTATTTTGATTTCTTGAAGATCACTAATTTTCTTATCAGACATATGTTCCATTGGAAACTTATTGATTATTCTTCTTCTCATATTTTGTGTCTCATAGGAAGTACATGAAATATGTTTAATCACAGTTGAAGCTTTCATTACTGAATATATGTGACAATTACACATGTTGGGAGCTAATAAGATGTGCAGGGTATGCCCCAAGTATATCAGCAAAAAACAAAAAATAGAAAAAATCAACTTGCATTGGATGTGTTTCATGCTCGGAGGAAAAGCAAGTGAGGTTGCTCGTCCGCAATTTTATGATGCGCCACTTCAACCACCTGGTAAAAGACCAAACATAAATGGAATTTTGGAGCTTCATCATTTATGAGAAAAACAAAAGACTGACTTAAGTTATAACAGAAACTTATATTTCAGGTTTATATTACCTCAAAGCCAACCTTTTGATATAGCTTTTGTGCAGGTCCGTTGTTTGTATGTACATGCACGAACACATTTTCCGCACCTATCAGACAAACAGCAGATTTATAAGGTAAATGGATTTTTAGTCTTTTTGGTGATTCAAGCAATTATGGAATTGTTGCATCCTAATTTACTTACCATTTGCTTTGGCCGATCTAACAGCAAAATGCAACATGTTTCTCGCAACACCCTGCCTGCGAGAAGATATGGCAACACATAAATTTGCAATATTACCATATCTGTTAGCGGATCTTCTCTCGATGTTGCAGAAAACTGGGGCGTTCACTCTTTCCTGTGGAATGGAAGACATTTCAAATAATTGTAGGAAAAGATTGCTGCTATCTTTTTATTTATCAGACATAATGTACATCAGAATACCCCAGGAAAAGCCTCTCCATGTGACAAGTGCCCGATGATCAAATCTAGGGTCCCAACAACACTCTTAAGTACTGTATGTCTGATATTCTTATCTTCTGTCCGCACCTGTTGATGTCAAAAATAGCAGATATGATGCTATTTTTTCTTAATGATGTGAAAGTAAGTATGAAGCTTGTCTTGGAAGAATAGAGAATAATTGAGAAAAAATCATATGCAGTGTAGACAATGATGGTAAGGTTCTGTTTCCAGACTTATACCGCAACAATGCAGGGGCATCTCTGCCCAATTTGTGCTTTACACCTCCTTTTCAAAGCATTAAACTCCTGCATAGTGGAACTAGGAGATTTTATGCACTGCCAATACGTTTTTCATGGAATAATTGTAATATTAGCCAATTGAGTACCTGCTCGGCATATTTCCTTTTATAGTTATTGATGTATCTGCATTATCAGAGAAAGTTGATTTTAGTCACCCATCTAATGTTGGTTCTTATAAATGAGGACACCATAAAACCTTATACTTTTTGGCTTACCCTTCATCATACTGGTACTCCCTTGCTTGATTTATTGAAATGTAGGTACATATCAATGTTGCTGGTGCATCTATCTTTTATTTTCAGCCAGATGAGTTTATGTCCTTCTAAAGCATGATCATTGATCAGTTTTTTAGCTATGCCGGTTCGAGTTTTGCACAGCGGTCTCAGGTCTGAATAAAATAGGTGTGTGGTTGATGGTGTAAAAATAGTCATAATATGATGGATCCAATTAAAATAGGATATAAAGATGAAGAGAAATGTACCACATCGGTGAGGGATGAGATCTATGAGCTTCTTATAGGGCTTGGGCAATCCTCCTCCCTTTGAGCTAGCTTTTGGGGTGTGAGTTAAGCCCAATGTCTAATTTGACATGGTATTAGAGCCGGGCCCAGGCCCAATCCGATGTGGGTCCCCAAAAAAAAGGGTGGCAGAATGCCCTCAGACCAACTGACCGGTCCTGGACCGATGGGAGGTGAAAATGCCTCCGGTCCATAAATGTGCACGCTCCAGACCGGACAGGACAGAAGACCCCGGATAAAAAGTTGGGCAATCCTCCTCCTTTTGAGCTAGCTTTTGGGGTGTGAATTGAGTCCAATGCCCAATTTGGCAGAAGAATTTGTATAGCCGATCCTAACTAGTTTAGGGGTAAGGCGAATTGATTAATCGATTTATGAATTATCAGTTTTCGGCAGGAGTGTGCATTGTAGAATGATCAATATGCATGCTTTCCAGTTTCTTGAACTGAAGAAATTTGCAAATATGAGAAATTTATATAATCAAACAGGGCACATACCGATCATTCTGGCGGTCTTCCCAGTGAGTCTCTGCTCGCAGCCATGCTGCTGTCTGTCAAAAACACATACAGCTTTAACTGCAAATTATCAATTATTGAACCTGAACACATTTACTTAAGATTACACAATCCATCCATGTAAAACAAGAAATATACTAACCCAATATTCTTCATCAAGCATGGCTTCACGTGCCATGAACTGACCAAAATCAAGTCTGTTTTCCTGGTCCAACACTTCATCTGACAGCTGCAATCGATCAAAATGGAGATTTGATGTGTAAGTCGTTTCGGATTGTGGAATCGGATATCGCTGAAATTCTGTAGATAGTTCTTTCTTCCCTGTGCCTGACGAATTGGGAGTCAATGACCGGCATTGAAGTAACAAGATTTTGATTTTTTTCCCTCTTATATATAGTCAATGCTGTGCAGTATTCAGGAAGTATAATCAGACCTCTTTATAACGGTAATCCTCTGTAACAACATTTTATTATAATGAGAAAGTTTTCCTTGGAACTGATTTTTCATATTATGTTAGATATTTTATGTGCTCTATAACATTATTTCTTATAGCAGCCAACAATTCTGCAGACAAACAACGCGAGTTTTGACTGTACTTCATTGGGGGAAGGAAATAGATGGACTTACTGACATTGTCCAGGAAGCAGTAATGTTCTGATGCCTGAAGGAACTTCCCATTTTATAGCAAGAATTTGTGAGGTAACCAGTACTCTGCGAAGCCATTGTTGACATTTTTTGTGCTTTTCTTGGTTAGGAAAATGACAAAGTTAGGAGCTTTCTTAATTCTTGAGCACCAAACAGTTTGAAGGGTATATGCAGCACAACTCTTCAAAGTAATTACACCAGATTTTAACTCTCTGGTGGCCACTTATGAAAGTCAAAGCACTGCGTTACTTGTCGGGGAATGTAAAAATGGACAATTTTTCTGTTATTACCAAACCTTTTAGTGTTATTTTGTTTCCTTTTTTCGTCTGACTTTGTACCTTGAACTCCTTATGCCAGTTTCATTTAAGTATATTCAATCACAAGTGCGGATAAAGGAGGAGAGACAGTACATTGACAATTAGCACGATTATTTTAGGATTGATCAAAAGTGAATTCGGAACTAAAGTTAGTGAGTTCAGAATAAATATTATCTCCTTATATGCATATATTTTTACTTCTTTTTTTTTTTTTTTTTTGGTTCATATATATATATTTCAAGCCGAAAAATAACAGATACAGTTAACGCTCCTTTGGAAAGTTTTGTTTAAACTGAAACTGTCACAGCTTAAGAGGTTTTGTCAGTGTGCTAGTAAATTTTGGATTATTCTGTGAAAATTTGAGTTGTGGAGCACATGGGTTTGGAAAGGAAACCATTAGCGGCTATAATAATTAGGTGAAGGTAATGTATATCATTGCAATCCATACGTGGATCTATAGCAGCCAACCACACTGCTTCCTTGTCCTCCTCACGTTACATTTAAATATTTAATACTTACAAAATTGGGATCACCGATTTAAGGATACCTTTTTCTTTTTTATAAAAAAATAAACGTACTGAGTTGTCTATTTATTGCAGATTATGTGTCCACGGGAATTATTCATCACTTGTATCAATGAAGTAGGATGTAGCTCACACATAATTGTCTTTCTTTCATTTACTTGATCAACATTATTATTTATGCATTTATTTTTTCTAACAAATCATTGACTTATAAATAAAGACAAAGATAATACAATGAATCACTCTTTTATCACTAAATTATACAAGTTAATAATCTGATTATTGTATACAAAAAAATGCAACTTTCATCGAACAGAAAAATTGTAAACCTTTTATCATGACTTCTGCTCGTAGCATATCTTGATTCATTTTTTTAAGAAACCACTAAGTATCACTTAGTGAAGGGATAGTTATAAATAATATTAAATAGTTCAACTAAACAAAAAAAAAAAAAATCAAAGGACTTGGGTCAACATGATCCGGTTCAAATAAAAACAACAAAGTAAACAATCAGCTGGCACCCACTCCATTCTCACAAAACAATTAGGAAAGTTCTTGAATGGTTGACTTCGCCGGAGCAAAGCCGTCGCATATCCTCCATGGTTCAACCTCTGATTTTCCGGTATGGATTTGCATCATATTCGCACCCTTAAGCTCTCACCGGTGCTGCAAATCCATAGCCAAGGAGTTTATTCTCAGATAAACCTGATCTGTTCCTTTCAAGTAAGAAATGCTTCCAATCTTCGATTTTCCTTCCTTGTAAATGAGAAAAAATATGCTATGTCGATCTTCTGCTATTGTCTTATCCGATCTAAAGAGATATGAGTTGATGTGTTCTTGGAATCTGTGAATCTGCTATGCATATTTGAATGTTGAGCTGAAATCTTTTCAACTGAATTAGCTAGAATGAGTGCAGTCCAAAGTTGTGATTGATGTAAACAAAATTGAGGATGCAATTTAGTATGTTTTTGTTCATAATCTACAACTTAGCCTCCCCCAATTAGACACGGAAATGGTTAATCATCATATTTAAAGCAATAGATATGTAATGCACAAATACTCTAGTCAATTAAAGAGTTAAACACCTCATGATGATTTCTTTGCCAGAGGTCTGCTCCAAAATTTGCCAGAGGTCTGCTCCAAAATTGAATGTACATATGATTCTGCTTCCCATCTATTGACCCAACTTCAATGGGTGAGCAATGGCTAATACCACCATTAGAAGTTCTATCAATATTTGGGTCACAAAGTCATGTATGTACATCATTATTTCCAGGATTCTTAGCATTCCTGATCCTGAGAGTGGGGACTTGATGTGTGTCTAAGTTTAGAATCATCCTCCATGCACTGGCTAACTTAGAAAAGGAATTAAAGCTTGATGTACCTGCAAAATCAAAAGCTAGGTTAGTTAAAAAATCTGCCAAGGTCTTTCCTTTCCTGTATATATGTTGTATTATCACATTAAATACATCCCTCATCCTCCTGAGTCTATCCACCTCTATAATAATACACCATGGTATTTCCCACTCCCCATCAACCACTTTCTTCATCAGTAAGGAGTCAGTTTTCAAAATCAATGGATGAAGCTCATGATTCAAGCAGTAGCTCAATCCTTCATCATTGCTCTTGCCTCTACCACAACATTAGAATTTTGGCCCAAATCCTTACATTCTGCAAATATAAATCTACATTCCAGTCCCCAACACAAAAACCATAAAAACTAGGCCCAGGATTGCCCTTAGATGCTCCATCAGTGTTACATTTATACCACCTCTCTAAAGGAAACTTCTAGTATGAAATCTTGGTAATCAAAATAGGTTTATACACTTCAAGAAAAACCACCAATTCAGGCCAAAGAAAGGGTATGTTTTTCAGCCAGGGATATCTGCTTCTTGTTAAGTAGTACATGTTTTTATTAATCTCATGAATAACTCTATTGAAACTCACATGTCCTCCATGTTTAATAATGTTTCTTCTCTTCCACAACTCCCAAGTAATCATTGCAGGAACTGCATAAAGGATAGGTTTAAACGTCTCAGCACACTCTATCTTTCACCAAGTTCTGAGAACTTGATGATTCTGAATGAGGTCCATTTGTATTCCAACTGCCTGTTTAAACACTTTCCGCATATCTAAAGCAAATTTACTTGTGAGGAAAATATGTTGCATAGTCTTCTGTTATGGAACTGTACAACAATAACATTTTGATACAATGAGAATCCTAATCCTCATTAATGTGTCATCAGTAGGAAGGATAGATTTCCATAATCTCCGAAGAAAGAAGGATATCTTAAAAGGCCCCTTAATCCACAATTGTTTAAAATCAATTTTTTCATGCTCCCTCTATCTAAAAATGTTCCATGAACTATTTACAGAAAATTTTCCTGTACTAGTAGACATCCACTAAGGTCTGTCCCAATTACCTTCTAGTTCCCTTAGATGAATTTCTGATTTGATATGTTCCACTATGTCTGTGGGGAAAGATTGATTAAGTACTTGATCTTTCCAACATCCTCCGTCTATAAGATCAGCCTCATCTTCAAGTTCTTCATTTAAGTGATATTTAATAGGAACTACATAGTGAAGAGCACCCAATTTGGTCCAATTTTCATACCAAACATTGGATGTTCCCCCTTTAATTTCCCACCAAATCTCATGCTCAATTGATTCCCTTACTTGTAACATATTCTTTCATACTTGTGTTCCACCTTTCCATTGTCCAATGTAGGTATTACTTTCTTACAATACTTGTTCCGAATGTAATTTGCCATACAGAAGATGTAATCCTGAATCTCCACCATAATTTAGCAAATAAGACATTAGACATATCAAACAGAGATTTAAACCCCAGACCACCTTCCACAGTTGGTAGGCAAACATCCTTCTAAGAGACCGAACGTATACTCCTCCCTTCTTCCTTACTACTCCAAAAGAATTTAGCAAAAATTCTATGAAGTTCCTTAATTATACATTTAGGAGGTGCAATAACTGAAAGGAGATGAATAGGCATACTTTGAAGAACACTATTAAGCAGAACAACTTTTCCTCCAAAGGAAAGTATCTTTCCTTTTCAAGAGTGTAGTTTCCCCTTCACCTTTTTAAAAAGATCAGCATAATATATCTTTTTCTTCCTAGAATGACAGTTAGGACAACCAAGATAAGTGAAAGGGAACTATTCCTTAGAAAAACTAGTTATATGCTCAGCTGCTTGCATCAACTCATTTCCCACCTTGGAGTACATATAGAAAGAAATCTTAGGTGCGTTAATTAATTGCCTAGAAGTCTGTTATGTATTTCTTCGAACATGCATAATTCTCCTTAGAGAATATGAATCATCAAAAGCAAAAATAATTGTATCATCAACGTAAGTTACATATCTTGATCCACTACGGTATGAATAGCAAGTTTTTATATTCTAACCAGGAAAGTTTAAGTTTTTTATATAGTTAATATTGTAGGATGGTCAAAGTGGACAATATTACTTGAAATTAGAGCTCATGATACTGTAGTTCGAATTGTGACATCTTGATAGGAAGAAAGATTGGGGTTATTCTATAGGAGGATTAGGCATTTTGACAATATTTGGTAAAGCAAAAAAAAAAAAAAAAAAGGAAACATATATATAATTAAAGTGAAAGAGCATCATATGAAAGTTGAGCAATTCCCCATTATTTGCTATCATGATATGGATCAGAATGGGTGCTAAATCCACAAGAATTGGGTCTGCGCATGGGCTATCTACTATGGGATAATATTGTACACTTGTTCAGCCCGTGGCTTTCATTTATAAACTGGATCGTATGCCCAGTGCTTCGTAAAAATTTCATTTTTTTGCGCGGATTTCCCTTCTTTTGGGGTGGTCTTTAATTTTTGTCCTCAAATTGCCGATTCTTAAGTTTTGGCCTTCGCTTGAAAAGGTGGCCTAAAATACCTTGAGGTTCTGGGTTCGAACTCCCGCTCAGTCCAAAAGAAAAAAAAAATCGCAAGACAAGGCTTTGCAAAAAGTTCTGCCTTATACAACAGACTTTGCCTTAAGGCATAACTAAAAGTCTGCCCTGCCGGAGACGACAGAACTTTGCCTTATAAGGCAAACTTTTAGTTATGCCTTAAGGAGAAGTTCTGCCTTATGGGCAGGGCAGACTTTTAGTTATGTCTTAAGGCAAAGTCTGCCCCATAAGACAGAACTTTTCCTTAAGGCATAACTAAAAGTTTGCCTTATAAGGCAAAGTTCTGCCGTCTCCGGCAGACTTTTAGTTATGCCTTAAAGCAAAATCTGCCGCATAAGGTAGAACTTTTTGCAAAGCCTTGCCTTGCGAATTTTTTTATTTTTATGACTAAACCGGGGTTCGAACCTAGAACCTCGGGGTATTTTAGGCTAAGGCCAAAAAGTAAAGACCAGCAATTTGAGGGAAAAAAACTAAAGACCACCCCCAACGAAGAGCAATCGTGCAAATTGCGCTAAAAATTCATGGAGTACCTTATTTTGGGCACACTATTTAATTAATATTTGTTTTTTTTTTTGCACGACTACCCGCTGTTCTTCTCGCTTTCTTGCTCAGACGCACAAGTTTGAAATTGCGGTCATTTTTACATGTAGTTCACGCGTGTATGCATGACTAAAGTGCAGGCATACTTGAAAAAAATGAGTGTTAATTGGGTTTCTTAGATGTGTTGTTTACTTGATGATTAAAGTTTTGTCCTTTAGATATTTGAAAATTATGTTTCAAAGTTGAGCTTGTTTAGAGTAGATTTGAGTGTTGAATCGTGTGTTGAATTGTTAAAATTCGGAGAACAAATTATTATTTTTTGTTCAGGCGCACATGTGTGAAATTCCAGCCCCTTTTTACGTATATTTCAATCATGTATGGCTAAGGTGAAAACACGCATGGAAATTTGACAAAAAAATGTAGACACACATGAGTGAAATTTTAGCCTATATTTACATGTATTTCAGTCATGTAGGACTGAAGGCCAGGCATACATAGAAAAATCTCGACATACATGACTGAAATTTGAACCAATTTTATATGCACCTCAATCAAAAATGTCCGAACTTTGCTACGGAAAGTCATACCAAACATCAAGCGAAAACTCAGATGTTTGACCTTCACAAGGCCACACTTTTAGACGCGAATGTCTGAAGTTGCCGAGCTTCAGGCGCGATGTGGGTACTCGTACAAAAAAAAATTATATATATATGACGGGTGTTATTTAAATGGCGCGATTAAATTAGAGTGTTTGTGCATTTTCCCTACTATGCTTCTGGCCACTTTTTTTTTTTTTTTTTTTTTTTTTTTTTTAAGAAGGAATTGCACGGTTTGCTGTCAAATGGGCTGATCTTTAATTTTTGTCCTTCAAATGAGTTGATCTTTAATTTTTGCCTTTCAAAAACGAAATTATGCCTAGCGGGGCATAAGTTCTTTAAGGAATCTAACATAACTTGTGAGATATTATGAAGCGAAAATACAAATTTATGCCTCGCAAAAAAAATGTTTGTCTTGACGGGTAAAAATTAAAGACCTCGCAAAATTGGGACAAAAGTGCAACGACCACTTTTTGTAATTCTTTCTCTTTTCCTCACTTATTCTAAAAACAAAAAAGAGAAAAAAGGGGGAAGAGGGATTCATCACCTATATTTAATTGGATTACTAATCTTCTTCATTCCTTCTCACGACAATAATTAGAATGAAAAATAGGGGAATGACGATGGACCCCGAAGAAAATGATTAATCACTATCAATAGATATGCTAAAGCCCCGAACCATATATATTGGTGACACAGCACACAGAGAACCATATATCTCAAAACTTCCCCATTTTGAATAGCTTGAGGCAAAATTGATTCATTTTTCCTTATTTTGGAACAACTATTAGTACTAAGGATATTTTTGAGCTATTTGGCTAGTTGGAGGTCATTTTTTAACCAAAAACATAAGGGCGAGGGCATTTTTGAGCCAAAAACGCTATAGATGGTAAGTTTGATCAATTTTAAATGTATGTGATTTATCGATTTGATATGTTTATTTCTTCGATTTGTTGTTAATAAAACCAAATCAAATCAAATATTGTCGGTTATTTAAAACCAAACCTCATTTTAAAAAAAAAAAAAAAAAACAAACCAACCAAACCAAATCCAAAAAAGTACTGATTTATTTAATTGATTTGGTACAATTTTCAGTTTGGATCGATTTTTAACCAAATCATGAACATCCCTCAAATAGGGGGCGGCTCAGGGGCGTTAGTAAGCCTTTACTTTAGGCCCCCCAAAATTTTAACAGTAAAGTTTATGATTTTAATTTTGCGTAAACCATATTGAAAATTGTAAAATACTACATCCTTTTGACAAAAAATATTCTATAACTTTAAATTAAACTACTCAACTCTTCATATTAATAGATAAAGTTTTTATAATTACATATATCTAATATATTACAAACACATGACTAACATCTTACTACCTTGAATTAATCCTTACTATTATAAATAATAATGTTACTAAGTAAAATTAAAACTTTATGTCTTTTGAGAATACTACACAAAAAAGAGTATGAAAAAACAAAAAAGGTAACACTTTCAATTAGTTAAACATAAGCTTAATATGGATCTGTGTTCCTTTATTTATGCATAAAGTTTTCAATTTTAGGTGAAAATTAATGAGCCAAGGGACAAAATATAGTGTACTCTAATTTTTTTTTTGTCGTGTGAGGGTATTGTCAGAAACATTTTGCTTTACAAGTCTTCTTTCTTAAACTTGGAGATACATCTGCAGAATGTAATTTGTAGTTGAACAACATGAGATAAGGATTTCCTTATGAGCGGAATACACTGGAAACCAAAAAAGAAAATGAAAGTTGACTAGTGGAAACAAGTTTTGATTGAAACTCATTAAATCTGTTATACTTTTACGGAGAGAAATACTATTCACATAGCCTCACTAAATAATTCTTATTACATCGAATTATTTTCTAAATTATGTCTTCAGTTTTCCTTGTTGGTAATTTAGACTTTTTCCTCACTTTTTTGCATCTTTGTAAATGCAGATTTCTCTTAAGCATCTGCCAAAGCTTCAATGTTGCTTTACTCATCCCACTATATTCATGCTTGACATATAATCATGAAAAAACAAAAGTCTCGTAGACTTGGTTTTTAGTATCATCCTCGAAAGTCATTGCCTTATTGGTAATTTGATATTTATTTTATTTAGGATTGTTAAGGCAACAATAATATTACACGATTAATTACTTCTTACTTCTTTTTGTTTTTCTACCCGTGATTGTGCACGAGGGAGGACTACATTCGTGGGGAACTATCCTCGCGCTCATCGAATAGGCTTAACGTTGTTATTGTGTATGACTCATTGAACTTCTTTAAGTAGTTATTGACTTTTAATCATTTCTGGAGGAGAAAGCTCTAACTGATTTTAAAATCTGTTCAGAGATATATCCTGCACTTGATACACAACAGAATATGAACATGATCATTCGGCTTCTTGATAAATTAAATAAATTACTTCGGTTAAAAGGTTTGGTTGTGGCATGTACTAATAATGTTATGACATGATGCATTTGTATCAGAAGAAAATTATGCACTAGTTTAGCTTAAGAGGTGTACGGCTCTCAACCATATGCGAGTGTCGGGTCAATAATTTCTAGTTACAGAATCTATTCTAGGTTTCACCATTGCATGCAATTGTACATTTGATTTGTGTTTGATTTATAAAGTTTGAGGAACTTTAGTATTCCAATTTATTCGCACGTATTGCTTATCACTGATATAAAAATATAACTTGTATAAACAGTGAGTCTTCATGAGAGTTGCTTACTGGAGAATAGTCTTCTATTTCCTGATATAACCTGATGTATCTAATTGTAGCCTTTTGAGATGCTTCTCTCGACCAATGCAAAAGTTGTTGCGACAAACCTCAAGTCTTATATATAGCTTGGGGGAACAACTATAACTTGATATAATTGTCACAATCCAATTAACCGGTCATGATGGCACCTGAACTATCCCACCGATAAGCGAACCATCCCCAAATTGTCAAGTTATTTATAAAATAAAGCGAAAAGGTTAAATACATTTGAAACATTATTCAATAGTCTTAATATAAATATATGAAAATACAAAAAGATATCTTAGTCTTTACAACTCCCAAAACCTGGTCTAACTTGTACAAGAGCTTCTAAAATATTACAAGTCTTAAATACGGAATAGAAAACTGTCTGAAATGTAAATAGACAGAAATATAAGGATATGAGAAGATCCAAGGTTGCTGATTTGACTGATGGCTCACCCTAAAACCTCTAGCACCACCTCAGGACTAGCCGCGAGGCCTGGAACTAGAACAAGGGTCAGTATCTACATAGAAAGTGCAGCAAGTGTAGTATGAGTACCAACTACTAGTACTCTGTAGGTATCATAGGCCGACAACAAAGGAATACATGTATAAAGCATTCAAAGACTGAATCTAAATGTCACGACCCAACCCCGTGGGCTGCGACTGGTATCCTAACTAGATACCCATACGTACCTACCTGACAGAATCGGCATACCAGACAGATAATTCACACTAGCCGTATACAGATTTAAGCCAATACAAATGCAGCGCGCGCTATAACATACACATACCCGAACATACTGAAATTTACCTATAAGCCGATAAGGCTAACATAACAGACAGAGTCGTAAAATCGTACGTACCTACCCGAACAGTAGCAACCCGTAACCCACATACATATCTACAGGCCTCTAACAGACATACAGAATCATATGACGGGACAGGGCCCCGCCGTACCCAGAGTTACCATACGTACAGAATATACAAATGTCAAAAGATATATACCAAGAGTACATGCTCCGGATCAAAGGAGCTCTCCAAAACAGCAGAATCAGAACCCTAGACTGGCGGCGTGTCACCGGGTGCGTCTGTACCTGCGGGCATGTGACGCAGCCCCCGAAGAACCAGGGGTCAGTACGAAAAATGTACCGAGTATGTAAAGCAGAAACATAACAAACATAATCATAGTCTGAACCAGAAGCACAGAAATATAGTGGACAGAACCATAAATCAAATGGACGGACAGTATCATAATCCAGACGGACGGACAGAATCATGGTCCAGACAGACAGACAGAATCATAATCCGAACGGACAGACAGAATAATAATCCATACGGACAGACAGAATCAGAATCCATACGGACAGAAAAAATCAGAATCCAATCAGACAGACAGAATCATAATCCGAACGGACAGACAGAATAATAATCCATACGGACAGACAGAATCAGAATCCATACGGACAGACAAAATCAGAATCCAATCAGACAGACAGAATCATAATAGGGCACAGGAACGTGGTCGCCACTCCTGCCTCTGGCGCCACAACATATCATATTTCAGAAGATTTCATATCTTCGAACATCTCCGTCACATAACACATCATATCATAACCACGGTAACCCCGGGGACAGATCACACGCCGGGAAACCGGACACATCATACTTCGTAACATATACACGGTAACCGGGGACGGACATATACCACAATACCCCGGAACTGGACACATCATACTTCGGAATTCATGCATGGGACCCGGCCCCCGATAAGGGACTCGGCGGCCCATCCGCACGATATAAACCAGCCCGGGATCCGGTGAAAGGAAGCTTTGAGACATCCACGAACAGATTAATGAGAAACCACATACATACGGATCGTTATACCGACTCAATCAAACTGAAGTAGGCCAAATGGTGAGTCAAATCAGAGTATTCGGATAGCGTTCATAATACGCGTCTATATCCTACTTGGGAAGGCATGACAGATTATAACCAGAATCAGATTTTCAGATGTCAAAACCATTTTGCAAGATTTATATAAAAACAGTCATATCATGGTCAAAATGATAGTTCCGATATTTCCTGTGAAAAACGGACAGAAATAAGGCAATTTAGGCCATACAAGAGGTATCGGGGCTCCGTGGGCCCACCTCCGACCAACTCGAGGTGACATACGTAAATTACTGATAAAAGACCTTACGAGGTCATCCATAATCATTTGGAAGTATTCCGACTCCGTTTGGGAAAGTTTCATACAAAAGTTCACCTTAGGGACAAGTTGTAAGAAAAGTGATTCAATCTTACTGAAGGAATTGGAATGGATTTCCATCTCGAATTCCGAGGAACGGAGTCGTATTTAAGGCTCGCGGCCGAGCCTATCATGTTCAGAACATGCCTAAGAATAAAGGGGAAGGCTTTACATACCTCAATTGCGCCTTATGCTCGCTTAGCTTCACTTCCAATTTCGTCCAAAATCTACAAATGGTCAAGTTTACCAATTGTCAATTCAAGCCTTTAGACGCCAAACTTAAGCACATATTTGCCTACCGAAATTTCGACAGCATTTCCCCTATACATATAACATCCCCGAGACTTAGCTCGGCTTAATATGTTAACACAGCAACCCAACAACAACATCAATAACAACAACAAGTATTACAAAATATGCAATATGGCATTACTAGCCATCTTCCCGACATAACACAATATCTTTCATTCCGACCTTACACTTCCAAACCAATCTTACCATTTTCATATTCATCACTTATCAAGGTCACTACAACATAATTCGGAGGCATATCATATCATTTTCACCAAATATACATAAGGTATACACAATATACGAGTTTCCTACCAAAGGCATAATTCACCCACAACTTCCAATCTTTTAGCAAACATGTTCATGACTTATTTCTATCTTCCAACCTCATCAATGACGATCATAATTTACCTCTTACTACTTTCATTTCCATATTTACATAAGTTACAATAAACTTGCATGTTTTCCTACAACAACTTAACAACCATTTTTCCATAACAACAAAAACGATTATTCTTTCATTCACTTCACAATTAACACAATTAACATACCAACAAAATTTAATTCACCTTCCAACATCAATATACACCGCACGGCCACACCCTACTTTTTCCAAATTCCACTAATTCATTCAACTTTCACTCCCAATACAATTTCTACCATAACAATAACTAGATTACCACATGAATTCAAGTCATCATATACTTGCAACACATACATATACACGGCCAACATGCATATACTTCTAACACACAAAATTTTCATGCTTTTCATTCATTTCCACACACTACATCATACATACATCTTCCATAACACAACAAAAGCATAAAATCCTTACCTTCTCCAAGACTTTCCACTTGGGGTTAAGGTTGCTTTCTTGCCAAGATAATTATATCACCTTGAAGAGAATCTTGTGCTTAGTAATAATCCCACAAGAAATGAATTTTTGAACCAAGGATTTGGCTCCAAGAATTTTTTTCTTTCTCCTTTCTTTCTTTCTTTCTTCACCCGAATTGCTCTTTTTTTTTTCCTCTTGTTTGTTTTTGTTCTTTCTCCTTGTTTCTTGAAGCTTCTTATAAGCTTATCCAATATGTATATTAATCCACTTAATAATTTTTGTGGATTTGGGCCCCTTGTGGCCGGTTGGGCCTCTCCCAATTGGGCCTCATTTTCTCTTTTTTTTTTAGCCCACTTGGCTAATTATTGTAATTCATGGAACAAATTTCCAAAATTCCAATTTTGCCCTTGGCCTCCTTTCGTAATTCCACACCAACGTATTCATAACCGACACATTCATACCTAATAAAGTCCAAATATGGCCCTATTCATTACAAGTCAAGTTATCTCAAATATTTTTTGAATATGCAAAAATGTCGGATGTAACACTAAACACACATTAGGTGAACTCCCTTAACTTTTCTACTTCTAATCAAGAATTCATATTTCACAAGTAAGACTAAAAAGCAAGTATCACATAGGAGAAAAAGTAGCATAAATGGATGAATGGAGGTATGAATGCAATGTATTGGCCAATATCAATCCTAGTACACACATGCTAGTGGTCATTCCGTCTAGACATGACCCATGGGAACTCACAAGGTCCATATGCCCATTGCGGCTTGCAACCCGATCCCATGTTGTGCCGTGCAACCTAATCCTATAATTTGTATATGTTGTGGCATGAAACCCGATCTCATAAATCATCGTGGATATGTAACTTCAATCTTACCTTTTGCTGCCTTAAAGACTACCTCATATCTCTTTTTCCACAACTTATTCGTTAACCATGAATGAATGAATACATGTATGCAAACTATCATGTGACATATATCATGAAGTTGTGGAATGGATAAGCATATATCATGGAATCTCATAAGTTCAAATTGAGTATCAACATGCATCATTCTTTCATAATTTATATGGGTCATGGAGTGATGAGGTAAATGATGTCATAATAGCAAGTATTCATCAAACATGGCTATCATGCCCACATAAGCAAAAACCAAATCAGCCTAGTGAATTTATCACCACAACCAATGCTCGTAGGCCTAACATGCATTCCTCGTCTCAATACATTACTTTACATTAACTACCCTAATAATTACACCAGTACCCACCCAAGTTCTCATCACCGTCACTAGGTGGGACCCTCTTTCACGCCCAAAACTCCTTCAATATTTATAAACTATATACGTCCTCCAATCAGAGTCTAAAGAGTAAACCGTAACATACCTCGAAATCGAACATGAGCCACGAATCCACAAGTCGAAGCATTTTCCTTTCGAAAGTGTTAACGAATGATCAAACTCTACCAAATATAGAATCTACATTAAAATACGAATCCATAGATACTGATATTGTTATATTATAGTTTCGGACCCAAAAAGTCACCCAAAAAGGCAATTCTGAGCGCCGAAGGTCAAAACTGTAATTTCATTGCAAAATCAGATCCAATATAGTCAAAACAGTAGTCTATGAGTTTAAATGAATCCAATGATTGCTATACTTTGATTCAGAACCCAAAAAGTTAACTCCGAGTCCCTAAGGGAAAAACTAAAATTTTATTTAAAAATTGCTTTACCCAGAGCTTATTAGTCTAAATTCAGAAAATCCAGTCAAAAGCCATCATCTTGATCCTCAAATCCATGATTTGTCACTTTTCAACTTTTGGGTTCAAAACCCCAATATTCCTCAACCAAACATGGATAAAAATGATAACCAACGGAACTAATCATGGGGAAACATCAAAATAGATGTTAGATACTTCCCCCTCATTGAGTCGAGAAGAATGCCGCGAAAATCACCTCAAACGGAGCTCTAGAACTCAGAATGTACCCAATATACTAAATATTTCGGATCTGTTCGATTTAAACACTTTCCAAGCATATTTCCTTCTTCGTGATCGCAACCTACCACGTATCTCAATCGTAAGACCCCCCCCACCCCCCCCCCCCCCCCCCCTCTTTTTTTTTTACCGGAAACCAGCAATGCATTTTCAAAGTAAATAGTCATATCTCCCTCATACGACGTCGAAACGCGACGATTCTTGTTGTTGTAGCTCCGGAATCACGATAACGATCTAGCGGTTCAATCAAAATACAACTCAAAGGTCATTTTCTCAATATGATACCCTTTATACTCAAACAATATCAAAACCAAAAACAAACACCATACAACCCAAACTCACTAGAAGCTAACCAAAATTTGTGGACAAGTCCAAAATCATCATATGAAGCTGGTCAAACTCTCAAAACATCCAAATGAGACCGTCTTGACCTGATGTTGCCCGTGGTCAACTCCAAATCATCTCAAAAGTTAGTTTATCAACTAACCACCTAAATCGCACCCGAACCTCTCCTGAACTGAACCAACGACTCAGAACCAATGACTCGACTAAGTAATAAATCACATTCCAAACGTAATGAAATTGACAAAATATTGAAAAAGACTCATTAACCTCTGATGTTGACGTTGGTTAACCATTCTCATTTCTTAACTTTAGGATTTTAAAAATTTGTTTTTCCTTACCCAAAACTCACCTGAAAGCTTCGGGAATCGAGCCATCCATTCCCGGAGGTCATAATCATCAATAGAAGCTAACGAGACCAACAAATTTTGAATCCGGGTCTTATTTCTTCCCTTGACCATCTTTTCACCATAAATAGACATATTAAATGCTAAAACCGACTTAATGTCAAAATCCAACCAAACGAACTCTAAAATTAGCTCCGTCAATTTCTACAGGTCATAAACAATATTAAAAATCTAATGGAATCTTAAAATCACCAATCAGAGCACGTTTTACCCAAATGATCAATTACTCTAAATACTTAAATACTAGAATTTTCAAAACGAATCATTCTCCAAAAGTGAATCAAATGATATCTGTTTTCACTTCAAATTTTGTAAGCAAGTCAAAATAATTATTACGGAGCTCCTGGAATAGACAACATACAAAATAGAGCATCATTTTTCAAAATGACCGACTAGATCGTTATAATAAGGATTATGCTATGAAAGGGAAATCACCAATAAACTCTGTTGCTTTTCAATTATTTTTTAAAATAGACAAATTTTTTGTACTGGAGGATGAGTACATGGAGGAGGACATAGACCTTGGCCTCCAGAACAAAATAAAGACTGATGGAGACTCTCCATATAGTTAGATGAAACAAAAATATTAGCTTGTTATATGAGATGTTCTCCATAGCAAGTGGCATAAGCTGGTTGTATTCCATAGCAAGTGGCATAAGCTTGCTGTAACGAAAGTAAGCTATACAAAAGTTATGGAAATCGGTCCATATGACACTGTTAATAGAGCATCCATCATTAATGACAAAATGGTTTCATCTTGGTCTGATTCTGAAGTTGGGAAGTCCCCATTGGTCCAAGCTCAGTGAGGCAGCAATGTTCTGAGGGAGAGATTTTAAATTGTCTATGAGAGTAAATCCATTTCTCGTTTCTCCCGGATTAGCCAATTGGTCTGCAACCTTTTTACCTTCTTTGAAAGTATGAACAAAAGTGAAATTATAGTTGCTAGAGAGATAGATAATATGTTGGATGATGTGGTGGATCTACTAGGGAGGATCCATTTTGTCATTAATCATGTTAATGATGAGTTGAGAGTCAGCTTCAATTATCACATTGTTGGGATTTCTGTTTATACACAAGTTCACACCCTGAAGGATAGCTTTGGCTTCTGTATAGTTGTTGCTGCATTGTCCATAGTTATCTGTAGGCTATCACTAAGTTGCCATCAATGTTACTTATAATTCCACCTCCTCCAGCATTTCCAGGGTTGCCTTTGCTGCAACCATCCATATTAAGTTTGATCCAGCTCCCACTTGGTCTATTCCATACCACTGGTTTACTGATCTTCAACTGTTGGACCCTCCCCAAAGTACTGAAAATATTAACCCAACCTGCAGGAAGATTAAAATTAGGACATAGGCAGTTGATTAACATCACTATGGTTCTGTATACTTGATCAGTTATGTTTCTAAGAGACATTTGATGTCGTCAAATCTAGCTTTACATATGATTTTCCATATTTTGTAACACTCCATAAATCTAGGTTAGGTGTGAATGTCTAAACCTAGTATTTGTCACGACCCGTCTAGAGGACCGCAACGAGCACCCGGTGCTAGCCCACCCGGGCACCCTTGGCTTACATATATACTTACATCTAGGTGAGCCATACGACTAAACATACATCTCTTTTTTTATTAATCACGCTAGTCCCATTGGACGACAACATCTTTAAATCATCATTGACATCTATGCCACATCAAATGTATATAAGCCAACGAGGCTATCAAAATATATACAAAATATAGGATGACAAGGCCGGACACGTCTAATCATACACACGTGACTACGAGCCTCTAAGGACAGTATAACATATCACATGAGCGGGACAGGACCCCGCTATGCCCACAATTATGTACACAAAAGATTAAGTACCCAAAAGCTATGGCTCCGAATGAAATGGAGCTCTGCTGTGAAGTCTCTGAGAAAGCAGCTATGGATCAAGCCTGTCTCCCTGTGCACCTGCGGGCATGACGCAGCATCCACAAACAAAAGGACGTCAGTACGAAGAATGTACTGAGTATGTAAAGCATGATGAATATTAATATAGAAGCATAAATAGCAACATAAGAAATAGCATAGGATGGGAGATGGAAATATTGTCGTCATATGCACTTACTTGCCTTTCATAGGAACTTTCCCTTGCTAATACGTATTTGTGTACATACGTCATTATCCGTATTCTATGATAGTACCCATGCCATATTTGTGCTCGTATTCGTATACATGCCCTTATTCACATTCATATACATAGTCATATCATATTCGTACTCATATCATATACATAGCATTTCCATAGCATACCCGACCACGTAGGATCGGTGTTTCATACATACTTGGCCAACCAAGGCTCAAGGTTACTCATACCTGGCCCTACCAAGACTTCAGGGTTATCCGTACCCTCTGTAGAGGTGCGCGCGCGTTACGTAATCGTATACATACTTATTTACATATCATACCCAACCTCATAAGCTTGGGGTTCTATAATAGTCGTACATATACATAATAGCTCATAAACATCTTTACTTTTAATCATCGTTATAATAGTCGTCATCGTTATTAGCATTATAGTCATCATCAATAGCATTATCACTATTATCGTCATCCACCTCTTCTACCTTAATAGGCCTACTCGTAATACGAGAAACTTAGTACAATCGTAGCGTATCAAGAATCGTGAGCTTACAAGCTCGGAAGATCAATTCATTTGGAAGACAACATACTCGTATAGAGGATTTAGATGTTTGGCCAAAGAACCATGCCTTATGAAAGAAGGGTTAGCCTTACATACCTTTCCGTCGCACTATTCTACACTTGCGCGTTCCCCTCCAACGTTAGCGTTTCTACCTTCATTAAAGTCATACTATCATTAGAATCGATAATTGGCACACATGGCTAAAACTAGGGGAAAATCGGACAACATTTCCTTCACATCATAATTCAACTCCCAACGTCAACAATACATTCACAATATCATAACAATGGCCATTAGTCATTCACATTATCCACATTCCTCAATTTACTTTCATTTGCCCATATCTATGGCTATAACACATGATTTCGTCCATTCACATACAATGTCTATTTCATGGTCTTTCCACGTCATTTATAACCCATTCATGTCACAATATAACAACAATCATGATTCGGTTCCAACTAATTCTCTTAATGGCACTATTCATCGTTCATGGCCCATTTTACCATATTCTTCTACACTCCAAGTATTTCAACTCTCCAATATCTTAAACAACATATAAACATCATGAATCTTACCTTAGATGTTGTAGGAACAAGCTTTAGTTGATAATACTCCACTTTGAGCAAAACCCTAGTTTATCTCCATTTGGATTTCTTGACCTTGGATGATCTTGATGGTTTTCTTACACTTAATTCCCTTGATTTATGTTGTTGATCAACAAATAGCCTTGAATTCTTGTGGAATATATGTAGAGAGATGTTCTAGAGAGAAGGGGTGTGATGTAGAAGTGAAATGAAATAAGCCTTGGTCCCCTTATTTAATGACTTAAAAATCTGATTTGAAGTGCACAGTGGTCGTAAACTTGGTTTACGGTCCGTATTTCAGTTTACGGACCGTCCTTCGTGGTCATATTTAATCAAAACAGAACCAGAAACTCAGGCTGGGACATGGTGATTTACGATCATGGTTTACGGGCCGTAAACCACTTTACGGTCCGTATTCCAGGTCGTATTTAACCATTGATCATTTGGCAGAAAGTTTGAAGTTTTGGAAGCCACAATACGACATGGCAGTTTACGGACCGTATACCACTTTACGGTCCGTATTTCATTTTACGACCACTGGCTAGAATGCAAACTTGCAACTTTTCACATTTCCAAAACCTATAATTATTCATTATGGAGCATAACCTCTCTCTTATTGCGATTGCCTTTGGAATCTTATTTAGGGTCATCAAATGTCGTTTCTTACTCATGGAAACATCATACACTCGTGCTCATCACTAGGTCATTCACTCGCGTACCAACGGAAGATTTTTCCGAGGTGTAACAGTATTAAGATGATATTTTAGCTATATGATTCCTTCGGGATGAATTCGGGTGATAAATTGTTGTTTTGAAGTCAAACCAAATAGTGAAGTTCGTAAGAGTTCTCAAACTCGTCTGAATTTCAGTAGGCCTGAATTCTAAGCTAGTTTTGTGAAATTTCGTTTAGAATTTGGGAAAACATCCTAATAAAAGTTGTAGATCTTTTAAATACCTTTCCAACGATATATGGTGAAACTCGAGCGCAGCTCTGTGCTAGACATTATACCCATTTTACTGAACATCATTAGTGCAGTATAAAAATTAGGCGTGCGCGTCGCCCTGGGCATTTCCTTGGGCCACGGCCCAGGCCAAATTTTAGGAAACTCAAAATTTTGACACTGTCGAAATAGATATATTGTTCACATTGCCCTGGGCGATGCACCAGGCCATTTTATGCCTGAAGCGATTTTTCCCGAATTTTATAAAAGCCTAACTTCATTATATGCATTTCTACTTCGTTTTTGGCCGACTTTTTGAGAGGAAACAACCCTAAAACTTTCCCAAAACATATAAGGTAAGTTCTTGATCAATTTCCATCATTACTTCATCAATCTAATATCAAATTAACTTTAGTTCATCTCTCCAAACCCTAGATTCTTGAAAACTCAAGAAAGGAAAATAAGGAGCGTCTAGAACTTCGTCTAAAGGTATGAACTTCGGTTTTCCTGATTTAATTAATGAATTTTAGGCTAGTATACATTATACTACGTGATTGGAATCCAATAATGATTCACGTAAGGTCAAGAATATGTTTGTAGGCTTAGAAAAGCCCTAGTTTTCGAAATGTAAAGAGAGTTCGTGAAAACGAATAAAGCTTTAATCTTTCTCATCTAAATCCATTGTAGATTGATTGTAGAACCTTGGGAATTCCCTTTTTTTAGCTTTTAGTGGGATTTGAGGTATGTCTCTTTTGAAACCTTATTTGGACGTAAGTCTCTTTTAAAAATCCTTTTTTACTATGAAGGTGATTTGCATGTCTCTTTTTGAGCATACTCTTTCGAACAGTTTTTATGAACTCTTGGGTTGTGGTTTGTGTGCGTGAGGTACAAGCCAACATTAAACCTTGTTTGTACTATATTACATATACGCATTCATGATTGTTTCCCTCTCTAAAGGATGATTTAAAATCGAGATATAAAGCTTCGGATTTGAACATGAATTACCCCATAAGGGATGCTTAAAATTGATTTCAGAAAGGCTTGGATATTTCATGTGTTTTGCTTTATGAACGGATTGTGTTGAACTCAAAATGTATATAATGACTTGAAATTGGTTTCTAAACCCATTAATGATTTGAGATACCCCTATTAAAGGGATGATGAACATCATCTATAATGAGTGATTCAACTTCTATGCTATAATTGTGATTTAACTAATTTTCTATGATTCTATTGTTTGTATTTGGCCTAGCTACTCGGGAGGAAGGGTAGTCACTATGGATCTTAGTGGGGCTATCCTAGCCATTCAGGAGGAAGAGTGGCCATCAAAGGTTCTTAACCCCGGTGTGGTGCTTTCCTAGCTATTCAGGAGGAAGGATAGCCATCGAGGGTTTATAATCTTAATGTGGTTTTGCCTAGCTATTCGGGAGGAAGGATATCCTTCGAGGGTAACTGTCACGACCCTACCCCGTGGGCCGCGACCAGTGCCCGAGCTGGGCACCTATACGTACCCGATACCCCAAATTAGCATATTAACAGAATAATAATATAATAATAATATTAGTGGTCGCTACAGAATTTAGCAGAAAAGCAGACTTGGCACACATAGGACGATAAGGCCATCACAGAACAGAATATCCCAAACATATGTACAGAACCCACACAGATGTATCCACAGACCTCTACAGAACATATCATAATCATAAGACGGGACAGGGCCCCGTCATACCCTGAACAAAGTACATATCCAGATAGCAGTGACAGACTGTACCAAAAGATGGGCTCTGTAGAAGAGAGCGCCCCAAATAGCAGAAATAGGATCCTAAACGTGTGGATCAGCGAACCTGTCGTCAGTACCTGCGCGGCATGAAAACGCAGCCCCCGAAGAAAGGGGGTCAGTACGAAATATGTACTAAATATGTAAAGCGGAATCACAGAAGTCAAATCATAATGGTTACAGAAAATGAGTACAGAATCCAGAGTGTCAAATGCATATTTCCAAAACAGACAGAATGCGTACAGAAACATATGTCATATCATATCATATCCGGTCCCTGACACGGGACTCGGCAGACAGAATGTGGCCACCCTCCCGACGCTGGTGCCACTATACAGAGGAATCAGAAAAAGGGGCGTGGCCCCGTATCATATAATGTCATATCAAAATGGCCATACAGATCAGATCAGAATAGGCAGACATGGCACATCATACTCCACAGACCCATGTACGCGTATACCTGCCCCCTCACATCGGGACGCGGCGAACAATGCAGAGAATTTCGCTTGACAACATATCCTGGCCCGGGCTCAGTGTGGGAAACATTGGGACATCCACGAATGGAGTAGTGAGAGACTAATGCAATTTAAAAATATAATAAATGTTTTCAAAGACTCGATGAAGCGTATCAAAGACAAACAAATCCAATGGGGTCGGACGGAATCATAATAAATGTATTTCGGATATCATAATAAATTACAGAAGTATAACTTTCCCGAAGTCATTCCGAGTGTCAAAATAATTTATAATATTTAACAAAATATTTAAAATAATATTCGTTAAGCGATTAGTAGGGTAATTAAAACATTTCTTTCAAAAATCGCTTAAAAAGGAAGCTTTAACACATTAGGGGCAAAACCGTAAATAGCGGGCCCGCCTTGGGACAAACAAGGCGGCGGGCTCAAATTGTGCCCTCTAAGCATATAGTATCACCTAAAAAGGTTATACAAACATTCTATGACTTTCTGAATAATTTAGAGCAAAATTGCATAATTTCAGAAAAAGCGTATCAAAATGGTTCAATTCTACTGAAGGAAAAACTGAAATTTTGTCTTGCGGATTCCGAGGGCCAAGAGGTCCTTCGAGGCCCGGATCCGACCCTAACACACTAGGGGCATGCCAAGGGAAGAATTGGGGTTGCTTTACATACCTTTCGCGCTCCTTAAGCCTTTCCAAACTCACTTCCCGTTTCGTCGAAAAACTGCAATTGGTCAAGTTTACCAATTGTGAATTATTAATGCCATTATTTCAACTTTAAGCATATTTGGCTACCGAAATTTCGGCAGCACTTCCCCTATACATATGACACCCCGAGAATTCAACTCGGCTATAAATCATCAACAACAACCCAAACGACAACAACAATATCAACAATGAACATTAAAAACACAAATATCCTTCAACTAGTCATTTTTCTCACAAGTTGACATAATCTTCAATTCAACCCAACTTTCAACTAAGATCAATAATTTCATATTCAACAACCATCATGATCATCACCATATAGTTCTAGAAACATTTCATATCGTTTTCCTTAAGATATACACTCGATATACATGATATACAATCTTCCGCCAAAATCATAACTTATGCAAAACATCAAATCTTTGGCATACAACTTCATAAGAAGTTTTCAACTTCCAAATTCATCAACCATAATCATAATTCACATCTTAACAACTTCATTTCCATAATATCACAAAATTATTCTAAAGTGACATAATCATCTACATTCCAACTTCAACCAAAATTCATTCAACTTTCATTCCCAATATAATTTCCATCATAACCACAACTAGAATGCAACATAAAATTCAACTCATATATGTATACAACATATATACACCCATGGCTACATATATATATACATACCCACTTTGCAAACTTCCTTATTTCCATAATTTCTACTCATTTCCACATACCACAACATAAACAAACCTTCATAACATAAGAAAAAGGAATTGATTCTTACCTTTTTCTACAAACTTCTTCACTTGAACAAGTTGTCAACTTGAAGAAATAAGTGCTCCTTCTTCCAAAACAATTACACCAAGTTGTAGAGGACACTTAATTTAGTAGGAATTCAACAAGAAAATAATTTTAGAGGCAAGATTTTGAGGGGTGATTTTTCTATGGCCAAACCCGAAATGCCCTCTTTTTGTTCTTGTTTTTCTCTTGTTTTTCCTCCTATTCTTTCTCTTGAAAGTTCTATGGAATTTGGATGATTAAGTGGTCTTTTATTCATTGACCACATGACTTAATTCCATGGGCTTGGATCCTTTTTATGGACCATGGCCGAATGGCTCCTCACTTGGGCCTGAATTTTTTGTTTTTCATTTTTTTGGGCCAACTCGGTTGGTCCCGAGTTGGGCCTAGCCCACTGACCTTTCGACCTTAAAACGTTCATATCTCCTTGTACCGACGTCACCTGGGAACCCACGACCTATGGATGGAAAGCTAATTCAATTATCTACAACTTCTATTTCAAGGTATTTTCGAAATTCCAAACTTACAATACAGTTTTTGCCCCCCAAAGTCAGGTCACCCGAAAACGTTTTCTTAAAAATATTCGTTTGGAGGGTTTCCACTTTGATTTGGTCCAAAGGTACTTCATGAGTTGTGTTTAACTTTACATATGTGATTCATATGACTTTTCAGATGTTCCAAAAAAAATATCGGTATGTGGGCCCCACCCCAGCAGATGCTCCGAGGTTCAAAAATACGGGATATAACATCCTCCCCCCCTTTAGAACATTCGTCCTCGAATGTTAAATTAATCTCATAGGGTTTGAAAATACTTTGGGGGAGTTCATGTTTACAGACATCACATATGACACACGATTGATATTGGAATAAATTAAAGCAGGGATTTAAGGTTACCTGTGGGTATAGAGAACAAATGAGGATATTTCTTCTTCATTTCCTCTTCGGCCTCACATGTCATTTCCTCCCTATTATCGTTCCGCCACAGTACCTTAACAGAGGCTACATCTTTATTCCGAAGCCTCCTTACCTGACGATCCAAAATAGATACGGGCTGCTCCTCGTACGATAGTTGCTCCGTCACCTGAATATCATCAGCAGGAAATATTCTAGAAGGGTCACCGACGCATTTACGAAGCATAGAGACATGAAATACCGGATGTACCGCTTCCAAATCAGATGGCAAATCTAGCTCATAGGCGACATTTCCAGTTTTTCGAACAATCTGATAAGGCCCAATATAACGCGGACTGAGCTTACCCTTTCTGCCGAACCGCATCACGCCTTTCATAGGCGATACCTTCAGGAATACCCAATCGCCTACCTGAAACTCCAACGGTCGACGCCGTTTATCCGCGTATGACTTCTGTCGACTCTGGGCAGCCAACAGTCGCTCCCGAATAAGTTTTACCTTGTCCACGGCCTGCTGGACCATATCTGGGCCAATCAACTCTGACTCGCCAATATCAAACCAGCCAATCGGCGATCTGCATTTCCTGCCATATAGAGCCTCGTACGGAGCCATCTGGATGCTGGAATGGTAACTGTTATTATATGCAAACTCAATCAATGGCAAGTGATCATCCCAGCTGCCTCTGAAATCAATAGCGCAGGCCCGCAACATATGCCCCAGCGTCTGTATAGTGCGCTCGGCCTGTCTGTCGCTCTGAGGATGAAAGGCCGTGCTCAGACTCACCTGAGTCCCTAGACCCTCCTGAAACGACCTCCAGAAACGCGTCGTAAACTGGGCGCCTCTGTCAGAAATAATAGATATAGGAACTCCGTGAAGCTTCACAATCTCTCTAATATAGAGCCTGGCATAATCCTCGGCGGAATAAGTAGTTTTGACGGGAAGAAAATGGGCTGATTTCGTCAGCCTATCAACAACGACCCAGATGGAATCATACTTCCGTGGAGTGCGAGGCAAACCTGTAATGAAGTCCATATTAATAACCTCCCACTTCCAAGTCGGGATTTCCATCTCCTGCAACAGTCCACCCGGCTTCTGATGCTCAATCTTGACCTGCTGACAATTAGGGCACTGGGCGACGAACTCTGCAATATCCCGCTTCATGCCGTCCCACCAGTATAAGCATCGGAGATCATGGTACATCTTCGTAGACCCAGGATGGACCGAATAGCGAGCATAATATGCCTCGCTCATAACCTGCTGCCGAAGGCCTGCAATATCAGGTACACACAACCTGCCTCTGTATAACAAAGTACCGTCCGGTGAAAACTCGAACGGAGTCCTCTCCTTATCATAGGCTGTGTCCCTGTACTGAGCTAAGACAGGATCTTCGTATTGACGCCGCTTAATATCGTCCCTGAGGGATGACTCAGAAACCCCTCGAACAGAAATCCGTGTATCTCCAGAATCGGCCAGACGAACCCCGAGACTAGCCAACTGCTGAATATCACGGGCTATCTCTCTCCTGTCTGGCTGTAAATCGGCCAAACTGCCCATAGACTTCCGACTGAGAGCATTGGCAACAACATTAGCCTTACCCGGATGATACAGAATATCCACGTCATAATCTTTCAGAAGCTCCAGCCACCTCCGCTGTCGCAAATTAAGCTCTCTCTGCCTGAAAATATACTGGAGACTCTTATGATCAGTATAGATATCCACATGAACGCCATATAAATAGTGTCTCCATATCTTCAGAGCATGAATTACCGCTGCGAGCTCCAGATCGTGGGTAGGATAATTCTTCTCATGCTGCTTGAGCTGCCGGGAAGCATACGCTATAACTCTGCCATGCTGCATCAATACACAGCCCAACCCCATGCCAGAAGCGTCACAATAAATAACATACTCGTCCGGTCCCTCTGGAAGAGTCAGAACTGGGGCTGTAGTCAGCTTCTCCTTCAGCAACTGGAAGCTCCGTTCACAAGCGTCAGACCACAGGAACTTAGCTCCCTTCTGAGTCAGCCTTGTCAAAGGCGCTGAAATCGAAGCAAACTTCTCCACAAATCTCCTGTAATAGCCAGCTAACCCCAGGAAACTGCGTACCTCTGTGGGCGTCGTAGGTCTGGGCCAATTCTTCACGGCCTCAATCTTCTGTGTGTCCACCCGGACACCATCAGCTGCAATAACATGCCCCAAGAAAGCCACTGAAGACAGCCAGAATTCACACTTAGAAAATTTCGCATATAATTTCTGATGCCGGAGTACCCCTAATACCGATCTCAGATGATCTGCGTGCTCCGCCTCAGACCGAGAATAAACCAGGATATCATCAATGAATACAATTACAAACATATCCAAGAATGGCCTGAATACCCGGTTCATCAAATCCATGAATACTGCGGGGGCATTAGTAAGCCCAAAAGACATAACCCTGAACTCGTAATGCCCATATCGGGTCCGGAAAGCTGTCTTAGGGATATCGGCCTCTCGTACTCGCACCTGGTGGTAACCGGATCGAAGATCTATCTTCGAAAAACACTTAGCGCCCTGCAGCTGATCAAACAAATCATCAATCCTGGGGAGGGGGTATTTATTCTTTATAGTTACCTTATTCATCTGCCGATAATCAATACACATACGCAGCGACCCGTCTTTCTTACGCACAAATAATACCAGGGCTCCCCAAGGCGAAGTACTGGGTCTGATGAAGCCCTTATCCAACAAATCTTTCAGCTGCTCCTTCAACTCCTTTAACTCTGCAGGCGCCATTCTATACGGAGGAATAGAGATAGGCTGAGTGTCTGGGAGTAAGTCAATAGAGAAGTCTATCTCCCGCTCTGGAGGAAGACCTGGAAGCTCGTCGGGAAAATCATCTGGAAACTCGTTAATCACGGGGACCGACTGAAGTGTCGGCGTCTCGGCGTCCAAGTCTTGCACCTGAACCAGATGACAGATATAACCCTTTCTAATCATTTTCTTTGCCTTAAGGTATGAAATAAACTTACCTTTCGGCGATGCTGTATTTCCAGCCCAATCTAAAACTGGCTCCCCGGGAAACTGGAAGCGAACTACCTTATTCTGGCAGTCAACATTAGCGTAACAGGAAGCTGGCCAATCCATACCCATAATAACATCAAATTCAGTCATATCTAACTCTACCAGATCTGCCTTAGTGTCACGGTCACAAACGATCACAGAACAGTCTTTATAAACCTGTTTCGCTACAACAAAATCCCCTATCGGTGTGGCTACCTCAAATGGCTCTATAGGTTCAGACATAATACCAATTTTACCGGCAACAAGGGGTGAAATATATGATAAAGTCGAACCTGGATCAATTAGTGCATACACAGATCGAGAGAAGACCAATAAAGTACCTGTGACGACATTAGGAGATGCCTCCTGATCCTGGCGGTTGGCCAAAGCATAAATGCGGTTCGAAGGACCGCTAATACCAGAAGCTCCACCACGGCCTCTGCCGCGACCCGCTGGTGCCGAAATACCCTGCCCCGTAGGGCGTATAGCCACTGACGAAGATGAAGACCCAGCGGCCGATCCGGTAGGCTGCGCTGCACCACCCGAACTACCCTTATACGGGCAATCTCTCACAGAATGGCCCTGACGGCCACAAGAAAAGCATGCACCGGTGGCTCTGTAGCACTCTCCCGTATGGTATCTGCCGCAAAAAGAACACTGAACCCTGGGTGGCCTCATCTGACCAGAACCCCAATCTGTCCGCGAACCTGAAGCCCTGGAGCTCTGGCCTGCTCCTGAATACCCTGGGCTATCGAATCTGCGACCTGCAGGCTGGGGAGGCGCGCTCTGCGCCGGCTGAGATGAGAATCTGCTAGGCTGCTGCGGCTGTTGGGGCTGTCTGCCCCGAAAATCTCCAGATGACCTGGCCTTCTTGGGCTGTCTCCGATCCTGGCCCCTGTCAGGCTGGTGTCCTCCTCTGCCCCGATCCTCCATGCCCTGGGCATGGGCCTGGATACGGGCAATGTCCATACTGGGCTGAGCAGCCAATACTAAGCAGCTATCAACAAAATACCGATCCAGCCCCATAATATATTTGTGCATCCGGTCCGCCATAGTAGCCACCACAGTAGGTGCATATCGGGCCAAGGAATCAAACTCCAAACTGTAGTCCCGGATACTGCGGCCCTTCTGCCTCAATAATAAGAATCTATCAGATCTGGCTCGTCGCAACTCTGGGGGCAAAAAGTGTCCAAGAAATGCCTGAGAAACATCGCCCCAAACTGCTGGAGGAGCGCCGTCCCCCCTGGATAGCCCCCATGACTCGTACCAGTTTGCCGCCACATCATATAACCGGTACGAAGCTAACACGACTGACTCTGTCTCGGAAGCATTAATCAAATCTAGAGTACGTCGCATCTTCCTAATAAACTCCTCAGGATCCTCCTCGGGCTTTGTCCCGAAGAACTCTGGAGGGTTACAAGTCAAAAACTCACGGGCTCTCGAACTATCACGCTTGACTGCCCGGTCACCTCCCAGTCCATGCCCCTAAACCTGCCCTGCCACAAGTCTAGTCAGCAACTGGACTGCCTCCCTCATAGACTGATCCTCAGTGCCTGGCCGTGGAGCTGGAGGCTCAGGTACTGGAACTGCGGGAGCTGGCAGTGGAGCCGTCCCCCGATCTGCAGCTACGGCTGCCCCAATCTCCTCCACGAGTGGCGGTGTAGAAGAACCCTCTGTCTGGGGCAAAGTCTCCGGAGCAATATATACCTGGGCCCTGGTAGTCCTCTGGACCCGGCTAGTCTCTCCTACGGCAACTGACTTGGCCTTTTGGGCCGCTGTCGCCTTTTTTGGAGGCATATCTGCAAATATAGCCACTCGTTAGGAAGGGGTTATCCTGATAACACAGCTCTATCGCACGATCTAAGACAGAATGAAGGGTAGTATCCTAAATGCCCTGTAGCCTCCTGTTTATAGGTGTGGTACACAACACACCGATAAACAAGAATCTACTAGACACGATCTGTGGACAATCCGAGGACGAACCGCTCTGATACCACTTTTGTCACGACCCAACCCCGTGGGCCGCGACCAGTGCCCGAGCTGGGCACCTATACGTACCCGATACCCCAAATTAGCATATTAACAGAATAATAATATAATAATAATATTAGTGGTCGCTACAGAATTTAGCAGAAAAGCAGACTTGGCACACATAGGCCGATAAGGCCATCACAGAACAGAATATCCCAAACATATGTACAGAACCCACACAGATGTATCCACAGACCTCTACAGAACATATCATAATCATAAGACGGGACAGGGCCCCGTCAAACCCTGAACAAAGTACATATCCAGATAGCAGTGACAGACTGTACCAAAAGATGGGCTCTGTAGAATAGAGCGCCCCAAATAGCAGAAATAGGATCCTAAACGTGTGGATCAGCGAACCTGTCGTCAGTACCTGCGCGGCATGAAAACGCAGCCCCCGAAGAAAGGGGGTCAGTACGAAATATGTACTAAATATGTAAAGCGGAATCACAGAAGTCAAATCATAATGGTTACAGAAAATGAGTACAGAATCCAGAGTGTCAAATGCATATTTCCAAAACAGACAGAATGCGTACAGAAACATATGTCATATCATATCATATCCGGTCCCTGACACGGGACTCGGCAGACAGAATGTGGCCACCCTCCCGACGCTGGTGCCACTATACAGAGGAATCAGAAAAAGGGGCGTGGCCCCGTATCATATAATGTCATATCAAAATGGCCATACAGATCAGATCACAATAGGCAGACATGGCACATCATACTCCACAGACCCATGTACGCGTATACCTTCCCCCTCACATCGGGACGCGGCGAACAATGCAGAGAATTTCGCTTGACAACATATCCTGGCCCGGGCTCAGTGTGGGAAACATTGGGACATCCACGAATGGAGTAGTGAGAGACTAATGCAATTTAAAAATATAATAAATGTTTTCAAATACTCGATGAAGCGTATCAAAGACAAACAAATCCAATGGGGTCGGACGGAATCATAATAAATGTATTTCGGATATCATAATAAATTACAGAAGTATAACTTTCCCGAAGTCATTCCGAGTGTCAAAATAATTTATAATATTTAACAGAATATTTAAAATAATATTCGTTAAGCGATTAGTAGGGTAATTAAAACATTTCTTTCAAAAATCGCTTAAAAAGGAAGCTTTAACACATTAGGGGCAAAACCGTAAATAGCGGGCCCGCCTTGGGACAAACAAGGCGGTGGGCTCAAATTGTGCCCTCTAAGCATATAGTATCACCTAAAAAGGTTATACAAACATTCTATGACTTTCTGAATAATTTAGAGCAAAATTGCATAATTTCAGAAAAAGCGTATCAAAATGGTTCAATTCTACTGAAGGAAAAACTGAAATTTTGTCTTGCGGATTCCGAGGGCCAAGAGGTCCTTCGAGGCCCGGATCCGACCCTAACACACTAGGGGCATGCCAAGGGAAGAATTGGGGTTGCTTTACATACCTTTCGCGCTCCTTAAGCCTTTCCAAACTCACTTCCCGTTTCGTCGAAAAACTGCAATTGGTCAAGTTTACCAATTGTGAATTATTAATGTCATTATTTCAACTTTAAGCATATTTGGCTACCGAAATTTCGGCAGCACTTCCCCTATACATATGACACCCCGAGAATTCAACTCGGCTATAAATCATCAACAACAACCCAAACGACAACAACAATATCAACAATGAACATTAAAAACACAAATATCCTTCAACTAGTCATTTTTCTCACAAGTTGACATAATCTTCAATTCAACCCAACTTTCAACTAAGATCAATAATTTCATATTCAACAACCATCATGATCATCACCATATAGTTCTAGAAACATTTCATATCGTTTTCCTTAAGATATACACTCGATATACATGATATACAATCTTCCGCCAAAATCATAACTTATGCAAAACATCAAATCTTTTGCATACAACTTCATAAGAAGTTTTCAACTTCCAAATTCATCAACCATAATCATAATTCACATCTTAACAACTTCATTTCCATAATATCACAAAATTATTCTAAAGTGACATAATCATCTACATTCCAACTTCAACCAAAATTCATTCAACTTTCATTCCCAATATAATTTCCATCATAACCACAACTAGAATGCAACATAAAATTCAACTCATATATGTATACAACATATATACACCCATGGCTACATATATATATACATACCCACTTTGCAAACTTCCTTATTTCCATAATTTCTACTCATTTCCACATACCACAACATAAACAAACCTTCATAACATAAGAAAAAGGAATTGATTCTTACCTTTTTCTACAAACTTCTTCACTTGAACAAGTTGTCAACTTGAAGAAATAAGTGCTCCTTCTTCCAAAACAATTACACCAAGTTGTAGAGGACACTTAATTTAGTAGGAATTCAACAAGAAAATAATTTTAGAGGCAAGATTTTGAGGGGTGATTTTTCTATGGCCAAACCCGAAATGCCCTCTTTTTGTTCTTGTTTTTCTCTTGTTTTTCCTCCTATTCTTTCTCTTGAAAGTTCTATGGAATTTGGATGATTAAGTGGTCTTTTATTCATTGACCACATGACTTAATTCCATGGGCTTGGATCCTTTTTATGGACCATGGCCGAATGGCTCCTCACTTGGGCCTGAATTTTTTGTTTTTCATTTTTTTGGGCCAACTCGGTTGGTCCCGAGTTGGGCCTAGCCCACTGACCTTTCGACCTTAAAACGTTCATATCTCCTTGTACCGACGTCACCTGGGAACCCACGACCTATGGATGGAAAGCTAATTCAATTATCTACAACTTCTATTTCAAGGTATTTTCGAAATTCCAAACTTACAATACAGTTTTTGCCCCCCAAAGTCAGGTCACCCGAAAACGTTTTCTTAAAAATATTCGTTTGGAGGGTTTCCACTTTGATTTGGTCCAAAGGTACTTCATGAGTTGTGTTTAACTTTACATATGTGATTCATATGACTTTTCAGATGTTCCAAAAAAAATCTCGGTATGTGGGCCCCACCCCAGCAGATGCTCCGAGGTCCAAAAATACGGGATATAACAGTAACAACCCCGATGTGGTGCTTCTAAGCTAGTTTAGGGAGCCTTAAATGGCCGTCCCTTCATTATACTGATTTGGACCTGTATTGGCATATGTTACTTTGGTTTCCTTTAAGTGGATTACTTCGTATCTTTATTTCTTGAGTGGGTTGTTTCATATTTTGGAAGCCTGTGAGTGGCTTGCTTTGTACCATTGTTGCCTGTGAGTGGCTTATTGATGCTAATGAACCTGTTCGTCTATGAGTGGCTTTTTGATGATATTGGTCTCGAATTAAAAAGATTCAAATGGTAATAAATGGTATACTGAATCAGAAGAGATATATACTTGTCTTGATGGTTTTCTATTGATGATTTTTGAGTTGTACGATTGATCTTTTCTTTGATTTCAAATTATTCTATGGGAACTGTTTTCACTAATCATTATTGTATTATTTTGTTATATTACTTATTGTCCCTGAGAGACTCACTGAGTACTCAGTACTCAAGCATACTATTGTTATTTTTTATGGTATGTTAGGTAACGAAGAAGGGCAGGTACAGACAGATCTCGCGGATTAGTTGTACTTGCTGCTTTCCAGGTTGCTGGTGAGCCCATACATTTGTTCGTGGGTTTTCATTAAGTCAATTATTACTTCTTAGCAGTTTCAGGTTGTGTCCTGAGTTAGTTTATTTTCTTAGAAGCTCCATAGATAGTTATAAACTTGTGGGTAGCGTCTTGGATGTCTCTTATGTTTTATGGAGGCATGTTACCACCTTTTAATTTGAATGTTGAATAAGACTTCGACTGATTTTTATTTCATAAATGATGACCATGATCTTTATTAGTTATTTATAACATCTCTTGAACTATTAATGAAAGATTATCAAAAATGGACTAGATGGTTATTGATCTATAAGGTTCTTCCGATGTTGTTTATGAAATCGGATGTTGGTCACGTCTAGGGCGGGTTTTGGGGCGTGACAAACTTGGTATCAGAGCCTAGGTTTAGATGTGTCCTAGGATTTGTCTGTGTCTGTGGAGCTGTGTCTAGTAGAGTCTTCTTCATGCAGACTGGCCACCTGTATGGATGTATGACTACTAGGACATTTTAGGTGTTTCTCATTCTTCTTGATTCTAGATTGTACTATAGACTTGAACTTCCTTTAGGATCATTCTCACGTGTTCGTTACTCGTGCTTTATGGAGGTGACTTTAACTCATATTACAGATGTTAACCAAGTGAACAATGGTATTATGGAGTGCACATTGTTGTGATGTGTAATTTGATGGATGGTACAGAGTCGCTGAAATTGTATTGTAGGTGTTTGGTATATATAGTCGTTGTAGGGTTTGGTTGTTGATAAATTGAGACGGGTATAGAAACAAAAGTAGTCCTTGTCATAGGGAAAACTCTACCGAAATCTTGTTAGGTTGAACGGAATAATTAAGATGTGATATGTTTCAAGTACTGGAGATTTGGATGAAAGGAACAATTGAGGGTCTCTTGTAGTGAATTATATCATAAATTGAGGTTATATTCTTATTGGGTTAAAAGATCTGTGCTATTTTGATGTTTAGTGGAAGAACTATATACTAGGCTTGAAACTCAAAAACAACCGCTTGTGGAATAATGATTTAAGAAGATGATGTAGGTTATTTAGGATTTAATTTGTTATTCTCGGTTTTGTCATAAGATAAGTTAAGCTTGAATCATTTGTTTTTTAAGTAGCCTCCTTGTCGGAGTATGTTGTCTAGATTGATATATTGTGCGCTTCTTAGTCGAAGCATATATGTGTTGAACCTTTTGGGTATCTAACTTTTGAGAAAGTAAGATGAAGGTAGAAACCCTTCTTACTTCATGTTGAGACTTGAGTGTTCTAGTCGTTAGAATCCCTGTGAGGACTATGTTGTTCTTGTTTGGGTGTTAGTTGTATTCTTGTCTTTCCGGGGTCATTTAGTACAAAGGAAGCTCGACTTCATGAATTGGCTCGTAGGGAGGTGGCTGAAGCCTCAGACGTTGTGGTCACATGTATTCTCACTATTTATTCTTTTGATGCATATTCATTGATCAATCCAGGTTCAAAAAACATTATTATGTGACTTCGTACTTTACCCTTGATTTTGGTAGGGAACCCGAACAATTGTTGGAGCCCTTTTTCTATGAATACCCCGCTAGTGTCCTTGTTATCGCTTCTAGAATATGTAGAGACTGCGTCGATGTAATTTAACGACCCTCCCGGTCATTATGGGAAATGTAGGATCACCCCACCAAATAGAACTTTCCCAAGGGTAGAGCGAGCTAATAGAAACTCTGTTTTATGATTCTAAGAACTGAAAATTTGACTTGTTTGTGATGGTTATTTGATTTTGTTAAGTCCATCGGGGGGAGGGTGACGTAGGAAATTGGAACTCCGTTGAGAATTCTAAGGCCATGGGTGGATTCGTATGATGTTTTTATATATATATGCATGTTTGATTTGTGTTTGTGAGGCCTCAGATGAAATGTTGGGTGATATAGTGGAAAACTGGGCAAAAAGTCGAGCTTACTACCCAAATGGCACCGCTGCGGCGAGGCTGGTACCGCTACGGTGGCACCGCTATAGCGGTGAGCCTCTCGTCGCTAGCGGTCAAGGTGAGTTCGAGGGTCCGCTGTGGCGGGGAATGGCCCGCTATGGCGATGTCGCCATAGTGGAACATGGGCAGCCATAGCGGAGGTCGGGGTTTCTTCACCTCTTTTGGAATTTCTTGAAGAAGATGACTTCCAACTAGGTTTCATACACTTTGTTTCATGGATTTAATGTTGTTGATCTTGATGTTCCTTTGATTCTGTTGAATTTGTGGATGAAATGTTTGGAGAGCTCTAGAGAGTTCTTGAAGGTTGTGAATGAAATATGAATGAAAATGAGTGAGAAGGTCACTTATAATAATCACAAAATCTGATTTTTAATGAACAGTCGTCGGGGTGTACAGTGGTCGTAAACCACACTTTACGGGTCGTATACCAGTTTACGGACCGTATAGTGTGGTCGTATTTAAGCATGTCAAAACAGAAAGGTTGGCTGAGATCATGGCAGTTTACGATCGAGGTTTACGGTCCGTAAACCAGTTTACGAGCCGTATTCCAAGTCGTATTTAGCCATTTCACCATTGGATAGAAAGTTGAAATTTTGGAAGGCTAGAGGACGATGGCGATATACGGTCCGTAAATTACTTTACGGGTCGTATACTGATTTACGACCACTGGTTGTGTTGAAATTCTACAACTTCCTTATTTCTAAAATTCATAAATCGCCATTCCCTACTTAGTATAACATCGCATACTCATACCCTTCGTTGGTCTTTTCATTGTACATGTACGAGGACTTTTCCAAGGTGTAACATTCTTCCCCCCTTTTTGGAACATTCGTCCTTTTTTTTTTTTTTTGGAACATTCGTCCTCGAATGTTAAAATACTCGGGAATCCTAGAAAAAATTCGCCAGAGTCTCCCTTGTAACTTGACACTACCATCTGTCATAGCAACTCATAATATCTTCGCCTCACAGGGCTACATCATAATACCAACATATCCATGGCTGCAAATGACCAAAAACATAAAATAAAGCATACATACCTTATAACCTCGACGTGTCATCATGAACCTCTTCTGGAGATTGAAATAAATGTGGGTACTTGGCTTTTATCTTCTCTTCCGCTTCCCAAGTCATTTCTTCCCTGTTGTTATTTCGCCATTGAACTTTGACTGAAGCGACTTCCTTATGCCGAAGCCTTCGCACTTGCCTATCTTGAATAGCAACAGGCACTTCTTCATATGTCAGATTCTCTGTCACCTGCACATCGTCAACCGGAACTATTCTTGTTGGGTCTCCAATACACTTGCGGAGCATCGAAACTTGAAAAACTAGGTGAACTGCTTCAAACTCCGAAGGCAAGTCTAGTTCATATGCTACCTGACCCACCTTACGGATAATTTTATAGGGTCCAACGTATCTAGGACTTAACTTCCCTTTCTTGCCAAATCTCATCACCCCTTTCATCGGTGATACTTTCAGGAATACCTAATCATTTACCTGAAATTCCAAATCTCGTCGGCGGTTGTCCGCATAAGACTTTTGGCGACTTTGGGCTGTCAACAGTCGGTCTCGAATGATTTTGACTTTTTCGACCGCTTGTTGAATCAAGTCGGGGCCTATCAGTTGCGCTTCTCCGGTTTCAAACCATCCAATTGGAGATCTACATTTCCTTCCGTATAATGCTTCATACGGGGCCATTTGGATACCGGAATGATAGCTGTTGTTGTAGGCAAATTCAATAAGGGGTAAATGCTCATCCCAGCTACCGCTAAAATCCAACATGCACGCTCGTAGCATATCCTCCAAGGTCTGAATAGTACGCTCGGCTTGCCCGTCAGTTTGTGGATGAAATGCCGTACTGAACTTGACTTGAGTACCCAAACCTTCTTGGAAGGACTTCCAAAACTTAGCTGTAAACTGTGCCCTTCTGTCTGTAATAATGGCCAAAGGAATTCCATGAAGTCGCACAATTTCTTTCAAATACAACTTAGCATAATCTCCCGCCGAATACGTGGTCTTAACTGGAAAGAAATGAGCTGCTTTCGTGAGTCTGTCCACGATCTCCCATATAGAATCGTATCTGCCTCGGGAACGAGGTAATCCTACAATGAAATCCATATTAATTTCTTCCCATTTCCATGTAGGAATTTCCATTGTTTGCAATAGGCCTCCTGGCTTTTGATGTTCGGCTTTTACTTGTTGGCAATTCGAACATCGAGCTACAAATTTTGCTATATTTTTCTTCATGCCACTCCACCAATATATCATTTTCAGATCATGATACATCTTGGTTGCACCTGGATGAATAGAATACCGGGAATAATGTGCTTCCTCTAAAATCCGTTGGCACAAATTTGCCATATCCGGTACGCATAGCCTGCCCTGATGTCTGAGGACCCCATCTATGGAAACTTCAAATGGAAGCTTTTCCTTTCCACGAGATAGGTCTCGGTAGCGGCTTAACTGGGAATCTTCATATTGCCGTTCTTTCACTTCTATATTTAAAGATGAAACTGTGGGGTCATTGATGCGAATCCCTGCATCACCCGAATCCATTACACTTACTCCGAGATTTGCTAGTCGATAGAGCTCACGAGCTATTTCTTGCTTCTCTGAAGGAACTCCACGTAAACTACCCATTGATCGTCGGCTAAGTGCATCTGCTACTACATTTGCCTTTCCGGGGTGGTATAAAATATTCACATCGTAGTCCTTCAGCAATTCTAACCACTGCCTCTGCCATAGGTTCAATTCCTTTTGCTTAAAAATATGCTGGAGACTTTTATGATCCGTATAGATGTCAACAAGCACACCGTACAGATAGTGCCTCCACATCTTCAAAGCATGAATAACCGCAGCCAATTCGGGATCATGGGTTGGATAATTCTGCTCATGTTTCCGTAATTGTTTCGAGGCATATGCAATAACTTTACCATGCTGCATCAATATACACCCTAGTCCCACACCGGAAGCGTCACAATATACGACATAGCCATCTGGCCCTTCTGGGAGTGTTAGTACTGGAGCCGAGGTCAACCTGTCTTTCAACTCTTGGAAACTACGCTCGCATGCATCGTTCCACTGAAATTTTGCCGACTTCTGGGTTAGCTTGGTCAATGGGGCTGAAATAGATGAAAAGCCCTCTACGAACCTGCGATAATAGCCTGCCAACCCCAGAAAACTACGGACTTCTGTGGGCGTCGTAGGTCTTGGCCAAGTCTTCACAGCTTCTATTTTCTGAGTGTCGACTCGGATGCCATCATCTGAAATAACATGACCTAGAAATGCCACAGAATTTAGCCAGAACTCGCACTTTGAAAATTTTGCATATAATTCTCGAGCTCGGAGAACGCCAAGGACAATTCTTAGGTGGTCCGCATGTTCTGACTTTGTGCGAGAATACACCAGAATATCATCGATGAATACTATCACGAAGAGATCCAAGAATAGCCTGAACACATTATTCATTAAATTCATGAACACCGCCGGAGCATTAGTCAACCCAAACGACATCACTCGAAATTCGTAGTGTCCATATCTCGTTCTGAAAGCTGTCTTGGGAATATCGGCTTCTCTAATTCTCACCTGATGATAGCCCGATCGCAAATCTATTTTTGAAAACCATTTGGCACCCTGCAACTGATCAAACAAATCGTCAATCCTCGGAAGGGGATATTTATTCTTTATCGTCACCTTATTCAACTTCCTGTAGTCGATGCACATTCGTAGAGATCCGTCTTTCTTCCTCACGAACAAGACTGGTGCTCCCCACGGCAAAGAACTAGGCCTTATAAACCCCTTCTCCAGTAAATCTTTTAACTGTGCTTTTAGCTCTTTCAATTCCGCCGGAGCCATCCGATACGGAGGAATAGAAATGGGCTCGGTGTCTGGTAATACATCGATAGCAAAATCTATCTCCCTTTCTGGAGGAAGACCAGGGAGTTCATCTGGAAACGCATCTGGGAATTCATTCACTACCGGAACTGATTGAAAAGCTGGTGGCTTTGCCTCGGTGTCATGAACTCGAACTAGATGGTAAATGTAACCTTTAGCTATCATTTTTCTTGCCTTAAGGTAGGAAATAAACCTACCCTTTGGAGATGCCGTTTTACCCTTCCATTCAAGTATGGGCTCTCCCGGAAATTCGAATCGAACCACTTTCGTCCAGCAAACGACATTAGCATAGCACGACGCCAACCAATCCATGCCCATTATTACATCAAAGTCTACCATTTCCAGCTCAATTAAATCGGCCTTGGTCTGACGATCACATATCACAATGACACAATTTTTGTACATTTTCCTCGCTATTACCGGATCACCAACCGGAGTGAACACCTCGAAAGGTTTAATCGACTTGGGTTTCGCCCCAATACAATCAGCAACATATGGGGTAACATAAGAGAAAGTAGAACCCGGATCGATCAAAGCATATACATCACGGGAGAATATAGTCAAGGTACCTGTGACAACATCTAGAGAGGACTCAAGATTGTTGACACCCAATTTTGTCCCGCCTCTCTGCCAAAATACCTATTTTTAAGCTTCTAATATTTTTGGAAAAAATAAAAAATATACGTTATGTTTACTATAATTATTAGCCTCTTATCAATACCGACACTTTATTATTCTATTATAATTATAATTATAATTATTATTATTTATTAATATTATTGTAATTCACAATTCTTATCATTTCGGCATTTACCACATCGCATTTATCTTTGCATAATTAAATAATAGTATTTATTTCAGTGTGGATTTTCGAAATATTATTACACGGCTATTATAACACCATATGACTTTATTACCCGAGTCTAATAATCACACATTTTTGTATTAAGCAATATTCTGTCACCCTTGGTATATCATTAACTAAAATGGGTCTTTTATTCAAGTTCAGAAGCCAAACTATTTCTTGCACTCAGTCCGTATTTTTGATGTTATCGGATTCCAAATCAAAGTCCAATCAACTCATAAATATTTTTTGACCAGCCTATATTTTTTACCCTAATTTTTAGATCAGTTCGTGTTTTTATTTGCTAGCCCATTCTTTTAATACCCGATCTAAAAATTGACCCAGTCCATAAATGGAGCGGGTCTGACCCGTTTCATACAAAAATAAGGGAAACCCTTTAGGGTTTCCTCTCATTTTCACCTTCCGCCCCATTTCACTTTCCTCTCCACCCATCTCCGCCTCCCTCTTCCCCTTTCCTCTTCTTCACCCGCCACCCATCGCCGTCTCCACCATCCCCTCCATCATCGCCTCCACCACACCACCATCTCCCCATCGTTCCCTTCCTCCCCTTTACCCCTAAACCCTAGCCGCCACCCCATCCTCTTTTGTTCCCACGTTACCCGCACACCCCCACCTCTGCCAACTCCACCACCTGACACACCCATACACTGACACCCCACTACGACTACCATCCCTCACTCCCACTATCACGCCCGACACCTCCACTAACTCCACCACGCCTCCATTGATATGACATTCCCATTACACCACGTTACCCCTGCTACTCTCCACTCCCCTCTGTTCCCTTTATCAGTTCCTTCAACCCCAAAAACCTATAAAAGATGGAGGTTGAATCGCTGGAAAAGGAGGATTTTTTGGATTCAGGAAACCCCCAGGGATTGAAAACCCAAAAATCCCCTTACAAGAACAGATCTAAAACCCCGAAATTCTCTAAAAAATAACAAGTTTTTCCAGTAGTAAAATCACCTAAGCAATATCAGTTCGTCGGTCTTATTTCTGAATATCGAGTCGAAATCCAGTCGTTTTGTTTTCGTTTGCGTTGGTCGTGTTTTGAATTTGAATATTGCAAATTTGGATTTAGCGAGTATTCGAGGGTAAGATCGGAAACTCAAAGCTTCACTTCGCTGCACCCGAAGAAGGTAATCACACTCGTCTTCACTTCGTCTTTAATTTTGTAAAAGTAGAAAGGTAGTCGTTCAAGTATTTCTCGTCGTTTATTTGGTTTAGTCGGCTGGAATGTGTTCTCTCTTTGTTTGTTATAAACTAGTGCAAAACGACTAATTTCATCAAATATGTGTTTAACCTCGTCGCTTGGCTAATCCTCTGTTTTAGTCATTTTCTTTAGTGTACGATGTTCCTATTTCTAATGTAAATTAGTATGAAGGATGACCGATAGAAGCTATGAATTTAAAAGGAAGAATCTACTGATTTGTGAGAATATGATATGTGCTTATATGCAGATTTAGTATTTGTTTGTTGTTGTCTTTTGGTACGTTCAAGTAAACAAAAGTCCTGCTTCTTTTCCACAGAAATTTATAATGTATCATGTTTGAGGTGATGGGGTAATTCTTGTTGAGCATATTTTGAGTTGGAATCTGGACATGTATGAAAACTTCCCCTCGTTTCATTCTCAGTTTACAGAATTAAAATGTAGTTGTTTGCTTGTTCTTAGCAGTTGTAGAAGTTTGCTTGTTTGAATCTGCCTACACTTTATTTGCTATAAACAAGCATGAAATAGTTGTGGCAATCTATTAACATTTAAAGAAAAGATCGTTCACCTTGCTGAATACATAAATAGCAGTGCTTCTTGTTTAATATCTGTTTGTGGCACCCCTTAAGGGATTGTTTTATCATGTAAAATCAGCATGTAAAAAAGTAAATAAATCATGAACGTCAAAAAACAAATGTCCTGATTTGTTGATATTTAATACTAGTCTACATATAGGTTTGGATAATTGTTTTGCTTCTGTTGGTTTGAATCTGTCTGCATTCTGTAACTTTTTTTTCCCCCTTTTGCCATTAAGGATGTGACTATAGATGACTTTAATCATGTTTGATCCTTTGTTCAGGCCTTCAAAACTAATTCTAGTATGGATCAATATTAAAATGTCTGTGTCAAGTAGCTGTTTTAACTTTCATTTGGATATAAGCATGAAACATCATTTTGTTTGAGGGCATTTAAAGGTTAATGTTGTCCCTGGTTTAGTTAGCTTGAACGAATATGGTAATTCCTGCATAAGTTGATAACTATTGGCATCTCAATATAACCGGCTACACCTCTATGTTTGTTGTAGGATTTTATGCCTTCCATGAACTAGTTCTCTAGCCTTGCTTTATTCAAAATTAATTGATGTAGAGGTTTTATTAACAGAAGGCTATTTGGTTCCCACTTTGTATGTTTGAAACTCTGTCTTGAAAAATTGATCTGTCATGTTATTTTAGTCACAGTTAGAATGATTCACTTTTGCTTACTAAATATTTGTAGTGTTTATTGAACATTTGTTTCAATTTGGGTTAAGGCTTATCTGAAATACTCTGAAATGAATCCAAGACATGTTCCCTTTGTGTTTGCTGTGATCCTATACACTTCGTGCTCTCTCTTTGAAATCTGCCCACGTTGACTTGTTTCCTTCTATTCCTCATCCATTTTTGTTTGTGGTGTGATATACCTCGAAGTATGCATATTACATGAGCCTTAGTATACACTGAGTGTATACCAGGGTTGCACATTAATGTATACCTTTCAGGTATATCAAGTATACTCTGAATATTATAGGTATGCCAGCCTTTGCATATGTCCAAAATTCTATACACGTCTAAGAACAATGAGTGCTACGTTATTTGATTATGTCTATGTCTGAGTATTGCCTGTTTATATGTGTGTGGTGGCTAATCTGTGTAGGCATGGATTATACTTAAGTATACATAATATATACACAAGTCGCTGATTTGCTTGTTTTGAAATTTACATTATAAATAACTTTATTTATTGATTATACACTAATCCTTTTTTCCTTTTATCTTTTGCATGAACCTCACATACGAATCCGAGGGACTCGTTTCTCCCCGCATTCGGTGTTGGGCTAAAAGTCCAACATAATCATCTCGAGCCGTCCCCGATCAGTCCTTATTCCGCAGCAGAAAATAAGAATTGCTGGGCCAAGGCCCATATAGCAGAAACAGTGTTTGCAGCAGTGGCCCAAATGGGTCAGATCCATTTAACAGCAGCCCTTCTTAAAATATGGGTTGAGCCCATTTTTAATTATCTCTCCTTTATTTATTTTGTGCATTTAATTTGTATACTAACTGTTTGTTTTTTTATTTAGTTTATATAAACCTTAATGAGTTAATAGATTTAGTTTAGTAATGGGTAGTTAGTTTAAAGAAGACTAATAATTAATCTCATAAGCTTCATTTTCTTCTTTTCACATTAAAGTTATTTATAGAATCTATAATATTTACTTCTAAAATAATTGATAGTATAAATTAATATCTTTTTTTTAGTTAAAGAAATCATATTTTATCTCTTGTTATCTTAATTTCAAAACACCACTAATACACAAATATAAATTCAAGCATATTTTATAAATAACCCTTTCAAGTTTGAATCAATCACCCATATTTTATAGAAAAAATGATAAAGAAAACTCACTTCCTTTTGAATCTTATTTATAAGCTTAGATTTTTCTACATTGTTATAATCAAATAATACGATTTATTCAAAGTGCAAAACTGCCAAATCTCTTCTTAACAGCTATTATTTATGGGCAAATTATCATATTTTATAAAATCTTATATTAAATAGCATTTTATTTTAAAGTTTAGCCACATTTGTAAATCTTCTTTAAATGACATTTTTATCTTAACAATGCTTATAAGTTTTATTTCATGCAAATTATCACATTTTCTATAAATTTTATTAAATATTATTTTTTATTTAAGGCTTCGTCGATAATTTCAAGTTTCATTTAATTTTTAGAATCTTCTCTTACGCACATTATTATATTTTCTACAAGTATTATTTCAAATAATATCATTAGTATTTTCATTTAAAGTCTTAGCGGTATTTATAAGTCCTATTTTAAAAATGGAATTTCAAGTTTTCTTTCATATTAAATTTTTGTAAATCTTATTTTCACTAATATTATTTTCCTTTTAAAATTTTAGAAACATTTGTGAACCATTTTAAAATTTAAACATTATATTTCAATATAATTAATTAACCTAAGTTTGGTCGGATAACCGTAAGTTAACGGATTCTAAAGGATGCCTAACCCCTTCCCTTTAGGATAATATAGAGCCCTTACCTAGAATCACACTGGTTAAACAGACTATTAATTGAGGTTTAGTTTTAACTTCGCCTTAGTTAATCTCTAGGTGTCCTAATTCACCGTTAAAATTAATTAGGTGGCGACTCCTTAAAAGAAAATAAACAGGAATCATCAATACGTCATACTCCTAAATCGACCCGGTTAAAATGGGGTGTGACAGCTTGGCGACTCTGCTGGGGACTTTAGGCTCTAACCATAACAAACTTAGGTTAATAGTTAATTTGTTGAATATCTTGTTTGTTTTCTTTTTGCCTTCATTATTGCTTTTCCCTTATATGGTTTTAAGTGTTTGTATTTTATTCCTTATGTAAATTTTTCTATGTAATATGTATATTATTGCTTTCCTTAAATTGGCATTTCGCTCATATTTCTTCCACTCCTGGAAAATTCACACATATTCACACACTTAAAGCGGCTTCGCAGTTTGCGCCCGTGCACTACTAAATTACCCCTTTAGTTGGATTGATCTTGTGGATTTAGTCGATCGGCGGTGCAGTCGACGGCCACGGAATTTCCACTTCCAAGTTGTCCGCTTGGGGGAGCCTTGTGTCATAGGAAAACCATTCTTAGTCTACCTAGGTAGAGCGAAAAACAAAACCTTGTAAGGACATGCATCATTTTAAACCTAGGAAGCATAATACCCTTGGTGTATTAAGTTCATTAGTCAGCCTTACCAAATGTCCAAATGAGTCTATGACTCTAAGTGACACTACTCACTATCTATGTGCATTATTTGAAGGACAAATATGTGGAATATGTGGACCTAATACTCTATAGATAAATATTTCAAGGAAACTGACATTTTGTTGCAGGTTGCCGTGGAGCATTAATTAATGCCGGAGGTTGAAGACAACCAAAAGAAATTAGTGGAGTTGAAGTATTAGATATCTTAGTTTAACTTTGAGATGTATTATTTATTGGCATGTAATAAATTTTATTTTATTGTAAATTAGTTGTAAGAAGAGTTATGGAATGATACATAAAAGACATGTTTGTCCTTCAATGTTCGTTAGGCCTACCTCTGGCATAAAGAGGTCCCTTGCATTATAAAACGCGATGTATTATGTGCAATAATGTGTTTATATGCAATAATATTATCCTTACCGTATACTGACTCATTTTCCTTTTCTTTTTCTTGTTTTTATCTTTTTTCTTTTTAAACTTATTTTCAAAACAAAAAAGGTTGACTTGTGCTAAAAGGGAACTGGCGGAGCATCCATATTTCACACGGTCTAAAGCCAAGAAATCAGATTCTGACTCATCACTAATCACCTGGTTAACTAAAAGGACTCGTTCTAAAATGGAGCAAAGTTTGATCAATGCAACCACTTCATCTGAGCCATCTCTTAGTTTACCAATCACGAGTGATCCCACATCCTCTAATGAACCAGAAACACATTTGGAGACCATTGCTCGTCTGGAGCGACGAGTTGCCGAACTAAGTCATATGGTACTTCATAACCGGTCATTTTCTCAAACACCGCCACATATGACTCCGCCCCAGGGAGTTCGTCAAACTTTGCCTGTGCCACATCCATTCCCAAATTTGGACGAATTTAACCAAGCAAATTATTTCACCACTTCTCAGCCAGTTCGTTCCGAACACCTCACTCAAAATGCTCCCTTTTTATTTACAACCACCTCTTCAAAAGCTCAATTCATACCGCCAGCACATGACACACATCAAGTTCCGCCGGTGTATACTTATACCACAGCTCCACCCATGACACAGATTCAAGGACAATGTCGCACAGATGTTGATCATTATGTCGAAGTTGAAAATGAGGCACGGTCAGTTAATGATGAAATGATAAATAGAAAGCTCAAAAGTTTGGAAGATGCCATGAGAAGTTTGCGTGGACTTGGTAGTAACCAAAGCGTGAGATATGAAGAATTATGTGCATTTCCTGAGGTAGAATTGCCACCAGGTTACAAGATTCCAAAATTTGAGAAGTTTGATGGGTCGGGGAACCCTTTCTTCCATTTGAAGGTCTATTGTGAAAAGTTGATTGGTGTGGGGAAGAATGAAGGGATAAGAGTCAAACTATTCAATCAGAGTTTGAGTGGAAAAGCCTTGGAGTGGTATTCTAAGCAAGATACCACCAAATGGCGTACTTGGGATGATTTGGCAAATGCTTTTGTGGATCACTACAAGTTTCATGTTGAGATTGCTCCTGACAGAATCTCAATTACAAAGTTGCAGAAAAAGTCGGTCGAATCATTTCGAGAATATGCTATACGGTGGAGAGAAGAAGCATCTAGGGTACACCCACCCATGGAGGAGACAGAAATGGTTACTTTCTTCATTCAAGCACTAGAACCGGAATACTATGAACGTTTGGTGACAATGAGTGGAAAAACTTTTGCAGAAGTGATCAAAGCTGGGGACATGATCGAAGATGGCATTAAGACAGGGAGAATAACAAGTCTAGCAGCTTTGCAGTCTACCAGTAGGGCTATACAAACTGGTACTCTCGGAAATGGAAAGAAAAAAGAGAAAGAAGCAGCATCGGTGATGGCCTTGGGAAACACATCATACCGCCATCAACGACCACCGCGATACCAGCCTAACGCTCACCACTCACAATATTTCCAATATTCGCCACATCCCTACGACCAAGCTTTGTCATCTTACCAACCTCAATCACCACAAATATCCTACCCTGTTTACAACACACAACCAGCATATCGAGCTCCACGACCACCAACATATCCAGCTCCACCATCACAAACTCATCAATCAAACAATGCATCCGCACCTCGCCCAAATAAACCGTTTCGCAATTTCACACCATTGGGAGAACCACTGAGCGTTGTTTTCGAAAGGCTGCAAGCTTCAGGCTTAGTATATCCTGTGGAAGGTAGAATTCCAGATCCATTACCCAGAAGCTTTGATCCCACTAAAACATGTGCATATCATTCGGGGGTAAAAGGCCATTCCACTGATCGTTGTTACGCATTGAAGCATAAGGTTGAGGATCTTATTGAAGCAAAACAGATCACGGTCAAACCACCAACACCAAATGTGGTTAACAATCCACTCCCGACCCATGATGGGGCCACGATAAATATGATTGGAATAGATGAAAATGTTGACGACCCAGCCGAATTTATAGTGCCTGTGGATCGTGTGGAGGATCATGATTTTGTAGCCGTTGCTTCTCCGGCTGTAGTGATAAGGGGTTGTGTGCCTGTCGAGATATTAGGAGCTTCATCAACGCCTGTGGAAGTAGTTCAAGCACCAAATCAGTTACCAGTGCTCGATACAAAAGCCGTACCATGGAATTATCAACAAACTGTGATGGAATGTCGAGGAAAGGACACGATCACTGACAAGGTTAAGACATCAGGAATGACAAGGTCGGGAAGATGCTATTCTCCAGAAGAGCTAGTTAGATTGGGGCAAGTTAAGGAAACCAATGTACCTCCCAAAAGGGTCGTGACTGAAACCGAAGCAGAAGAATTTTTGAGGAAGATCAAGGCTAGTGAGTACTCAGTTGTGGATCAGTTGAAAAAGACCAATGCTCAAATTCCTATTCTCTCTTTGCTTTTGAGTTCAGATATGCACAGGAATGCATTGTTGAAGATTTTGAATGAAGCATATGTTCCAAGCGAAACAACTAGTGAGGCGTTAGCTGGGATGATTGAGCGCGTACTTGACAGCCATCGAATCAGCTTCTATAATGAAGAACTGCCGCCAGAAGGATGTATGCATAACAAAGCACTCTATATAACTGTCAAGTGTCGTAACATGTTTGTGGCTAAAGTATTGATTGATGGGGGTTCTGGACTCAACATCTGTCCATTAGCAAGTCTGAAGAAGATCGGATATAATGTTAGTGAGCTCAAGACCAGTGATATGAATATTCGAGCATTTGATGGGGCTCAAAGGCGCCCTATTGGGGAAATAGAGTTGAAAGTGTTGATTGGCCCTGTTGAATTCATTATGGATTTTCAAGTACTTGATATTTCCACGACATACAACATGCTGTTAGGTAGACCGTGGATCCATTTGGCTGGGGCCGTACCATCTACTTTGCACCAAACTGTCAAATTCGAGTGGGATCAGCAACAAATATGTATACACGGAGAAGGAGACACGTCTTTCTATATAGAGCAATCCACTCCATTCGTCGAGGCAGAAGGAGGGTTCGACGGAGCAGCTTACCACGCTTGGGAGGTTGTGAATGTCACTAAGGAGAGTGAAGTATGTCAAACTCAAGAGTTCAAAAGATCATGTGCCGCAATTATGGTTGCAAAAGAAATGGTGAGAAATGGGTACCAACCTGGATTTGGGCTAGGGAAAACACTAAATGGGCGGGTTGAGCCAGTCGTTCTCCCTACGCAACAATTTACATTCGGTTTGGGATATGAGCCAACTGAGGAAGAAGTGAAGAAAGCACGAAAGAATAAAAGGAAGGAGATTGCATTGCCAAAACCTATTCCTACCATTGATCAAACTTTCTCAAAACCTTCAGATCTGATTGTTGAAGTTGCCTATGATGATATCGTAGAGGGAGTCAAGAACCTGTTCGTGGAAGATGAAGATGATCATGCTGCGATAATCAAAGACTTTGCTGAAATATTGACTTTATAGGCTGCTGAGCCAGGACCTGAGTTGCAAAATTGAACTTCTATCTTAGCCCCGGTTCGTCGGGAGTTTCAGTATTTTCAGTTTAAATTTCCTTTTGTAGTAGGCCGGAGGCATCAACTAGAACATTTAGTTCCTTTTGTCATGTTGCCTCTATGTTTTGTTACGGCCTTTTTTAAATTAAGATTCTGTCATTTTGTTTGTAACGAACTACGTTTGGCCTGACTTCCTGTTGGATACGTAGGCAGCCCACATCGGGTTCGGCCACTCTTTTCAAATTATTTCAACGTCTTTGTTTTGTGTTTGGAACTACGTTTGGCCTGACTTCCTGTTGGATACGTAGGCAGCCCACATCGGGTTCGGCCACTTTTTCAAAATATTTCAGTGTTTTGTTGTATGGGTGGAACTACGTGTGGCCTGATTTCCTTTTGGATACGTAGGCAACCCATATCGGGTTCGGCCCCCCCTTTATTAAAAAAAAACAAAAATTCAAAAGTCTTTATTTTTATCACGAACTACGTCTGGCCTGATTCCTTTGGGATACGTAGGCAACCCGAGGCGGGTTCGGCCCTTCTATCTTAAAATTTTTATCTTCAGTTTGTCCAAACATTTTGGTTCCTATAAAATACATAAGGATTTTTTATACAAAACTTGGTCTTCCCCACCGCTTAAATTCATGTGTCTTAGTATCTTGAAACTAGGACAAATTTTTGAAATCGGTCAAATCACTTTCAAAATTTTTCATTACAACTTTCTCACTTTTCGATTGTTTAGAACCAAGTGTTTGCAGGACTTGAAACTGGGACAAATTTTGAAGTCGGTCAAATCACTTTCAAAAACTTTCATTATAAGTTTTTACTTTTCAAATTGTCTAGAATCAAGCATCTCTAGGACTGAAACTGGGACAAATTTTTAGAAGTAGCATAAAAGTGGTCTTAAATAAAAGTCCATTCATATTTCTAAAAATGTGAGTAAATTCAAAAATCGAGTCTTCTTAATCATGTTACATATTAGAGCCACTAAGTATTTCCTTTCAAAGTCATCTAAATCTCATTACTTTTATTTTCAAAATACATTTCTTTATAACTGAAACTCCCCGGCGAAGCAAGATATGTGGTGAGACATCGAAGAACGTGGACGCGACCGAGACAAAAGTCAATTCAAGGGCCAAGTTCCCCGACATGCACAAGTCAACCAATTTTCTTTTAAACTCACAATTTTTCTTTGTTGAGACAGGTCCAATTAACATGAACACGGTGCATGTATTAAATTATGGGCGTGATAAAAAAGTTAACTTTCTTCAAAATGCAAATACTCTTCAGCGTGGATGCAAAGGTAGCTTATGCCGAACGGTGGGCGTCGTTCCACTCATCACGAAATTTCAATTGCAACAGTGGACACAAGTTCATCTTCTCAACCAAGGGCTGTAAGTATAATTCTTTTAGACCCAGCTATTAATTCTTATCACTAACAGTTGTTTTAGCTCGTGACATTCATCGATGGATCGAATACATATAATCATGGACACTGACCTTGATCACCTGTTATTGGTTAGAATTCCTCAATTTCGTCATCACTTCATACATGTTCAAATCATTATCAAATTCTTTTAGAATGAAGTGTGTTAATAAGATAACAAGATCGAAATATTGCATCGTATATCAAATTGTGGGGTTAATTATAGATTTAACCCCCGTCACAATGGGACATCGAGTAAGATGTGGATATCTTTTTACAATATTATCTCTAAAGTGGACGTGGATTTACATTTATATTGTGGATACGAGTATGGGAGTGGGAGTAGAATTATATTACAAAATATACATATAATTGTAGAAAGTGGATACAGATTTATGTTTCGAAAGTAAAAGTGAATTTATTTTTGCGCCGTATAATGCAGACGTGAAAGTAGATGTAAATTTACTGTTGTACCGTATAATACGGACGTCAAAGTCGACGTGGATTTATATTTTGTACCGTGAAATGCGGACGTAGATTTATATTTTGAACTGTGAAAGTGGACTCGGATTTATTTTTCTGCACCCTGAAAGTGGATGTGGATTTACATTTTTGCACCATGGGAAGTGGACATGATATAGGCGCCCACCTTAGAATGCGGGTATTTCAAAATTTAATTTAGGCACCCACCTCCGAATGCGGGAATCTTATATGCTATTTTAGGCGCCCACCTTAGAATGCGGGTATTTCAATGTTCAATTCAGGCACCCACCTTAGAATGCGGGTATGTCAATTTCAATTCAGGCACCCACCTTAGAATGCGGGTATTTCAATGTTCAATCTAGGCGCCCACCTTAGAATGCGGGTATGTCAATTTCAATCAAGGCACCCACCTTAGAATGCGGGTATGTCAATTTCAATCCAGGCACCCACCTTAGAATGCGGGTATTTCAATGTTCAATCCAGGCACCCACCTTAGAATGCGGGCATTCCAATGTTCAATTCAGGCACCCACCTTAGAATGCGGGTATTTCAATGTTCAAATTAGGCACCCACCTTAGAATGCGGGTATGTCAATTTTCAATTTTGGCGCCCACCTTAGAATGCGGGTATTTCAATGTTCAATTCAGGCACCCACCTTAGAATGCGGGTATTTCAATGTTCAAATTAGGCACCCACCTTAGAATGTGGGTATGTCAATTTCAATCCAGGCACCCACCTTAGAATGCGGGTATTTCAATGTTCAGTTCAGGCACCCACCTCCGAATGCGGGTATCTTATATTTCAAGTTCAGGCACCCACCTCCGAATGCGGGTATCTTATATTTCAGTTCAGGCACCCACCTCCGAATGCGGGTATCTTATATTTCAAGTTCAGGCACCCACCTCCGAATGCGGGTATCTTATATTTCAAGTTCAGGCACCCACCTCCGAATGCGGGTATCTTATATTGCAAGTTCAGGCACCCACCTCCGAATGCGGGTATCTTATGTTTCAGTTCAGGCGCCCACCTCCGAATGCGGGTATCTCATATTTCAAGTTCAGGCACCCACCTCCGAATGCGGGTATCTTATATTTCAGTTCCGGCATCCACCTCCGAATGTGGATTCAACTTTCGAAACAGGGGCTGCAAGTGTAACTTCTCCAACCCTGTCTTATTTACATATATTTCTTTATTGCTAACAATTGTTTTTAGCTGGTGGCTTTTGACAACATCAAAGTTGGCATCACACATCAAATCGTGGAACTATTTCTTCGGCAGCGAACTGGGGCAAGTTGTCGGGAAGGATAATCAGACTTCCCAACACGGGTCAAAGATCTACCTCGAACACTCGTCTCTAATCACAAGTATTCTTTTGCAATTCAATCTTCAGAATTCTCAAGTTTCTATCACAATACCCAGTGTTATCATAATTCAGCACTGAGACAATATTTTGCAAGTTTCGCGCCGATTGGGGTTCAAGTGTCGTAATTGTCCCAGAACTACACTCGACCTGATTCTCGTATAGCCCTAGATATGTAGGCAACTCAGAGACCGGAGTTCGGTCATGACCCTCTCAAATTTCCTTTAGCCGGGACAAAATAGGCTACCGAGTCAACGTCTTTGCCCGACAACTCTTTTCATCATTATCGGGCAAAGAGGGACAAGTTGTTGACACCCAATTTTGTCCCGCCTCTCTGCCAAAATACCTATTTTTAAGCTTCTAATATTTTTGGAAAAAATAAAAAATATACGTTATGTTTACTATAATTATTAGCCTCTTATCAATACCGACACTTTATTATTCTATTATAATTATAATTATAATTATTATTATTTATTAATATTATTGTAATTCACAATTCTTATCATTTCGGCATTTACCACATCGCATTTATCTTTGCATAATTAAATAATAGTATTTATTTCAGTGTGGATTTTCGAAATATTATTACACGGCTATTATAACACCATATGACTTTATTACCCGAGTCTAATAATCACACATTTTTGTATTAAGCAATATTCTGTCACCCTTGGTATATCATTAACTAAAATGGGTCTTTTATTCAAGTTCAGAAGCCAAACTATTTCTTGCACTCAGTCCGTATTTTTGATGTTATCGGATTCCAAATCAAAGTCCAATCAACTCATAAATATTTTTTGACCAGCCTATATTTTTTACCCTAATTTTTAGATCAGTTCGTGTTTTTATTTGCTAGCCCATTCTTTTAATACCCGATCTAAAAATTGACCCAGTCCATAAATGGAGCGGGTCTGACCCGTTTCATACAAAAATAAGGGAAACCCTTTAGGGTTTCCTCTCATTTTCACCTTCCGCCCCATTTCATTTTCCTCTCCACCCATCTCCGCCTCCCTCTTCCCCTTTCCTCTTCTTCACCCGCCACCCATCGCCGTCTCCACCATCCCCTCCATCATCGCCTCCACCACACCACCATCTCCCCATCGTTCCCTTCCTCCCCTTTACCCCTAAACCCTAGCCGCCACCCCATCCTCTTTTGTTCCCACGTTACCCGCACACCCCCACCTCTGCCAACTCCACCACCTGACACACCCATACACTGACACCCCACTACGACTACCATCCCTCACTCCCACTATCACGCCCGACACCTCCACTAACTCCACCACGCCTCCATTGATATGACATTCCCATTACACCACGTTACCCCTGCTACTCTCCACTCCCCTCTGTTCCCTTTATCAGTTCCTTCAACCCCAAAAACCTATAAAAGATGGAGGTTGAATCGCTGGAAAAGGAGGATTTTTTGGATTCAGGAAACCCCCAGGGATTGAAAACCCAAAAATCCCCTTACAAGAACAGATCTAAAACCCCGAAATTCTCTAAAAAATAACAAGTTTTTCCAGTAGTAATATCACCTAAGCAATATCAGTTCGTCGGTCTTATTTCTGAATATCGAGTCGAAATCCAGTCGTTTTGTTTTCGTTTGCGTTGGTCGTGTTTTGAATTTGAATATTGCAAATTTGGATTTAGCGAGTATTCGAGGGTAAGATCGGAAACTCAAAGCTTCACTTCGCTGCACCCGAAGAAGGTAATCACACTCGTCTTCACTTCGTCTTTAATTTTGTAAAAGTAGAAAGGTAGTCGTTCAAGTATTTCTCGTCGTTTATTTGGTTTAGTCGGCTGGAATGTGTTCTCTCTTTGTTTGTTATAAACTAGTGCAAAACGACTAATTTCATCAAATATGTGTTTAACCTCGTCGCTTGGCTAATCCTCTGTTTTAGTCATTTTCTTTAGTGTACGATGTTCCTATTTCTAATGTAAATTAGTATGAAGGATGACCGATAGAAGCTATGAATTTAAAAGGAAGAATCTACTGATTTGTGAGAATATGATATGTGCTTATATGCAGATTTAGTATTTGTTTGTTGTTGTCTTTTGGTACGTTCAAGTAAACAAAAGTCCTGCTTCTTTTCCACAGAAATTTATAATGTATCATGTTTGAGGTGATGGGGTAATTCTTGTTGAGCATATTTTGAGTTGGAATCTGGACATGTATGAAAACTTCCCCTCGTTTCATTCTCAGTTTACAGAATTAAAATGTAGTTGTTTGCTTGTTCTTAGCAGTTGTAGAAGTTTGCTTGTTTGAATCTGCCTACACTTTATTTGCTATAAACAAGCATGAAATAGTTGTGGCAATCTATTAACATTTAAAGAAAAGATCGTTCACCTTGCTGAATACATAAATAGCAGTGCTTCTTGTTTAATATCTGTTTGTGGCACCCCTTAAGGGATTGTTTTATCATGTAAAATCAGCATGTAAAAAAGTAAATAAATCATGAACGTCAAAAAACAAATGTCCTGATTTGTTGATATTTAATACTAGTCTACATATAGGTTTGGATAATTGTTTTGCTTCTGTTGGTTTGAATCTGTCTGCATTCTGTAACTTTTTTTCCCCCTTTTGCCATTAAGGATGTGACTATAGATGACTTTAATCATGTTTGATCCTTTGTTCAGGCCTTCAAAACTAATTCTAGTATGGATCAATATTAAAATGTCTGTGTCAAGTAGCTGTTTTAACTTTCATTTGGATATAAGCATGAAACATCATTTTGTTTGAGGGCATTTAAAGGTTAATGTTGTCCCTGGTTTAGTTAGCTTGAACGAATATGGGAATTCCTGCATAAGTTGATAACTATTGGCATCTCAATATAACCGGCTACACCTCTATGTTTGTTGTAGGATTTTATGCCTTCCATGAACTAGTTCTCTAGCCTTGCTTTATTCAAAATTAATTGATGTAGAGGTTTTATTAACAGAAGGCTATTTGGTTCCCACTTTGTATGTTTGAAACTCTGTCTTGAAAAATTGATCTGTCATGTTATTTTAGTCACAGTTAGAATGATTCACTTTTGCTTACTAAATATTTGTAGTGTTTATTGAACATTTGTTTCAATTTGGGTTAAGGCTTATCTGAAATACTCTGAAATGAATCCAAGACATGTTCCCTTTGTGTTTGCTGTGATCCTATACACTTCGTGCTCTCTCTTTGAAATCTGCCCACGTTGACTTGTTTCCTTCTATTCCTCATCCATTTTTGTTTGTGGTGTGATATACCTCGAAGTATGCATATTACATGAGCCTTAGTATACACTGAGTGTATACCAGGGTTGCACATTAATGTATACCTTTCAGGTATATCAAGTATACTCTGAATATTATAGGTATGCCAGCCTTTGCATATGTCCAAAATTCTATACACGTCTAAGAACAATGAGTGCTACGTTATTTGATTATGTCTATGTCTGAGTATTGCCTGTTTATATGTGTGTGGTGGCTAATCTGTGTAGGCATGGATTATACTTAAGTATACATAATATATACACAAGTCGCTGATTTGCTTGTTTTGAAATTTACATTATAAATAACTTTATTTATTGATTATACACTAATCCTTTTTTCCTTTTATCTTTTGCATGAACCTCACATACGAATCCGAGGGACTCGTTTCTCCCCGCATTCGGTGTTGGGCTAAAAGTCCAACATAATCATCTCGAGCCGTCCCCGATCAGTCCTTATTCCGCAGCAGAAAATAAGAATTGCTGGGCCAAGGCCCATATAGCAGAAACAGTGTTTGCAGCAGTGGCCCAAATGGGTCAGATCCATTTAACAGCAGCCCTTCTTAAAATATGGGTTGAGCCCATTTTTAATTATCTCTCCTTTATTTATTTTGTGCATTTAATTTGTATACTAACTGTTTGTTTTTTTATTTAGTTTATATAAACCTTAATGAGTTAATAGATTTAGTTTAGTAATGGGTAGTTAGTTTAAAGAAGACTAATAATTAATCTCATAAGCTTCATTTTCTTCTTTTCACATTAAAGTTATTTATAGAATCTATAATATTTACTTCTAAAATAATTGATAGTATAAATTAATATCTTTTTTTTAGTTAAAGAAATCATATTTTATCTCTTGTTATCTTAATTTCAAAACACCACTAATACACAAATATAAATTCAAGCATATTTTATAAATAACCCTTTCAAGTTTGAATCAATCACCCATATTTTATAGAAAAAATGATAAAGAAAACTCACTTCCTTTTGAATCTTATTTATAAGCTTAGATTTTTCTACATTGTTATAATCAAATAATACGATTTATTCAAAGTGCAAAACTGCCAAATCTCTTCTTAACAGCTATTATTTATGGGCAAATTATCATATTTTATAAAATCTTATATTAAATAGCATTTTATTTTAAAGTTTAGCCACATTTGTAAATCTTCTTTAAATGACATTTTTATCTTAACAATGCTTATAAGTTTTATTTCATGCAAATTATCACATTTTCTATAAATTTTATTAAATATTATTTTTTATTTAAGGCTTCGTCGATAATTTCAAGTTTCATTTAATTTTTAGAATCTTCTCTTACGCACATTATTATATTTTCTACAAGTATTATTTCAAATAATATCATTAGTATTTTCATTTAAAGTCTTAGCGGTATTTATAAGTCCTATTTTAAAAATGGAATTTCAAGTTTTCTTTCATATTAAATTTTTGTAAATCTTATTTTCACTAATATTATTTTCCTTTTAAAATTTTAGAAACATTTGTGAACCATTTTAAAATTTAAACATTATATTTCAATATAATTAATTAACCTAAGTTTGGTCGGATAACCGTAAGTTAACGGATTCTAAAGGATGCCTAACCCCTTCCCTTTAGGATAATATAGAGCCCTTACCTAGAATCACACTGGTTAAACAGACTATTAATTGAGGTTTAGTTTTAACTTCGCCTTAGTTAATCTCTAGGTGTCCTAATTCACCGTTAAAATTAATTAGGTGGCGACTCCTTAAAAGAAAATAAACAGGAATCATCAATACGTCATACTCCTAAATCGACCCGGTTAAAATGGGGTGTGACAAAGATCATGTCGCCCTGCCAAAGCATATACGCGGGGCTGAACAGCACCTGAAGTAGGTGCTCCCCCTCTACCTCTGCCTCTACCTGCTGTAGTTTGAGAAGTCTGTGTTGTCAGGCGTACTGAGGAAGAACCCGCTGCTGAACCTGTGGGCTGAGTCCCAACCCTACCTCTTGCTGAAGGGCAATCTCTCATCATATGACCAACCTGCCCGCAGGCATAACAGGCATCCGAACCCTGACGACACTGTCCAGAATGTAATCTACCGCACTAGCTACACCGCGGTACTGAGGGTCTCCTCTAACTGGGATCTCCTCTGAACTGAGAATCTGAGGCCCTCGAACTCTGGCCCTGTCCTGTCTGAAAAGAACGATCAAACCTCCTGTCTGAGAATCTGGGAGGCGCACTGGTCGCTGACTGACCTGAGTGCCTAGAATGCACCTGTCTCGGTCCCCCTCTATATTCACTGCTCGCTCCCATGGATCTAGCTCTCTTGCCTTGCCTTCTGTCATTATCACGATCACTTCTCTGCAGCTGTTGTAGCTTTGCCTTTCTGGGCAGCTGTAGCTTTCCCCTTTGGCGGCATTCTGAAATCACAGCATAATATTAGGGAGGGTAAAATCTTACGCATGGCCCTATCGCACGATCTGATAAGAAGAAGGATGGTCATTTTCCTAAATGCCCTGTAGCCCCTTTGTCTTTTTGTTGTAGCTTTGCCTTTCTGGGCAGCTGTAGCTTTCCCCTTTGGCGGCATTCTGAAATCACAGCATAATATTAGGGAGGGTAAAATCTTACGCATGGCCCTATCGCACGATCTGATAAGAAGAAGGATGGTCATTTTCCTAAATGCCCTGTAGCCTCTTGTTTATTAGCGTGGCGCGCTACACACCATAAATAAGACTCTACTAGACACGGCTCGTTGACACTTCCTAGGACGAACTGCTCTGATACCACTTTTGTCACGACCCAGCTAGGGGTCGCGACGGGTACCCGGGGCTAGCCACCGAGCACCACTCGTTCTAATGCTCATCTTACTCATTTAATACTTCTTTGCAAATTTATACACGAAATGCAGGAAAAATCATATTTTAAGTAGAAACATAAATTCTTTATACACATTTGCCTCTCGGCTATCAAAATAATATATACATATAGAAACATCTTGTGAGACCATCTAATCCACACTGCGTATCTACGAGCCTCTACTAACAGACTGAATACACATAGATGGAACAAGACTCCATCGTGCCCAAAATATGCATCTATATAACAAAAGAATGAGCATAAGCACCTCCGGACAATGGAGTGCTCTCACTCAGCTGACCGCTGCTATGGATCTGGATCTAGCTCACCTCCATGTCTACCTGTGGGCATGAACACAGCGTCCAAAGAAAAAGGACGTCAGTACGAATATTGTACTGAGTATGAGAGGCATGAACAATGAAGAAGGACAACACAATAATATAATGAGAACATCAATATGAACATCTGAATCTGAATGATAATCATAAGAGAAATGATGCATGCTGTCTTACTCATACTTATCATCATATCATATATGCATGACATGCAAGCTGCCCGTCCATATCGGAACGGTGTGATAATCAGTAATATTAGCCCGCGTCCAGGCCTCCTGCGTCCGGGGTACCATCTCATGCCGCCCACTAGTGGTGTCTGCCCATGCCAAAATGGTCATGGTGTATCCGTATAGCTGCCCGCCTTAGCGGTGACTGCCCGGCCAACTAGGCGCGATGTGATGCAATCATGACATGCTTATCATAAAATACTTATAATCATATGCTTATCATAATATGCTTATCTTATCATAGTACATGCATAAGGCTCAAGATCATCTATATTCTATCGGGGTGACGTAAGGTCGTGATCCCCCGATGTCATTATGGAGCAATTATTAACATTTTGCCTCAGCTTGAAGGAATTAATACATAAGGTGAGTGTAAGCAATGATTAATATCATTATCAATATGGCATCATCGTATCATATCTCTTATCTTATATAGATAGTTATGGATATAGGACTCATGAAGAGGAAAGGAACTTATACTATAGGATTCATGCCATTAGAAAGAAAGGGCTAGCCTCACATACCTTGTCTCTTAGCTACACTATCGATCACTCTTCTTCCTTCGAGGTCACGTCGTTACCTTCACGAGAGAATCGTGTTAACATTAGTTAATCGGCTTTAAAACGCGTCGTTATTTCTAAGGAAAATTGGGCAGAACTTCCTTTATTTATACTACTTTTCCCATAGTCCCTATCAACTCCCAACGTTCCCAACAACATCCACATTATTACAATCAACAACCATCATTTATATATATTCACTACGTTCTATCATTTTCCCCCTAATTTCCTTCACATTTATGGTTACAGTTCGTTATCACATTTCCTTGTATATAATACTTATTTCATGACATAAACATCATTTACAACGTATTCATAATCATAGCATATCAACTTTCATGATTCCATTCAACCATCTCCCAATTGTGACACTATTCCCTCATTCAAGACCCATTTTCTATGTTCTTCCATGTTTCAAGTGTCTCAGCTTCCCAAAACTTTAAACAACATGGAATGGTCATTAAACTTACCTTGGTTGATGGTTGAGCAAGCCTTGAATGAGAATACTCCTCTATCACTAAAACCCTTCTTCACCTCTTTGGAATTTCTTAAAGAAGATGACTTCCAACTAGGTTTCATACACTTTGTTTCATGGATTTAATGTTGTTGATCTTGATGTTCCTTTGATTCTCTTGAATTTGTGGATGAAATGTTTGGAGAGTTCTTGAAGGTTGTGAATGAAATATGAATGAAAATGAGTGAGAAGGTCACTTATAATAATCACAAAATCTGATTTTTAATGAACAGTCATAAGGGTGTACAGTGGTCGTAAACCACACTTTACGGGTCGTATACCAGTTTACGACCGTATAGTGTGGTCGTATTTAAGCATGTCAAAACAGAAAGGTTGGCTGAGATCATGGCAGTTTACAATTGAGGTTTACGGTCCGTAAACCAGTTTACGGGCCGTATTCCAAGTCGTATTTAGCCATTTCACCATTGGACAGAAAGTTGAAATTTTGGAAGGCTAGAGGACGATGGCGGTATACGGTCCGTAAATCACTTTACGGGCCGTATACTGATTTACGACCACTGATTGTGTTGAAATTCTACAACTTCCTTATTTCCAAAATTCATAAATCGCCATTCCCTACTTAGTATAACATCGCATACTCATACCCTTCGTTGGTCTGTTCATTGTACATGTACGAGGACTTTTCCGAGGTGTAACAATGGGTCCCCTGCAGGTCATGACTACTGAGCAATGACATCAGTTAGCATGTGTGTACAGTGAGTATGGTTATTGTGGTAGACTTGTTTCGATTGTGTGGTTTCCGTTGATTGAGTTCTTGATATTTTGGGTGACTCGATTGGTGCTTATCCTTGTTTGACTTGTTGTGGTTTATTTATTTCCTTTCTGTTGGCTGGCTTGTTTATTCTATTGACTTTAGGAGATATGTATGATACTAATCTTAGTCGGCCTATGATATCTACCGATACATAGTGTTTGTACCGATACTACATTGCTGCATTCATTTGAGTGCAGATTGTGATACTGAGACTGCTACTCGCCCTCACATCTAGCGTTGAGGCCGTTGTTAACATATTTAGGGTGAGCTTCTATCCATGCCAGGACGCCCGAAGATCTTCCTCTTATGATGTCTATTTCCTATTCTGGACATTGTGGTTATTTGTTAGACAGATTTCATTCCTTAGACATGTTCTAGATTAGAGTCCTTGTACAATGACTTTAGGATTTTGGAAAATTGTAATAGTTAGGACTTCCGCATTTACTTCATTATTTTATGGCATGACTTATTTTTATTATCTTATGCTTAAATGAGTAATAACTGATTGAATTGGTTAATATAAAGATAAACTTGAATGAGTAGATGACTTGTGTGTTGGTTCGTCCACTAGGAGTTAGTGTAGGTGCCAGTCATGGCGGGTTTGTTCTTGATATGTAGTTAAGGTTCTTGAGACTACTTTTGATATGTTTGAATTAGAAATAGTGAACCTTGATGTGATTATGGGAATAGACTGGCTTTCCAAGGGTTATGAAACTCTAGTTGTCAATCAGAAATAGTTGGGCTTGAATTTCTTGATGAACCCATAATAGAGTGGAAGAGTGAGATTGCTAAACATCGAGGTAGACTTATTTCGTATCTTAGGACTCACAAAGTAAACTCGACAGGGGTGTAGTTACCATCTAGTTATCGTTAATGATGCTCAGGACATAATACCCTCACTTATTTCCTATTTCAGGTATGTGTTGAACCTTCTGGTTATCGAATCCTAGGGAAGTGTTGACTAAAGGTATGAATCCCTTGTGTTTAGGCTTGAGTGGTCCAGTCGTGAGAACTATGCCGTTATTGTTGGATGGTTAGCTGTTATGTTGTCTTTGGAGCAGCACACTTTGCATAAGATCTTTAGAGATTCTGGATTTTTTTTTTTTTTGAGGTTTAGTGAAAATCTTAGTCCATGACTTTCATTCGGGGATGAATGATCCTAAGGGGGATAATGTAACACTCCGTAATCTGGGTTAGGTGTTAATGTGTAAAACTAGTATTAAGATGATGTTAGTATTTAAACCAAAATAAATTAACTTTAATAAATTACTAATATGTTTGGAACGACTACGAAAATCATGATAAGAGATGGTCTAACAAGGTTAAGTTATGAAAAGAAATTAAAAATAGAAGTTAGATTTTTCCTAAAAGATAGAAAAGTTATTGTACATAGATTAAAGAATCAATTAACATTCAAATAAAAAGAATAAAATGAAAAAAGTAATCTTCATTAATAGCTCGTTTGTATACCTACTCGTAGGGTGTTCATGGGTCGGTTTGGGTCGATTTTTTATTAAGATTAAAATAAAACCAATTTAGTCGAGTATTAAAACAAAATCAAATCTAATGTACTACAAATTCATTGGTTTGACTTGGTTCAATTTCCCGGTTATAAGAAATCTAATATTTCTCTCTTTAATTTTTTTTCTTACTATTAAAAAAGACTCTTCCATTCCTTTTCAACTTATAATCTGTTATTACTCTTTTATTGTGGAAGCTATAATTTTCTTGGATTATGAAGAAAATATTTTAAGATCCATAAGCTTTAATCAAGTAAACTTTATAAAAAAAATACAACATTTAGGATTAAAGGAGCAAGAACTGCACGAAAGTCGTTGCTTCTTAGGACATATATGTTTTTTTGCATAACCTATTAATTTTCTTCATGTTGCATGTCATCAATACGATAAGTTGAATTACCCTCTTATAAGTTCGGATTCATGAATGTCTTTTAAGAAATGGGCTTAAGGTATAAAACTCATTAGCCTATTAGAGATAAAGAAATGTTTCATGAAAAAGTAAATAAAGTATTTAAAATTGTTTGTAAAAATTAATATATTGTATATGTATAATTATACAAATTGTGTATCTAATTTTTCGATTTGATTCGATTTTTTCTTTGGTTTGCTTTTAATAAATCCAAACCAAATCAAATATTATCGTTGTTTAAAATTTAAAACCAAACCTAAACAACTCTCAATTTATTTAATTGGTTTTGTTCGATTTTAGTTTTGATAGATTATTAACCAAAATGTAAATACCCAGGCTACTTGTAACCTCAATCTTATATTTTATTATAAGTTTTTTTTTATGTTAATTATATAATTTATGTCACATTAATTTTTATGATTATCGTGATATTTATGTATATTTGGTATTTTATTATTTTCAAATAGAGTAATTAATTTTGTATAATCACCTAATTTCAAAAAAGTATATATTCATATTGAAGATTTAATAGTTGCAGTTGATTTTTCCATTTACTTAATGATAATTATCTATTCAATAATTCTTCTTTTCATAGGTAATTTTCTTTATCATAATTGCTACTTATAGTACATAACTTATATATAAGACAAGTAAAAGAAAGCTAAAATATATAAAATAAAAAAGGAAAAGGAAAGAAACGGGAGTATTAGCCAAACAATAAACTCCTAAAACCTAAAGCTCATTCTTCTAATTACTTACTCCCCCTCTCCAGCCGCAACAACCCTCCCACTTTTCCATTCCTTTCTTCAATCATCGATAGCGAATAATTCTCAAAAAAAGACAAAGATGTCAACCCCACCACATATATATAACGGAATGTTCATGGTATTATATTTTAGGGTTTTTAAATCTCCTTATACCTATGTGACTTAAGTTTTTGGGTTCATTTTTTGAGGATATAGCTATTCCACAGATATTGTGCATTTATAGTGAATGTGGATTTAAATATTTAATAGTTGTAATATATTGAGAGGAACCATAGTTTATCAACTTTAAGAATCAGGCCACATTACAAAATTGAAATTTCACATATATATATATCTATCATAGCGGATAGTATTTTCGATACGGAACATATATTTGTGTGTGAATAAAACACTTCATTAGTCTAATGGCTTTAATTGTAAGAACCTTAAAGTTGAACCATCAAATTTTGTTCTCCGATTCACTTCATTGCAGCTATTCGGTTCAACCTTACGATCCTTAATTTTTGGTTAAAATTAAGGTTCTTACTTCAATTGCAAGCCTACATAATCCATCAAAATTCATACTTCTTTTGTGCTTCGCATTTCCGTTTTGTCATGTGTAAAAGTTTTACTAAAAGAATTATCAAGACATATTTATTCTCTTCTTGAAATTCTATTAATATTTTCACTAATTAAATTTGCATCTTTGCAGTAAATAATTTTTACCTATTAAGAATATTCAAATGAACAGTTGTTTCTGCTTCCATATGTTAAAATACTTTACTATTGATAGGTAATTTTTTCTGGAATTAGAGCAGAAATGACAAGCTAAATTGACGTTGATCAAGCTAAGGTGCAGTTTTAGACCGTGGGAGGAGAAAAAGGAGAAGATTATGCGGCTTTGGATTTCAAACGAGATGGTGTTAAGAAAAATTGTGTATTGTGAATGTTTTGAAATTGAAATATATAATTATGTGTAACTCGTAATCTGTTTTGGTAAATAAAATGTTTTGATTCTTAGCTACATTTTAATGTTCTTGTTCTTTAATTTGTAACAATAAAATTTTTGAATTTGCAGTTAAAGGTATATATAATTACCACGTGACAATAAATTTTTGAAATCGCAGCTAAATGTATATATAATATCCACGTAACAAGAACATGGCTATATATTTTCACTTTCCATAGCAAAATCAAGAAAAACTTAGCTATGGTTCCATACATTTCATGGCAAAATGTATGGCTGCTTAGCTACAATATGAAAATATTTGTGGCAAATATTTCAATTTATAGCTATGAAAGTTTTAATTCGTTGCTAAATATGAGTACTATTGCCACGAGATTAAGCTATATAAATAGTCACAAAATTTGAGTTTGTGTGGCAAATAAATTAAATCTTTTGCTACAATATAATATTTATTGGCAACAATAAGAAGATAGCTGCAACTTTTATGTGTCATGGCAAAAGAATAAAATTATTTGCTATAAGTATATATTCCGTGGCAAAAAAGTTGTATCATCACAGCTACAACACAAAAAAAAATCGTGGCAATAAGTATCAATCCTTAGCCACGGACTATGTAAAGTCCGTAGCTAACCTTTAGCTACACTACATTTTGCTACGAATGCTACGGAAGAAAATTTTGTGGCTAAAGTGTTTAGCCATAAAAAAATTCATGTTTAGCTACGTTGTATTTCGTAGCTATATATGTATAATGTTGTAGTGATTTTCGGCTTTGATAAGTTGTTTAAGTCTATCAAGAGCACCATTAGTCTTAATGCTCCTAATATTCCGAAATAGGGACTTAAACATGGAAAACATTTTGAGGGATATCACTGTTTCAGACTCCATCTAGTTTGGGGCACAGTTAATAAATGGAATAATTAATTTGGGGATACTTCTAAATAAGTAGAGGTATGGAAACTGCAATAGGCAGCTAAGATTTTGTGGAATCAAGTTGTTTGAAAAGGGATGTTCAAGTAAGGTGTCTAAAGCTATTAATATAATTTGTATTATTGTGCTAATTACACCAACTGAAACTTTCACCATATGGCTGCATCAGAAGTCTTGCAAAGAATCTTTCCAAATTCTTTTGTGTTGCATGAAAGGATAAAAATTACAAAGGTTGGAAAGGTACTCGGCCAAGATGTGCAACCAATCGTGAAAAGGTTTAGGCTTTCAGAATTTGACATGTCTATCGGACAAATATATGAAAGAAAATATAATTTCTTACGTAAGGTCATTCACAGTCCAATTTACCGACTTATTTAATGAGTTGACAGATTTTCTAATTAGCCTTCCATTGATTGTACCGGTGCCTAAGGATATACTTTTCATTCCATTTTTAGTTATTTCTTCTTCTTTCATCACTTAAGACTTTTCTAGGAAAGGAAAATATAATTTGACATGCGTTTTCAAATATATTATCTTAGATTCTGAGTGTTTTGATTGTTTACTATACTTCTGAAAGCTATTAAGAACATAAGCTATGCATGAACTCTGAAAGATGCAGTTGAATTATTTGATCCCGTGTTTCAGGTTGAGAGTTGGGAAGATTGTAGGGAAACAATCATGACTTATATTCATTTTAGGAATTTAATTGAAAATATTGAGGTATTGGATTAAACTTTTTATACATGAATTGAAGTGAAGTGTCTTCCTGCAGTGCCTTGTTCAAAATCACACCATAGATGCATCATGGATACCCTATATAAAGGTCGTAACGGAAAATCAGCAGTTTCGGGACTAGCTTTGTACACCGTTAAGAATGGGAACATGTATTCATTTGTTCTTGGTGCTGTTTGATATCGAATAAAGCTAAGGCTAGGGAGTAACTAGAGTTAAAATGCACAGCTGTGATTGATAGACAACAAATGAGATGGGAGGGCCACGATTTAGCCACGTCAGCAGTTGGTTGTTATAAACCGACTTGGACTGGAGAAAGAAGGGCGACTATCAGGTCATTTTCTAACCCTTTCTCAGTTTCTCTCTCACCCAGTTTCTGCCATCTTCTTCTTCCCTAAATTTGAATCTCTTCTTCTCTCTTTCTGCAGATATACAGTCGACTATAGAGAATTATCTAGCTTAGCTAGATTAGCTTAATTCAACAGTTTTCATACTTGTATTATAGATTCATTTTATAAATCAGAAAATCGCCCCAATCTTTTTCAATTTTGCATTTATATTGTTTGAATTTCAAATCAATATCCGGGTGGTGACACCAAACCGATAAATGTTTATTATACTTGGATTGATTTGATTTTTGTAATTGAAAAATCGACTAAATGTTTGATTTTTGTTGTAACCAAAAACCTACCCCAAAGGGAACGATGAACACCCTAGTTATGGCGTACTAATTGTTTAGAAAAACTGATGTCAAAGGAATTTTGTTTTTTATTAGTGAATCGATCATTCAAGTAACTTCGATATTAGTTTAAATAGACCAAACGTATCTTTTCAATCAATGTTATCGTTCTTACATTAAGACCTCTTTTAACCAAAAGCCTAGGGAATAACACTTCACTTGATCGAAACCACCCCATGGAAAAGATAAGTTGGCAAAATCAATATGGCTTTACGCTATCCTAAGTGTAGTCTATTTAAGTTAGGAATTCTGCACTTGGAAATCCTGTAGACAAGTCTGAACCACAACATACGACCAATATGTCGTTCATCTATTACGCCGTAAGTACAGCACAAGCGGACCAAAAATTGAGCAATTGTGAGGAAAGACCGAAACAAAAGCTCTAAGGATGTGTTTGGTATGACGGAGAATGTTTTTCGATTTTCCCTTATTTGATTGCACTAAATATTTTAGAAGATACTCTCCGATGGAAAATATTTTTCTCAAAATAGGAGAAAATCCCGAATCAATAAAAACAAACCCAACGCATCCCAATACACCACGCACTATCCACCGACCCCATCAACTCCCCACCTATCCCCACCCCCACACTTGCCCCCTGCGCCGCCCTACGCCCTAACCCCCCCACCTTATGCATACCCCCTGCCCCCCACCCCACACCCTCCCGCCCTACCCCAAATTTACCCAGCACCCCACATCATTGCGTTTTTCTTTGAATATATAAAAATGCTCTTAAATGACATTTCCAACTTGCATACCGAACACACAAAAATAAGTACGAAAATCACTTATTTTCCATGAAAAATAATTTCTTGGAAAATATCTTCTATGAAAAACATTTTCCCTCATGCCAAACACACCCTAAGTAAACATTCTCCAACTTCTAGTTCTCCATTACTCATTGGACGAACTACCTGGCAACATAAAGAGGCAAAGGGAGGGAGGACGAAAAGAAACCCGAAACCTGTTTCATTTAATCTTTAGCGGGGAGTCATCAACTTGAGGAAGACAACAAAGCAAGGCACATTAATGAAACAGGAGGAACGCAAAAGTTAAAAATTGTATAAAAGAAATATAACATTGTTAGGGTAACAAGATGAACAGATGATGGATGGATGAATCATTACAATGGGGGCAGACAGCCAGAGACTCAAAACCAAACCTATGACTGCTCAATAAGTAAGCCAAGCCAACCTCCATGAAAAACCAATCTGAATTTGGGTTCATAGGGTGACACAGAACAAAACTATTGTAATGCATGCATCTTCTTTATTCCTTTATTCCCATTAAGCTGGGAGTTACAGTAGCAGCAGCAGCACCTTGCAGATCAGATAAGGAAAACGACCTCCATGCACTGATTTTTTGTTCTGGAGGAGATAATGAGGACTCCTTGTTATATCTTCGTGTCTGCGGAGGAAGAGGAGGACGAGAGAGACAAGGTGATGATGGGCTTGAGTTCAAAGACTCGGAACTATTGTTACTGTCAGAGCACTTCATATTTTTTAGTGCTGATGAGCTTCTAGAGTTGATCGGTCTCTTGTAAATCCCACCGTTACCCATACCTGGGATGCCACTACGATTTTTGCCAAAGATGTTGTTGTGAGCAAGGTGGTTTTTGCGTTTCCTAGTGTATGCATCCTCCGGCTTGACAATTTCTTTAACGGAGGAAATTGATGCCGCATCTGCTAGACTGGTAAAAGATTTCGATTTACCAGCATAAAACTTTGATATGCTCCTCCTGGGAAAAGGCAGACAGGTATAGTTAGAGCTTAGGACAATAGGACATATAGATTGCTTATATAGCTTCTATGAACAACAAAATTCTTCCCCATTTAAACTCCTGCACCCCCTGGTCCAGACAAATCATCTTCTTAGAGTAGTCAAATACTTGAATAGAAATAAAGTTCCAAGGCAAGATTTAAGATTAGTCCAGAAAACATGTCAATTTTTGCAGTAATAAGAATAATAGTTGAAACCAAAAACTAATAATAGGCAGCCCGGTGCACAAAGCATCCTGCATTAGAAGGGTCCGGGGAAGGGCCGCATGCTCCAATTAACTCAGAATACATAACAGTATATACTAGGAGATGTTACAACTCTAAGGAGCATCTAAGGAGAATATCAGCATCCTTTACTTTCACTCTTTCAGTAAGATAGTGTCCAATATCATCTATATGCACAAGGCACTCGTTATGACACACATGCACCGGTGACGCAGCCATACTCCAAGGAACAAACCCAAACTAACCAAAAGATTCTCAAACGATGTATTTGTTTAAGAAATTCACTAAATATGAATAAAAATTAAGTCAGAACCCAATTACTAACACCTAACATCTTGATGTCGCTATCCTAGAATTTAGAACTCATAAAGTTCAAATCCTAACTCCGCCTCTGCCCACCTCAGATGTTAAAAGAGGTACTATCAAAATGAAGGTACTCACAACATACATAACAACAAGAGACTGCATCAAGCCACATTGCAGTTACTCCTTAATTCCTTATATAGAAACCATCTAACTAATTGATGCCTTCTTTTTTCTTTTCTATTTGGAAATGGACCATCCAACTAATACATTAACGAACATTCCAATATGCCTACTGCAAATATACCCAACACTGTCAGTTTTTCGCTAACCTTTAACATTTTTGGCTCATTTTCCTTACAGTTTCACCAGCAGAACCAAACTACAAACTAAAGCAACCTTGATAGTGATAAATCTCATTAGTATGTAAACTAGATCATCTAGAGATAGCCGATTAACCATAAATCTCCAAATTAATTATAGAAAAACAACCAATCATTTGCAGATCTGTGTATGCTTCATTTAGGGTGTGTTTGTATGGCGGAATTATCTCCTTGATAAAATAACTTTCGACACATTGTTATAACCTTTATTACTAAGAATATCACCAAAACGCAATCTTTCTAGTCTATACTACGTCTTGGAACTCCGAGTTTAGACTATCTTAATTTCACCAACTTTTACACCACACAAAACCTTAGAAATGATTCTCACCCCCATTAAATGGTCAAGTAACAAAACAAATACTCCCTCCTATTCAAAATATATGTGTTAATTTAGCTTTTTAGCACCGCCCTTGAGAAAATACTAACTCTTAAAAAAAAGGAGTATTTTGGCGAAATTACCTTTTACATATTACTATTAACTTGACACATTGGGATCTGATCCCTTAGCACCTAATAAGAGCAAATTTAGTAAAAAATAAAGTTAATACTTTATCGATTAGGTAGGTGGACACTTATTTTGAATCAAAATAAAAATAAAAGGCTAAGTGGACATTTATTGTGAACCGGAGGGAGTAACAAAAACATCCTCAAAACGCTATCTTTACAACCCAAACAACACATTAGAAATAATTATCACTAAATTAATATTTTTCCCTTCATAAGACATCCCATTAAATGGTCAATTAACCTAACAAATCCAAAAAAAGACGGGGGAGGGGGAGGCAAAATCAACACATAAAAGAAAATACTAGTTAATAAATAATGGACATACTTGATGGGCAAAACCTCCTCCAAGGCTTCCAAATTATCCAAACCTCCACCAGGTTTGAATGAACTCTGGACTTCCTGAGCATCTCCATCCACGTAAGCATCCGAGTCATCATCATCATCACTATTTCTCCCGATGGAAGAGGAAGATGATGAAGATGAAAAAGAAGAACTCCGATCATCCTCATCGTCCCTCGGATCTTCAACAGAGAACTCCGGCGACTTATAGATCGTAATAGATGACGTCATTCCGTGACCGAATCCAGAACTTTGATCATTCCTTCCCAACACTATCGACATGTCGGTTCAGAGAGTAGATAATAGAGAGAAGAGTACTGATTAGGAGAAAATGAGATGAGAGTTTAGAGAGAGAAATGGAATAAAGAGGGGAAAATGAGAGCCTTATCTTTATCCAGACATATAATCAACTAATGCAACTTGGATAACTAAACAAGCTTATCTTTTCATTTTATTTTATTTTATTTTATTTTATTTTTTAAAGTCGGTAGCATGCATCAGGCTGTAAGAATAGCGAATACTACTAGTGGTTTTAGGTGCCTTCTGGACCCGTTGTTGTCTTAATAAGACCAGCTCTTTACCTTTTGTTTTTCCATCACCGTGTCTTTATGGCAAGATTAACCCAAAATAGTTAATCTTATATCTATATCAAATGGCAAAACTCATAGATAGCTACTAAACTTTATCATATTTTTCTCTGTGTACCTAAATCGAGATTTGTATCTATTGGGCACCTAAATCAGTCTAAATTTGATTTCATTGAATACCTTTTTCATAATAATCAACAAAATTAGGAGAGTGTATTACACTCTTCATGAGGTGACAACTTTATCAAATGAAAACATGACACGTGACAGGGGGTGGGGGTCCATCATAATAATTAAAAAATAAATTATACAACCCCTCCCCCCCAAACTTTCATCTCCTTCGAACCCACCCCCCACCCCCAACTGCAAAAGAAATCGGCCACCGCACCACCACCCCCAACCGCCGTCCCCCCACCCCACCAATAATTTATTCCCCTTTTCTTCTCTTATTTAGCTCTATCAATGTCTTTACAACACCCACCAACCTTTAAAGTTCTTGCTAAATATAAGTTAACCAATCAAATGTGAGATAAAAAAAAAAAAAAAAAAAAAGGTCATAGTAATGGTGAATCCTCATTTTTTCGATGAATAAGATGGTAATGCTACTTTTCAGATCTAAAAAGGACAAAGAAAATTATGGTAAGAAATAACATCCAATTCACAAATTAATTTTATATAAATAATAAAAAGAAATGAAGTGTTATAATGAAGAAAAAGAAGAGAAAAAAAAGGAAGAAGAGGAGAACGTATAGTGGAGAACATTTTGGGCGACAAGGGAAGGGGTGGGGTGGGGTCAGGGGACATACGGGAGGGGGGGGGGAGCGGTGGGTTAGTTTTTTATTTATTTATCTATTAAATTTTATTTAAAAGAAGTAAAATTTTAACCAAGAAAAAAAATTTAAGGAAAAAAATGGTTGTGCACGCGCCCAACAAAAAGTGGACTCAATTGCTGCGCCACGTAGGCAAAAGGTACCCAATGGGATCGAATTTGGACTGGTTTAGGTACCCAATAGGTACAACCCTCGGTTTAGGTACCCCAAAGAAAAATGTGGCAAAGTTTAGGGGGCTATCTATGACTTTTGCCATATCAAATCAATGATATAGAGCCTGTTTGGATAGGCTTAAAAAAGCAGCTTAATAAGTCAAAAAAAAAAAGTTGGGGTAGGCCAACTTATTTTTTTTTTGGCTTATAAGCTATTTTCAGCTTATAAGCTGCTTTAGATAAGCTAAGTCAAACGGACTCAATTATTTTTTTGGGCTTACTTTAAGCATAAAATGGCTTTAAGTTAGCCATCTAAACACTCAAAAAAAACTGAAAACAGCTTATAAGCTGTTTTCAGCAACTTATAAGACAATACAAACGGGCTCATATTAATACGTACTCTCTCTATGCCAATAGAAATAAATTTCTAATAAAACTTTTAAAGTTCAAACATGTATTAATTATTATTCAGAATTACTTTCTCTTTAATGAGTCTCTCAAAAATTTCGAATATCTCTTGTTTTAAAAAATATTTGGTAAGAAGCAGGACAATAATATTGACAAATTACCTATTAGTTAATATCTTTAATTAACTTTGATATGCCACATCCAAAAAATTTATTTATTATGAAAGGAGGGAGTACTCAATCAAGATTAATTAATTAATTTCAGTTTATTACATCAATTAATTATAGTTAATTTATATAATTTGATGTAAACACTATGTATTGTCTTTATTTATTCATTTCTTTTATGTGACATTGTTTAACAATCATAATTTTGTTAAAATATTTTCAATTTGTTAATCATTTTTCCAATATTTTTATGTAAATTTTATTAGTTTAATAATTTAATTTGAAATTCAAATAAAGAATTAAATAATTTGAGCCCTGTACGTCAAATATTGTGATATGAAATGGAACACAAGGGATATACGAATTAAAGTAGAGGTGTCAATTTTAGTAGTAGAAGGAGTTGACTTGTAGGTGTATTGGCAAAGGTTATAACATAGTCAAACTGGCTTTATAAGCATTTTTTTACCAAACACATCAATTATTTATTAACATTTTTATTTTTATTCAAAGACATAACTGTTTATCTATAGAATTAGTTTCACAACACTTAAAACATTTAAGCTATATATAATCTTCTAATTCAAACAAGCTCTTATAAAAAGCTTTACAAATAATAAAATATATTTAATGTGATGAATTTTTCTCTCTATACTTTCTCATAGTTTATGCTCGGTAAAAAAATGGAGAAGACTTTTGGTTTGTGATTGACAAGTTATACATAAATAAAACGAAGGGATTCTTAGTAGCACAGTTGGTTGGCTATCTGAACTTTTATCTTGTTGGTGAGTGATGTTAGGTGTATTTATACGCTTAACCGCCGTGTTTTACCCAAGTTTATATCTTGTTTGGAGAAGTAATTACACTAAATACACCTAAATTATATTGAATCGTGCATTACGAACTAACACGTTGTTACGCCCTATTTTGAACTAATCCAAGATAGTTTGCAACTTCCCGGTTATTCTAACTGGTTTAAAAAAAAAAGTTAGAGTCGCCACCTAATTTTTAAGGGAAATCAGGAAACCTATATTTTGTGTGTCTACTCCATTTTTAGTCCACGAAACCTATAAGATTCTGGATAAGAGTTTTATTTAACCCGAGGGAAAGGTATTAAGCATCCCTCAGAACCTGCCCGAAGACAGTCCTTAGACTTAGTTTAACTAAACACTAGAGGGGGATTATTTTATCTGTTTATCATTATTATTACCTGTTTTCAAAATGTTATGACCTCATGAAAAGCTACGCTAGCTGATAATATACTAAGTATGTGCAGTGTATAAAAATGTATTTATATCAAGTATCAAGTATTCATAAAGAAAGTATAGTAAAAAAAAGAATATATAAAAGAGTATAAAGAGAATGTACCTCGTAAGTATAAAAGTATATCTGTTAGTACAAAGAGTGTATATATATATATATATATATATATATATATATATATATATATATATATATATATATATATATATATATATGTTAGTGTAAAGAATGTATAACTATATTAAGAATGTATAAAAAAAAATGTAAGACTATGTAAAAATAAATATATCAAGGATATATAGAATGTGCGTCTATGTATATTAAAAGAATGTATGTATATTAAACATATAAAGAACATATTTCAAGTGTAAAAGAGTGTACGTCAAACCTAAAATGTATAAAGAATTGTATAACTAGGTATATTAGTTTATAAAAAATGTAAAAATAATTTACGAATATTCATTGGTGTAAAGATTTTATATAACAAAATTATTCAGAAAAGTGAAGTTTATTTGACTTGTTTCTACCGTCTAGTTAAAAAGAGTGTTTGTTTAATGAATATCCTATCAAAAGAATAAGGAACAAAATAATTGTAAAAAGTATTGATAAAAAATAAGTATAAGGAATTGTGGATAAAAAAATGAATGAAAATGTGTAATGCCTCTAAAGAATAAAAGATTTGTAAATGGATGACTTAATATTTGCCGAGTGTCAAAATGTGGATGTAACTTAATTAAAATATGTATTAGTGTACACGAAACAATATAAAATATAAGTTGTATTAAGAGTGTATAAAGAATATAAAATAAAGGATGGACTAATATTTTTGCCTAAACTCCAAAAGTGTGAATTTATTTAACAAAATATTTATACCAAGTCAATTTAATCCAGTTACGAAAGTATTGACGGCCTAAGTCTTGCCTAAAGCGAATGACAATTTTAAGTTTAACAAATAAGGCGACAAGTAAATAAATATATCAACCCGTCATTCCAAAAATAAAGTTTCCACTATACTATGAGTTTATGTATTGTACAGTTATAAAAAAAATGCGGAAAGTAAATACAAACAGTGATTCGATGAAGTTTTTTGGATCCTTCCGAGTGCCATCTTCGGGATGTATTTTCGGGTACCTGTATAAACACTTAGTAAAAGTGTTATTAAGAGAATAAATAACTATTGAATGAATTAAAGAAATAATTAATAAACTTAACATAAAAAACCCATCTTTTGTACATGGGAGGCCTTGGAAATCGAGAGAAATTTCTTCATCGGCCATTTGGGTGTAGCATTCGCCCAAATGAATTTAAATAAATGTGACAAAAATGTAACAATACAGTTGGCCGCCGGAAGTATTTTCGGGGTGCAGAACCAACAATGGTATTTGTAAAAATAATGTAAAATGTGTATAATCAATCCAAACAATTAGCAACAATGCGGCAGTAGATGAACCATTGGAAAAATGACAGAGGTTGTCCGGAAAGTGTCACAAAATAGTCAACGGAAAATAAAATCAATCCATTGTGGAGCAACCAGCAATCAAACAGAACAACAACAACCCAACATTAACATCGATAAGCAAAAACATAAATAATAGTAAAAACAAAAATGACAATGGTAATGATCGGAGCAAGATAATCCCAAACAGAGCTAGAAATGAAGTTTGTCGGGATTCTGGTCATTTTTTGAGATAGAATAACGCTGGGAGAGGTGGCACCGGGTGTTCGTGGAGGTGGCTGGTGGCGTGACTGATGGAGAAGAGTGGAAGGGGGAAGGGTTGTATGGTGCGAAATGGGGTCGTGATTAAGGTCAGGTCGGAGTTTATGTGGGGGCTGCTCCGGTTCACCGGAGCTCGAAGCTCCTCACCGGAGCAGCAAAATGAAGACGAAAGGGGCTGGTTGATCTTTTTTTCGTCGTTAAAGCTCGAAGAACAAGGGAAAAGGGACGGGGAGCACTGACTGGTGTGTGGTGGCGCGGCCAACTGCTCCAGCGTCGTGAGTTCGCCGGAGCGGGCAATGGGGGTGGTGGTCAGCGTTAATGGAGAGAGGGAGATGAAGTGGGGGGTTGGGGGGGCTATGCGGTGCTTGTGGTAGTTTCGTGAAGGTGGGCGGAGCGTCGCTGGAGCTCGGAGCTCCGGCGTGGAGGCGGCGGCGGTTTTTTGTAAAGAGGAGAGGGGAAGAGAGAATGTTTAGGGTTTAAAGGAAAAAAATCTAAAATGTGCATGTGTTGTGTAAAAAAAATGAGTTTATGAAAAATAACCCCTTCTATTTCTTTATAATACAAACTAACCCCTTCTATTGTCCAAAAAATAAAAGAACTCCTCCCCTTGTCCCCTTTACCCCTTTTAACCTATGTTTAAAAATACATTAACCAATGGATCAAGAACCCAACTCATCACCTCAAATGTCAACTTTTTTTAAAAGGTGACGAGACCTTGACTTGATCGAATTCATGCTTTGCGTTTAAAAATTAATTGCTTTGATTTTCTCTGCACTGACGAACTGTACTAAAATATAGTTAATTAATACATGTATAAATAATAATGTAAGTATAAAATATAAATATTAATGTATAAGATATAAAAATGTACTGCTATGAAATAAAGAAATAATTATTAATTGCACAACATGGTAGTATTACGCTGTACATGTGCAAAAATAATGATTCTTAAAAATCACAATAAATTGATAAAATTCCTAGAATAAGGATAATCATCAATAAATTGCCGAAAAATGTAAAAATGTGTAAAAAGCTATTTTTTGCTCTTTAACGAATCAGGATCACCCAAAACGTTAATTTCAAGCACGGCGAGCCAAAATTAGGTATCAACAGCTTGTCCCTCTTCGACCGGAGACGATGAAAGAGTTTTCGGACGAAGACGTTGACGTGTAGCCTATTTTGGCTAGGCAAAGAATTACTAACAGGATATATACGAAGAAAGAAGCCAGAAGTTGATCGAGCTTTGATAATACTCTTCGTCCGTCGGCAAGGCTGTGATAAAAAGAAAAATGATAAAAAGAGAAGGATTGTTCAGGGCCGAAAAACATTCTCGTACCCACGTCATCGCTTCGAAAATTGCCCCAGTGTCGAGCTACGAGACGCTGGGAGGGTGCAAGATTGTATACTTGCTGGGGAAAGAATGATTCTCTTCCCGATGTGACCGAACTCTGCATAGAGTTTCCTACATATCTCGTCCATCACGAGAATCAGATCAATGTAGTTCGAAAAATAATAACTAATGGATGTTGTGGCAAATTTTGATCGTTTGATCAAAAAATTTCCCTAGTGTTGTTGGAGAGGTCCTAGCAAGTGTAGGACGAAGGACGGTCGTGCTCGAATTCGAGCTACCTACATATCCCTAAAATGGGAGTTAGACCGATTGTAGTTCGGAAAAACTTGTTGGGGAGGAAAATGATTCATTTCTAGAGGGGCGACCAAACTCAGAGCCATGGATTGAAATGGACTACAAAGTTGTATGTCAGGACCCTGATGAAAACATCGGGTTGTGTGCCGAAGCTTTGAATGGGGAGGAGTCCTGGTGTAACACCTCGTAAACTTGAACTAGGTGTGAATGTGTAAAAATCTAGTATTAAGATTATATTATATCTATATGAATCCATTCTTGATGAATTCGGGTGGAGGATGGTCGTTTTGAAGTCAAACCAACTAGTGAAGTTCTTAAGGGCTCATAAATTCGCCTAAGTTTTGGTAGGTCTGTCTTCTGGGCGATTTTCATGAAAATGTGTTGCGAATTTGGAAAAACTTCCTTCATGAAAGTTGTATATCTTTGAAATAGCTTTCCAACGGTAGGTCGCCCAGCCCAAAAAAAAGCTACCTACAAAAAGTTATGCCCGTTTTACTGAAGCCTGTCTTCGCTGTAAATTTTACCTGTGTTACGGTGAGACGTTACGGACCGTAACACGTGTTACGGGCCGTAACATGAACTGTAACGTCTCAAAAATTTCCAGAAACTCTCTGAAAATTTTCACCAAGGGACGGTCCAAAGGACGGTCCGTAACACGAAGGACGGTCCGTCCTTCAGAGGCGTCCTTTGGCCCGTTTTCACCAGAAAAATATAAATAAGACCCTTGTTTTGTTTATTCCGCCACTTCCTAAACAACCCTAAGGACAAAAATCATTCCCCCAAGTCTTCAAATCAAAGGTAAGGGTATCCTTAACATTACTAAATCATTCTAACATCAAAATCATGATTCTTAACATGATTTGTGTGATCAAACCTAGGGTTTGCAACATAATTCTTCCCAAAGTGATTCAAGCTAGGGTTTGGGTGTTCTTCATTAGAAAAGTGAATTGTTAAACCTTGTTTAACAAATTAAGGTATGTCTCTCTTTTAAAAACTTATTTTGAATGAAAGTCACTTTTGAAACTATTGTTGGAAGTAAAATTTTTATTCAAGATTCTTTAATGAATGAAAGTAAAAGTGATCTTTTCATGTTTCTTGGACTCTAATTCATGTCTAAATGGTGGTTAATGTGTGTGAGCGGACAAACCCACATTAACCCTAGATTGTAACAAACCCTATATATGTATAAGATATTATGAATGTTTTCATCTATGAGAGATGTTTAATAATGATGGTTAAGAGTTGGTGATGACATTCTCATTGATGAATTGGGACATGGAAATCTTTTGTAAAGAAGTTATACGTTTTCAAAACTTTGATTGGAATGACTTATTCTTTCAATATGGCATAATGAACTTTAATGTTATTGATGGTGTGACTACTTTGAGACAAATTGTGAATCGGCTTCTATGCCATGGACTTTGTTGTTCTGTTTGTCTTGCCATTCAGGAGGAAGAGTAGCCACTATGGATCTTAGTGTATTAATTGCCTTGCCATTCGGGAGGAAGAGTGGCCACTTCCGGGTTCGCTACCTGGGGTGTATTAATTGCCTTGCTATTCGGGAGGAAGAGTAACCACCGTGAATCCATATTCCGGTGAATTGCGCAGTGTGCCTTGCTATTCGGGAGGAAGAGTATCCACCGTGAATCCATATTCCGGTGTATTACGCAATGTTGTTGATATTGAGTTGGGCCTATATGGGCGATTGTGATATCCATCTTTATTATGGAACTGATATTTATGCCTGATCGATTTAAAGCATAATTGAAACCGGGATTTTGGAATGGCTTTATATACTGTTCAACAAACGATATTAAGAATCATAAAATGGAATGACAGTTTTTATACTATCTTTTTAGAACTGATTTCTGTATGTATTATTATATTTTATTTTTATATTACTTATTGTCCCCGAGGCACTCACTGAGTACGAAGTACTCAGGCATACCATTGTTGTTTTTGAGGGTATGTTAGGTAACGGAGGAGAGCAGGTTCTTGATACTTCAGGCGCTTAGGAAGGACTTGCTGTTGCTGCTGATTCGGTGAGCCCACGCGTTCATTCGTGGGACACCCTATTATGTTGCTTATTTATTATTAGTTTTTGGGCTGCGTCCCGATGAGTCGAACTATTACCTCTTTATGCTAGAAGCTCCATAGTATACATTCTTATGAGTAGTTGTTGAGTTTTGTTAACTCTTGGGCGTTGTCACGTTTTGATTAACTTTTATGATAGTAAAGACTTCCGCTGATTTAGTTCATGTTTTCAGGATTTGTTACATTTAATTTATAAACTGTTGGAGGCGAATGTTGAACCTGGCGGGTTCAAGTATTATTATTGTGTTGTTTAGGTTCTTCCGATGTTGTTCATGACGTCGGATGCCGGTCACGTCTAGGGTGGGTTTTGGGGCGTGACACCTGGATTGTGTGTGAGGACCTTGATGCATACTCCGGTTTGTGTGCCGGAGCCTTGAAATGAAATGAAATCTCGTGTTGTTTGTCGAGATCCTGATGCATACTCTGCTTTGTGTGCCAGAGCTATGAAATGGAATACCCGTATTTTAAGGTGGGCGCCTGTAAAAAAAAAAAATACACGTATTGGAAGGTGGGTGCCTGACTGAAAGTAAAATACCCGCATTAGAAGGTGGGTGCCTGACTGAAAGTAAAATACCCGCATTAGAAGGTGGGTGCCTGACTGAAAGTAAAATACCCGCATTAGAAGGTGGGTGCCTGACTGAAATTAAAATACTCGCATTAGTAGGTGGGCGCCTAACATGAATTAAAGTACCCGCATTATAAGGTGGGTGCCTCAATGAAATTAAAATACCCGCATTAGGAGGTGGGCGCCTGACTGAAATTAAAATACCCGCATTAGGAGGTAGGCGCCTGACTGAAATTAAAATACCCGCATTAGGAGGTGGGTGCCTGTAAAAATGTACTTGAAATGAAATACCCGCATTAGAAGGTAGGCGCCTATAACTTTTTTTTTGATGCATTTTTCGTTGCTTTTGTTGTAAAGAATATTGGAAGATGAAAAAGTGAAGAGAATCGTGTCTTGACTTCAGTTAGTACCAACAATTAGTTTTGTGCATAAGAATTTCATCAATTTCTTCTCAGCTAACCGAGATGGACTTCGGGATTAATTCCTATAGCTTCAAGTGGTACCTCAGACATACCTAAGTATCGACAAGATTTGTTCGTCTTGCTTCAAGTAAAGGTTTTGAACTATACCTATCCTCATGTTTCAAGTGCCCTCACTAGAAAGAAGTCCCTTTTTCACACATATTCAGTATTTTTGAACTTTGGGACATCTAGAGAAGTACACTCATACTCAGAAAGATGTTCAATGCATGAAATTGTGATACCATAAGCTTGGCCGTCATGTAAGTATCCACTAATGTGAGAACCCTTAGCATAGGATCACGTAGGGCTTGTTACGGGTTTGTAATGTCAGCTTGGGAAAAGGGTAGGATATCATTTGGGTAATGAGTGACTAATCCTTCCCTGAGCATTGCACTACGTCCGTGCTTGGTATTTGTGTGCTCTGATGCTGATCTGGTTCGTTTTGTTGTCCCTTTCTTTTGTACTTGTGCGACTTATTTTGCAAGTTGGAGCCTTTTTTTTTTAGTTCCGGGTTGTATGCCCGAGACTCTGTGGGGATTAAGAGAATTGACCTGGGTTGTTTGCCCGAAGTCTTGATGCTAATTCCGGGTTGTATGCCGGAGTGTGAAAAATAAAGAGGAATGACGGGTTGTATGCCCGAGATTTTTTTTTTGTGGGCTCCTTTTTACTTTGGAGGTCGTTCTTCGTCTTTATTTTTCTGGGACTGTTGAATCTTTCAGCTTGGATCTCTATTCGCGGTTGTATCTTTCTAGTGCACTCAGAGAGGTCGGGCCAAGAGAGGGATAGTGCGTGTATGCACTCAGAAATGATATAGGCTTATGATGTGGTTGTCAAAGAAAAGGCTTTAGGCTCAAAGGAGGAATGCTAGGGATAATGTTATTTGGTAGGCTAGAAAGGCTCAAAAGGGTCAAAGAAGGCCTACGATCCTTTCCTATACCAAGTGTTACTCATAATTTCGCCTCAACAGACATTCAGGCCAAGTTCTAGATCACAATGCAATGCAATTGAATGCTGTCTAAAGCTCACCACGCAATGCACATGAAATAATGAGATTTGTTTTGTTCTTGTCTTACAAGCATGCAAGAGAATTTTTCAGTGTCACTTAAGGTGTGAATGAGAGGTACCAAAAGAATCTATAGTTTACCACAAAGTCAGTCCTCTCCATCATATCGATTGTTACTTGCTCTTTCCTATGCACAATTCTAACTGTGTTGGTACCAACCAAGTCAAAGATATGAATCTAAAAAATATTTTTTGTATTTTCTTTTTAAAAAGGTGTACCAAACCCAAGAAGGGTTGCCTACGTATCTCATCTTTGATGAGAATCAGGTGCGCGTAGTTCGTTCAGATAGGATAGAAAGGAATAAAATATTTTTGTGAATTTTCAAAATAAAGGATTTTTTTAAAATAATGAATACCGAACCCAAAAGGGCTGCCTACGTATCTCATCAAACAAGAGAATCAGGTGTGCGTAGTTCTTGCAGATAGGTAGGAAGAAAGAAAAAATATTTTTGTGATTTTCCAAATAAAGTTTTTTTTTTTTAATAATGAATACCGAACCCAAAAGGGCTGCCTACGTATCTCATCAAAGAAGAGAATCAGGTGTGCGTAGTTCTTGCAGATAAAATATAAGAAGAGGTGCCGATTGAGGGCGGAGTTTTGTAAGTACTCCGACAGACGGCAAAAGAGTGTGTCGATCGTAGGCACGAGGCTTTGAAAATTATCGAGGAAGGGACCAATCGTAGTCTCGGAGCTTTGAAAATATATTGACAAGCGGTCAGAAAAAATGAGTCGATCACAGCCAGTGCTTTGAAAATACTCTAACAATGGCCGAGAATAAGGATGTCAACTATAGATGGAGCCTTGACATTACTCCAGTACATTAACAAGATTGTTATAGAGGAGATAGTCAGACGTTGGCAGAGTTTTGACACTACTCTGCATCCATTGGCAACGTCAGCGGAGCTTTAAAAATAATCCGCGTCCGCTGGCAAGGTGATAAGAGGGGATGTCGACCTTTACGGAGTTTCTAAAAATACTCCGCGCCTATCGTAAGATTGCAATGATTGGGTACCAAACTGTTTATGGAGCTTTGACAGTACTCCTTGTCAGTTGGTACGACTATTGTATAGTTGAGGGAGGAGAATTTACATGTGTCGAACCCTTGGGGTTGAAAAATAAACACCGACAAGCCAAAGTTCCATGGCCTGCTATGCTTGGGAGAAGAGGAAAAGCTTATATCCCAGAATTTGGGATCAAAGCCGGGCGATGGTTGGGGTAAGGATGGTATTGGCATTGTTGGGTTTTGGATTTCAAGGGGTTGATTGACGCTCTTAAAATCCTTTTTGGAGAGCGTATTTGAACTGCTCCAAAATAATTAACCCAGTTTTTTATTCCAGTGAATTATTTTGAAATAGTGGGGAGACCGAACCCTTATGTAGGGTTTCCTACGTATCTTGTCAGGACAAGAATCAGGTCAGACGTAGTTCGGGCAGATACGGTATTGTATGTGATTTGTATGATTTCTATGAATTGGTGGTTGTATTGAACAGAAGTGAGGCTATGAATAAGAGTTTGAATCTAGAAAAAGTGTGCTCCAGGGATGGGAAGAATGTACAAGATTGTATTGTATTGAAAATGATTGGTAGAATCAAAATGATGGTTGCAAAGATTGAAAATGGGTATGAAAAATAATATGGATGTGAGGGTGGTCGTAAAGACCAAAAAATGGGTGTGAGAGTTTGGAAAGGCTCCAAGCTCAACACAAGTCAACAAAAAATTCTCCGATAAAGCAGACGAGGCAGAAGAAGATATGTCTAGTATATATGTACAACTAAAGAATGTCTAATGAATACAATATGTGAAACAAATAAAGAATATGTAATATGTAAATAGCATGTAGCAAATAAGAATGTGTGACAAATAAAGAATGAAATTAATCCGGCTAGAGCAGTGATCAAAATTATACATACAACGGCCTAAGAATTCTAAAAGTAGATTCACCTAAGCTGATGAAGAATATTCGAACAACTGCGAGATGACAAGTAGTATGACTAACCCACCAATCCTCTGAAACTAAGGAGTTTGAAGAAGGTTCGGAGGAGCGCAAAGCGCAACTCGCGTGTACAATGTGTGTATGTGTACGGCCAAAGACTCAATTGAAAGTGCGAGGACAGTATAAAGAAAGCAGTAACATATAACGTCTTCAAACAAATAAGGAACACAAGTTTGGCTTTGCTCGCGTCCTTTCAAAGATAATATTGTAGCAGTTCACGATATATATTACAAGTAATAATAATAAAAACAAATAAATATTCACATATCCCTCAAGTGCTAAACTTAAACTATGTCTGTTAAGGTCAAAACCTAGGTAATCCCCAGCAGAGTTGCCATTCTATTACGCCCTATTTTGAACTAGTCCAAGATAGTTTGCAACTTCCCGGTTTAAAAAAAAGTTAGAGTCGCCTCTAATTTTTAAGGGAAATCAGGAAACCTATATGTATTTGTGTGTCTACTCCATTTTTAGTCCACGAAACCTATAAGATTCTAGATAATGATTTTATTTACCTCGAGGGGAAGGTATTAAGCATCCCTCAGAACCTGCCCGAAGACAGTCCTTAGACTTAGTTTAACTGAACACTAGAGGGGGATTATTTTATCTGTTTATTATTATTATTACCTGTTTTCAAAATGTTATAACCTCATGAAAAGCTACCCAAGCTGATAATATACTAAGTATGTTGTCACGACCCAACCCCGTAGGCCGTGACTGGCGCCCTAGTTGGGCACCCAAACGTACTTATCCATATCGAATCACATACAAATAGCATATATGGCTATACCTGCTATATGCCGTCTCAAACTATATCATACTGTATCAGACACAATATATACATATACATATACATATACATATACCGAAGAGCCGGCAAGGCTATCAAATACGTCAAAAGCCGACAAGGCTGTCAAATGGCACAACGACCCAAAACACATATACAAACGCACGCCGACAAGGCTGCCATAACGAATAGAGTCATATAAAGACAACTGAGCAGAAGTAGGCACACACACCCACAAATAAGTCTACAGACCTCTAAACAGACCAAACGAATCATATGGCGGGACAGGGCCCCGCCGTACCCCTGAACAAATACATATACACATAACGAACAATTATATACCAAAATGTATGCTCTGAAATGAGAAGAGCACTCCAAACAGCAGAAGGGGATGTCCTAAACGGAAGGATCACCAAACTGTGCGTCTGTACCTGCGGGCATGAAACGCAGCCCCCGAAGAAAGGGGGTCAGTACGAAATATGTACTGAGTATGCAAAGCAGAATATATAGAAAACAAACCTGAGACATAAACGAAACAGAAGTGCCGAACATAAGTGCAAATCCAATCATATCAAAATGTTTAGTTTCAAATATGTAAGTCATGCATAGGGTACAGAAGAATATGGTCGCCCGCCCGTCGATGGCGCCATAACACAGCATAACACCAGAAAGTTTCAAATCTCCGTATCCCCGTCACATATCACCTCACAACATAACGCCATACACAGCATAACACCAAATATAAGTGGAACCCGACCCTCTTTTGCGAGTAGCTCGGTGAACCATAAACACAACATAACTCCGGAGTATATCAAAATGCGCACGATAACAGAACCGGCCCGGGACTCGGCGAAGGGAATAACAAAGTGCACGAATAGAGTCATGAGTAGTCATATGCATAAAATCATTATCATAAATTCAAACATAAGTAAAATGATCATACTTGAAAATCGAAATAATAGTCTTAACAAATTCCTTCAAAAGTTCCCGAATTACATAAAGGAAAGTCGCGGGACCCGCGGACAGGAATTTACCCAAGTCGGGCCCGCTCATGGAAAATGTACTCGTTATACGTAATGTAAACTTTTATAAAAATATATTGGAGCAATCCGAGCATTTATGTGAAAGGTATGGCCTTCAAAAATTTCGAAGTTACTTAAAGCGAACCTTTTTGCGCAAAGTTCGGAAAGCGATTATTTCAAATACATAAAGGTTCATATTTCATCAAATCATACATAAGAGTGCCAAGGTACATATACGGATCGTAAGATGCTCGGATTTCGAATTTAGAATTTCCTTAAGGCTTATAATCTAGCCTATACAAACTAAGGCATGCCAAAAGAAAGAAGGTTGCCTTACATACCTGTCAGCGACTATTCATGAATCCTTTTCGCCTCGTCGCCCCTTTAGCCTATTTATAAAAGTAACGTTATCGTTAGTAACTATATTTTCTAGTCCACAATTCTATAACCCATTTCTTATTGAACCTATATTTTAGTTTATATATCCTCGTTTAGGGTTTTCTATTATCTAAAAATCTAGCGAAAATCCGGCAGCACTTCTCCTATAATTCGTACTCCAATCCAACTCTCAAACAGCTCACAATATATATACAATGTCGTCAACAACAACAACAATATTCACGAGCTGTATTCCAAAAATTCCATCCACAACAACTTTCTAAATTATTCCACATGATCATAAGCAACAACAACAATTACAATCTCCTTTAGCCCTTTTTGAACTCAAACATCAATACCAAAGAATATACACCAAGGTAGCCCAATATATGCTTTGTGTACTAACTTATATACTTCCTTCTTCCAAATTCTTAAGGCATATCAATACACGACAACAACATCATCTAATATCCATGTACAAGAAAACTATCTAATATCACAAGTTTTAAAACATGCCATAAGATCAATACAAGTTCTAGCATGACTTAAGCTCTTCTTTCAAAAATTCAACATCCATCGAGTTGTATAAAGACCAAACAATCTCAAGAACATGTAGGAGGAATGAAATCTTACCTCAATAATTGGAAGGAAAGCCTTACTAGCAAGCTTGACCTCTTAAAATTCTTGCTGGAAATTACAACTTTTCTTTATATAGGATGAAGTTACTAAGAGCTCCAAATGCACTACATCCATGAGCAGCTGCTACTAAGGGGTTTATTCAAGGATTATAAGAGTTGATAGAACGTTGCTGCCCCCAAACAGAAAATATTACGTTTCTTCTTCTAATACCTATACTGCTATTATAGAATCTGAAAATGACATTGCTTGCTGCCCTTTGTGGTAGCTGCATTGATACATATAGGTTTCATTGCTGCCTCCACTCCATTTGATGAATAGCTTAAATTCAAGATGAGCTGCCTTAAAAGAGTTGTTGTACGTTTATTCATCTTCAACGAGAATTGATAAAGTAAAGGTATAAGTTTAAAAGTAATTGTATTGCCATTACGTTGAACATGCTTGCTGCTAGCTTAAAGGAATAGACTTTGCAAGTTGAAAACTCAACAAACTATGTTTCTTTTATTTATTGGAATGTGGGGCCCACCCTTAATGATTATAAATCATAAAACTATTTTAACACTGCCACCAAATATGTATATGAAGAATGAGTCATTTCTACCTTTATTCAATGTCTCCCAGTGGAAAGGGGTCTTTCCCACTTATCCATTTAATTTCAAAAAATAATTATGGTGCTGGACACTTAGCAAAAGATCAAATTTCCTTTCCTCTCAAAAACTAACTTTTTTTTTTTTATATAATAAATGGACCTAGAAGTACTACCTAAAACGTTTTGTTGTCTTCCACTCAAAGAAAATCCAAATGAATTATATCCTTTATTTTATATAGGAACAAGGATATGCCTCCACCTCATTAATCCACTACTTGGGTTTGTCCCCCTTAATTATTATCTCTTAATTGGTGACTAAAATATTTCTACGTAGCTGATATTAAGCCACCCCAAATTGGATCATATCTCATTATTAATAAATATCCACCATCCTAGTAAAATGAGCAACCATCATAATTAATTTCTTGATCATGGTTTACTTAAACATGAACCACTTTTAACACACTTCATATATTTATTATCATAATAATGCGGTATAACTCTAGTCCATAGCCTCTTTACACATACTTCAAATATTATTCTCAATCACCGTCGTCACATTTTTTTGTCTTAAATAATTTTAGGACTTCATTCTTTGTATACACCGAGCTCTTGATTTTCATCCTTGGATATGATCGAATTCTCCGGGCTCGAGTAGATTTGCTCCTGTCGGACGATTAAATTTTCTAGTCCAAAAATACGGGATGTAACATATGTACAATGTATAAAAATGTATTTATATCAAGTATTCATAAAGAATGTATAGTAAAAAAAAGAATATATAAAAGAGTATAAAGAGAATGTATCTCGTAAATATAAAAGTATATATGTTAGTACAAAGAGTGTATATATATGTTAGTGTAAAGAATGTATAACTATATTAAGAATATATAAAAACAAATGTAAGACTATGTAAAAATAAATATATCAAGGATATGAAGAATGTGCGTCTATGTATATTAAAAGAATGTATGTATATTAAACATATAAAGAACATATTTCAAGTGTAAAAGAGTGTACGTCAAACCTAAAATGTATAAAGAATTGTATAACTAGGTATATTAGTGTATAAAAAATGTAAAAATAATTTACGAATATTCATTGGTGTAAAGATTTTATATAACGAAATTATTCAGAAAAGTGAAGTTTATTTGACTTGTTTCTACCGTCTAGTTAAAAAGAGTGTTTGTTTAATGAATATCCGATCAAAAGAATAAGGAACAAAATAATTGTAAAAAGTATTGGTAAAAAGTAAGTATAAGGAATTGTGGATAAAAAAATGAATGAAAATGTGTAATGCCTCTAAAGAATAAAAGATTTGTAAATGGATGACTTAATATTTGCCTAGCGTCAAAATGTGGATGTAACTTAATTAAAATATGTATTAGTGTACACGAAACAATATAAAATGTAAGTTGTATTAAGAGTGTATAAAGAATATAAAATAAAGGATGGACTAATATTTTTGCCTAAACGTCAAAAGTGTGAATTTATTTAACAAAATATTTATACCAAGTCAATTTAATCTAGTTACGAAAGTATTGACGGCCTAAGTCTTGCCTAAAGCGAATGACAATTTTAAGTTTAACAAACAAGGCGACAAGTAAATAAATATATCAACCCGTCATTACAAAAATAAAGTTTCCACTATACTATGAGTTTATGTTTTGTACAGTTATCAAAAAAATGCGGAAAGTAAATACAGACAGTGATTCGATGAAGTTTTTTGGATTCCTTCCGAGTGTCATCTTAGGGATGTATTTCCGAGTACCTGTATAAACACTTAGTAAAAGTGTTATTAAGAGAATAAATAACTATTGAATGAATTAAAGAAATAATTAATAAACTTAACATAAAAACCCGTCTTTTGTACATGGGAGGCCTTGGAAATCGAGGGAAATTTCTTTATCGGCCATTTGGGTATAGCATTCGCCCAAATAAATTTAAATAAATGTGACAAAAATGTAACAGTACTGTTGGCCGCCGGAAGTATTTTCCGGGCGCAGAACCAACAATGGTATTTGTAAAAATAATGTAAAATGTGTATAATCAATCCAAACAATTAGCAACAATGCGGCAGTAGATGAACCATTGGAAAAATGACAGAGGTTGTCCGGAAAGTGTCACAAAATAGTCAACGGAAAATAAAACCAATCCATTGTGGAGCAACCAGCAATCAAACAGAACAACAACAACCCAACATTAACACCGATAAGCAAAAACATAAATAATAGCAAAAACGAAAATGACTATGGTAATGATCGGAGCAAGATAATCCCAAACAGAGCTAGAAATTAAGTTTGTCGGGATTCTGGTCATTTTTTGAGATAGAATAACGCTGGGAGAGGTGGCACCGGGTGTTCGTGGTGGTGGCTGGTGGCGTGACTGATGGAGAAAAGTGAAAGGGGAGGGTTGTATGGTGCAAAATGGGGTCGTGGTTAAGGTCAGGTCGGAGTTTATGTGGGGGCTGCTCCGGTTCAACGGAGCTCGAAGCTCCTCACCGGAGCAGCAAAATGAAGACGAAAGGGGCTAGTTGGTCTTGTTTTCGTCGTTAAAGCTCGAAGAACAAGGGAAAGGGGACGGGAGCAGCGACTGGTGGGTTGTGGCGCGATCAACTGCTTCGGCGTCGTGAGTTCGCCGAAGCGGGCAGTGGGGGTGGTGGTCAGCGTTAATGGAGAGAGGGAGATGAAGTGGGGTTGTGGGGGCTGTGCGGTGGTTGTGGGGGCTGTGCGGTGGTTGTGGTAGTTTGGTGAAGGTGGGCGGAGCGTCGCCGGAGCTCCGAGCTCCGGCATGGAGGCGGCGGTGGAGGTTTTGTTTAAAGGGGAGAGGGGAAGAGAGAATGATTAGGGTTTAAAGAAAAAAAAATCTTAAATGTGCAAGTGTTGTGTAAAAAAAAATGAGTTTATGAAAATTAACCCCTTCTATTTCTTTATAATACAAACTAACCCCTTCTATTGTTCAAAAAATAAAAGAACTCCTCCCCTTGTCCCCTTTACCCCTTTTAAACTATGTTTAAAAATACATTAACCAATGGATCAAGAACCCAACCCATCACCTCAAATGTCAATTTTTTTTTAAAGGTGATGAGACCTTGACTTGATCGAATTCTTGCTCTGCGTTTAAAAATTAATTGCTCTGATTTTCTCTGCACTAACGGACTGTACTAAAATATTTTTAATTAATACATGTATAAATAATAATAATGTAAGTATAAAATATAAATATTAATGTATAAGATATAAAAATGTACTGCTATGAAATAAAAAAATAATTATTAATTGCACAAAATGATAGTATTACGCTGTACATGTGCAAAAATAATGATTCTTTAAAATCACAATAAATTGATAAAATTCCTAGAATAAGGATAATCATCAATAAATTGTCGAAAAATGTAAAAATGTGTAAAAAGCTATTTTTTGCTCTTTAACGAATCAGGACCACCCAAAACGTTAATTTCAAGCATGGCGAGCCAAAATTAGGTGTCAACACACGTGTGTTTTTGTTGCATCTAGGGACTTTAAGTGGAAAACGTGTTGATTTTGAAGGAAATGGAAGAGTGACCTTGCTGAGCTAAGGCTGGAGCGAGGGCACATCTCCCCAGCGAGGTTGGCTGCTCCAAATGGAAGCCTTGTAAGAATTTGGCTAAGTGCAAAATAACCCCATGACCTCATTGAGCCAAGCCCAAGGCGAGGTCCTACCTTGCTCTAGAGCTCGCTCAGCGAGCCCATGGTATCAAAATGGAAATTATTTAAAGTTCCTACCCGTTGCGGATGGGCTTTGGAGAGTGATTTCCCAACACTATAAAAAGAGCCCCTTTGCACAACGTTTTAGAGAACTGGGGACCTAGAGAGAGCTAGAAGCCATCGTGGAGGCCGGAGATTATTGAGTTCTAACTTTTCTTCTTTACTACTAGTTTTTATATTTTCTTTGGATGATTTGTTGTATTTCCTCCATGTCTATGTGGAGCTAAACTTCTCATTCTAGTGTTGTGGTAAAACATGAATATTAATGTTTGATGATTATTTCTTATCTTAATGCGAGTTGTTGAGTTTGATTGTTTCTTTAATTTTGTTCATAATTGCTTGATTGTTTGGCCAACAGTTAGGTTCTATCAACTATCTAATATACATACTTTGGAAAGATGTTGTTAGATTAGAGAAGGATTAAAGAGGGCGTGATCTGATTATCCCTACAGTTGAGCTAGGATTTGTGGCTAGGATAGGAATATACCTAGGCGCCACGTTCAATTAAATACCGTAAAAGAATTGAGTTCTTAATAGGTCAATTCCACAGAAATATAGGCGGCGAACTATTTGGAATCGGCGAGTAGTTGTTTGGGATAATACCACGAGATTAATAATCCGGTTAATTAGCAATCATCGATAATTCGGATTAAGTAGAAATAGTCTGGAAACTTAATAGGATTGGTGAACGAACCGCAACCCTAGAACATTCGTCGCATTGATAACATAAAAACCCGCTCTTTCTTGTTTGAAGTTCATTAGTTGTTTTATTTTTATTTTTAATTAGCTTATAATCATAACCTTCATATATCATCTCTTGTGTAGATGATTCGGATTGTTTATAGTTGACGGTTAGTCATAAGTCCCTATGGGTTTGACATCCGATTTTTAAAATTACTATATTACTTGTACAATTACGTATACTTGCGTGTGCATTTGGAAGCAACAATGAGAGTTCGAATCCCCTCCTACATTTTCCCTTCCCCCACCCCCATTTATAAAAAAGAAATAAATAAATAAAACGAAGGAAGCAAAAAAGATAGTTAGTAGTTATAAGTTAAATTAGTCAAATTATAAATCATTATTTAGTTTATAATTAACTTGATGTAATTCATTTTTAAATTTAGTAGAATTTGAACAGATCATATCATCTATTTATCAAGGGACAAGGTGCAAATATACCCCTCAACTTTCTGATTTAGAGCAGATATACCCCTCATTGAAAAAGTGGTGTATATATACCCCTGTTGTTACATAAATAATGCAAATGTATCATTTTTGCTATGATTTTTAAAAAAAAAAAAAATATTTATCTTATTATTTAATTTTAAAAATGTCATATGGCATTAAAAAAAAGTCTACCCATTTTTTTTATTAGACGTATGTTTTTAAAGCCACGTGGTAATTTTTTTCTGGTGAGTTGAGTTTGGCTTGTTTAAAATATACGGGCAGACTTATTTCTTTTAAAGTCACGAAGGTACTTTTTTTAAACGAGTCAGACCCGATCCACCAGAAGAAAAAACTTACTATGTGACTATAAAAAAATAAGTCTACAAAACATCATATCTATTATGCATATTACACAAAAGAAATGCTCTCTTCTCTTTCCTCTCCCATACAAACCTAACCTAGCGTAGCCACTCATGGCTGCTCCGGACACTGGGCGGCTGGCCAGTCATCAGATCTTTCTTTCCAATCGCAATTCCCATCATTAACTCTAACGAACTCCCTGCTTCTTCTTCAGCACTCCTTCCTCTTCCCATTAACCCTACTTCTAGTTTTGCTCAAATAGTTTTGCATGCCACAGATTCGTCGTCATTGATCAAATGTGATCCAATTCCCCAGAAGAAGGTCACGTATGTTGATGGTATTCCGTACGTGAAATGGACGTCGAATGAAGTGTCTAGAATGGAAGTGATTGAAAACTTACAATATGTCACTGTAGGTAAGTTTTCATATGATTGGCCTGAATTAGAAGAGTTGAGGACTATTATTCCTAAACAATGTGGTGCGAAGGGTAAATGTACAGAAGGGTTTTTCAAAAATCGACATATTTTAATTCGTTGTACTTTAATGAAAGATTTCATTACTATTTCTTCCAGGAGTGCATTTTGGTTGAAGTCGAAAGATGGGTACACTTATCAAATGAGGCCTCTCATTTATGATTCAAACGTTAAAATAGACGAAAAAATATCCAAGGCCATTGCAAATCTGTTGCCTACTTTTTTTGTGAAAGAATCTTTGCTTAAATTGGCATCTACGGTTGGAAAGCCATTGCAGTTAGATTTAGTCATTGTTTATAAGACAAGGCCAAATTGTACGAGGGTGAAAGTTCAGGTGGATTTACTTGCTGATTATTCGAAGTTTGTGATGATGGAAATAGAAGATGAGGTGACAAAGGCAATAAGAGAGGTTAAAGTGAAGATCCAATATGATTTCCTACCAAAATATTGTACTGAGTGCATGTTACAAGGGCATTCCAATGTAGAATTTAGAACGTTGCACCCAAAACTGGAAAAGGAGAATACTGCAGAACAAAGCATGGATAAACCAATGGAGAAACAAGTTGAACAGAAGCAGCAGAAGGAGGATCAAAAGCAAGAAGTGCCTCAGAGGCACAACCAAAAGATATAGAGGAAGACTTGTTCAGAAATTTGTACCCAAAGTTTTATCTAGTGTGACTCTGGTAACATATCTAGGGGAAATAACCAACAAGAAAACAAAGAATCAAAGTGGTGAAACAAAAATATGGCTATTACAAAAGTTTATGAGAAGAAACAGGCTAACTCTAACAATAGAGTTAACAAAGGGCAAGATGAGGGTGTTACAAGTCATAAGTTTGATATACTGTCTACTATGGTGGAGGAAGGAGAGATATGTCAGGATATTTTAGTCGTGGTTGATAAGGATAATAAGAAGATTGAAGTAGTAAAGATTGATAACAAGGATCAACAAGAGGGAAGGTAGAGACAAGAACTCAGAAGTGATTAATGAGAAGGAAGAGAAGAATATTAATGCAGTTGATATTGCTATTGTTGATCTTTCAAAAACTAATAATGTGGAAGTTCTTAATGAAGCTGTGTCTGATCTTACAAAGGATAACACTGAAAAGGATGCAATGCAAGATGGTGATTCAAATAGTATTGATGTTGTTCTGAATAGTGGATTTGTGTGTGACAAAGAAGTGATTATTGAGGTGATTATTGAGGTGGAAGAAAATAGCTCTCATGTATCTAATGTAACTATTATTGATCTTCCAAAGAATAATATTTCTGATCCTGCAAAGGATAACACTAAAAAGGATGCACTGCAAGATGGTGATTTAGAAAGTGTTGATGTTGATCTGAACGGTGGATTTATTAGTGATAAGAACAAAGAAGTGATTATACAGGTGGAAGAAAAGAACATTCATGCAGAGGACATAGTTTCTGATTAACACAAAATTATGCTCTAGAAGTACCAAATGATAATGATGCTGTTTCTGATCTAGCAAATTCTAGAATTAATTCAGCTAGTGTTGATATTAGAACTATCAATGGGAATGAGGAAAAGCATGATAGTTAGCCAAATGTAGAGGAAGAAAAGATAGAGGGTTGCATTAGTATGGAAAATAATAGTGAAGAGCATTTGGATGTTTCGCATACCATAAAATGCAGAAACTGGCTTTATAGATCAAGTTCAAGCTAACAAGGAGGAAATTAATTCATCCATCTGAATCAATGGATATGGGGAGAATAGTTGAGTTGATCAATGAAGAAGAAGGGGCGATTAGAATCTCAGATGAGGAAATTATTGTTCCTACAAAGGTTACTTTAGAGAACAATCAGGGGGAGACTTCTAAACAATTGCTCATGGGAACTCAAGAGGATAGATCACTTTCTGGTGATATTGTAGAAGGAAGTTTGCATGATTCCATCAGTGAGGACATGGGCATTACAGACAAGACCATAGAAGAAGATAAGGAGAGAGTAGAAGATGAAATTGTAGACAACAGATCTGGAGGGATGTCAGTGGAGCTGGTTGCAAGTTATAAGTTAGAGGGTAACAAGTTAATAGGATGCTATCCAAGTAAAACTGCTCAAGATACAATGGACAGACTCTCACCTTCACCAGCTCAGTCAGATTTGATTTTGAAGGAGAATATCTATGCACTAGCAATTCAGAGGAAATCTTCACCAAATAAGGAACTACATGCATTAGTTTCTCATGAATTGAATAACATAGAGGATCAGAGTAATTGTGAAGAGGACTTGAGGAGAATAAATCAGATTTGGAAGATGTGGAGGTGGAAAAATTGAGCAACATATGATAGAAATCTCAAAACCTGCAGGTGTTACACCAAAGAACAATGGTAAGGGTAAATAAAAGGGTAGAAAGAATAAGAATGGTGCTGATCTACAAGCCACCAGGTCTCTTTCAAAGAGAGACACAGCAGTAAATAAGAAAGCTGGAGAGCCACAACCTTCCAGAATTCTTCTAAAAAAGGGTGCAGCTTGTAAATCCAACTCTCTATGATGTTGAAAGCATTCATTTGGAACATCAGATATGTGAACACTCATAAGGCTTTTCATAGAGATCAGATGTTACATAGGCATCACAAGTTTGTATTGATAGTACTGATGGAACCTTTTCAAAATTCAAGACATATTTCCAAATATAAAAGGAGATTGGGAATGAACATTGCAAATCACAATGGTAATGAGAAGATTTGGTACTTTGTTGTTGAGGGAGTTGATGTGGAAGTATTAATGGACATTGGTGTATGCTAAATGTGATTCTATTGAAAGATAGGATCTGTGGGATAGCATATATAGTTTGGCTAGTAATATTAACTTTCCATGGTTAGTTGGTGGATATTTTAATGTCATTATGAATGAAGAGGAAAAAATTGGAGGCTTGCCAGATTACCCTAATGAATTTGAAGATTTTGCATTCTGCATGAATTCTTGTGAGTTAACAGTAGTTGATTTTAGAGGCAACCCTTTTACTTGGTAGAATGATAGGGCAGGAGAGGATTGTATCTTCAAGAGGTTGGACAGAATCCTAGTTAATAATCATCTCCAAGAATAGTTTTGCAATTTAAGTATGGAGCATTTATCTAGAACTGGTTTAGACCATGCACCTCTACTATTGACAGCAAAAGCGCAGGCTGAACAGTTTCACAAACCTTGTAGGTTCTTAAAGTTCTAGTTAGAGCATGATACATTCATGCAAACAACGGATCAGCACTGGAAGACAAATTTAATTGGAGATTTTTTCATTACTTTTAAATTAAAGATGAAGAATTTGAAAGTGTTACACCCCATATCTTAGAACTAAGGTTAGACTCGTATCGTTATAGTTTTAGTGAAAAATTTGAAAGTTTGTACGTATTACGAAAGTGGTTGACAAGCCTACTTCGGGCACCCATAACCCCTTGATTCGTTGAGAATTTATAAAAGGTTCCTTAATGAAAGTTATAGTACGCAGAAATACCTTTCCAGGCATATAAGGACCAGGCCAATTGGAGTTTGGACCGAGGAGGTATGATATTCTCAAAATGGCTAATAGAGAGGTTCTTAAGATTCGGTAGAATCGACTAAGTTTTCGATACATCTATCTTCCAGACCAATTTCTGGAACATCCGTTGATAATTTGAGAAAACTTAAGACATTAAAGTTGTAGCCCTTTGAAATATATTTCCAACGGCATATTGTGGAGCCCGAACGGAGCTCTGTACTAGGAGTTATGCCCATTTTACTAAACGCTATCGACTGAGTGTAAAAGTGACAGGGGAGCTCGCCGAGCTCGCCCCAAAGTGAGGAAAGGGCTCGCCTTGGGCCGTGCTCAGCAAGGTAGGGGTCCAAAAGTGAAAAAAATTCAAGAAAATCGTCTAAGTGTAAAATGGACAAAGGAGCTCGCTGAGCTCGCCCCAAAGCGAGGCAGGGGCAAGCCATTGACCACGCTCAGCGAGCCTGGGGTCCCAAATGCCCCATGCTATAAATTCAACACTTAACTCGAAATTTAATTTATCAGACATTCCAACTTCGTTCTACAGCCCTAAGCAGCCATTTTCTTCCTCTTCTCATCCTCCCACGTCAAGGTAAGATCGCTCTAACTATTCCTAAGTAATTATAACATTAATTCATGAATTGTAACATGATGCTTCAACCAAAACATAGGATTTCTAAGGTAAATCCATCTCAAGCGATTCAAAGCTAGATTTTTGGTGTTCTTCGTTAAAGAAGCAGTTTAGTTCGTTGGATTGGAGCGTTTACAGGTATGTAGGGTTGCAAACTACGTGTGGGAACATCATTGTTCTTCCCCACGCTTTCTCTTCCATAAAGCATAAAACTTTACAAAAACTAGAGTTTTTAACCATGTTCATGATAACCCTAGGTCCATGCCCCATGTTATATTATGTATTAAATTGTTATAAATTCTTCATTGTGTTCTTGATACATCATTATGATTATTGAGAATCTATCCATAATCCATGAAAACCCATACCTTGCACTCCATGGGTTCTTACATGCAAGTTTATGAACTATTATGATATTTTCAAGAAAAGTTATATATGTTTTATAAGTTCATGCAAGAATAATACGAATGATATCTATATACATGTAAGTTATGATTCATGAAAAGCCATGAGCAGCAAGTGCCATTTATTTTCCATGTTCATGTTTTTGGGAGTTGCATTAACTACCGAGACGGCTTCAAACAGCCTGAAACTACGTTAGCCACCGTAGGATAAGTATCGCTCCGCCCAGTTAGGACGATTCCTTCATGTTATATTGATTGGATCCTTTCATGTCACGTTTTCATCTCATACCCTTGGTAAGGTGTGAGAGCTCTGCTGGTCCAGCGAGGTACCAGACTCCACGTACCCATGTGGCGATATCATGTTATCGGTTTATGCAATGATCTCCCTACTTTGCAACTGAAATAAGTCTCCCAATAACATATCAAGTCACCGATCACTCGTGTACATACATGCTAATTGGTGTCATTTCCCAATAGTCATGACTTGCGGGGGACCCATGGTGTCCACGTACCACTCATTCTGGAACGAACCTCGGACCACGAGCCTATAATCTAGGTCACATCCTCATCCCCGGTCAAATGTACTTTTTCATGTCTTGGTCTCATCCTCACCCCCGGTCAAATGAGCCTTTCTATATATATATATATATATATATATATATATATATCTTGTCACATCACTTTCAACAATCGATTAACAATTTGTATCTCAATTTCATCAAGAAGATCATATTAAATTCTCACCACAATTATCATCAAATGGTAGGTCACAACACAGCGAATAGTGGCACTAAGCCCACATAATCACCCAATCAATAGCACATTGGAATTCAACCACACACATTATGCCTGAAGACTAGACATGTTTTCTCCTATCAATTTCACAACGCATACAATCAACTAATCAAAGCCTACCTCAAGTAGACTGTAACCCACCTCAACTGCAGAGCTGGAATAATGTGAATCACTCCGCTATAGCCTTTCCCTTCCGCAAAGCCTCGAAGCGCTCAAAGTCTAGCAATTAAGATGCTAATTAAGTCACAACACTCTAGTCAACAATATCAATACAATGAACACCCTTCCACCTTACCCCCTTCTAATGGGTAAATGATTACGAGGCGTAAATCATCCTAACATTGGTCTTAGCAACCACAAACTATCAATTCATAAGGTTATTTAATCAAGTTATCTCTTACAAGCAGTTTCTATGGTCAAACTACTATTTTTATGAAACCCTAAGTCTCAATTCACTTAGTTCACATCTCTAATGGTTCAATTCGTGATTAGAAAGTGATAACCCAAGCCTTTAGATGATAATCCCACAATAATAATCATAACCTACCAACTATTGAAAGTCTATTAAGTTCTAGGGTTACTATTCCCAATTCACCATTGTATACCCATTAGAAGGATGATAATCTTAGAGATGAACACGTAATGAAAGAAGGAATGGTTGAGACTTACCTCTCAAGAATATTCTTACCCTAGCTTAGAATTTTGCCCTAGGTGCTCCTTGGAAACTGGTTTGGAGTTTTATGAATAAAGAGTTCGGAACTAAGTGTTTAAAACCTGGGATTCTGTCCCCGTCGACCGCTACGGCGGTCAAACCGTCGTTGTAGTGGTCCCGTTATAGCGGGAAAGTTCCCGCTGTAGCGGACCTCACTAAAACCTTCCTTCCGCTGTGGCGAGCCTGGTCCCGCTATCGCGCAAGCGCTACAGCGGTCCAGTGCCCGCCATAGCGGACACCCACATTGCCGACTGACCGGGGCGTCGAGAGACCAGCCCTACAACGGCCCCTCCACAGCGGTACCTCTGAGCCAGTAAGCTCACTAATTTCATAGTTTTTCACCCTACCACACAACACTTCATCCGAGGCCTCACAAACATAAACAAAACATGCACATAAATGTAAAAACACCATAGGACTCACCCGTGGCCTCGAAATTTCCAACAGAGGTCTAATTTCCTAAGTTATCCCCTAACGAACTCACACACAACCAAACAAATAACCACAAACAAACCAATTTTTCAGTTCTTAGACTTCTGCCTTTGAGTTTCTATTAGCTCATTCTACCTTTGGAAAGGTTCAATTTGGTATGGCGATCCTAGATTTTCCATAATGACCGGGAGGATCATTGCATCCTGAGAATGTAACATAAGAGCAGAATAATGCATTATGTTCTATGAATTCTTTGGAGGAAGTGAAGAAGGCTGTCTTTGAACTTGTAGGAGATAGTGCATGTGAACCTGATGGTTTCTCAGGAATTTTCTATCAAAAATGTTGGGATATAGTTGGTGCAGATATCTACAATGTGTTCAAAGCTTTTTATGAAGGGCAGACTCTTCCAAAATATTTCACTCATACTAACTTGGTTTTTCTGCCAAAGAAAGCCATTGTCAACACTCTTTCTGATTTGAGGCCCATCAATCTTAGCAACTTCATCAACAAGGTCATAACTAGAGTGATTCATGATAGGTTGGAATCTATCCTCCTTTCATTGATATCTCTAAACCAATCTGGTTTTGTTAAGGGCAAAAACATTATTGAAAATATGTTAATTAAACAAGAATTAGTAGCTGATATTAGACAGAGAGGAAAACTAACAAATGTGGTTATCAAGTCAGATATGGCAAAAGCTTATGATAAGGTATCTTGGAGTTATCTTATACAAGTGATGAAGAAGATGGGATTTGCAGATATGTTTGTTGATATAATTTGGAGAATTGTTGCAAATAATTGGTACTCTATACTAATAAATGGGCAATCTCATGGTTTCATTCACTCTACAAAAGGAGTAAAGAAAGGTGATCCTCTATCACTTGCTTTGTTTATACTGGCTGCTGAGGTACTGTCTAGAGCACTTCACTCTCTTTTGAGAATGTATGTTTAGAGGATATGGAATGCCTAAGTGGAGTTCAAATTTGAATCACATTTCATATGCTGATGATACTATAGTGTTTGCTTCTGCTGAAAGGAATTCTTTGCAGAGAATTATGGATGTTCTGCATCAGTATGAAATTGTTTCAGGCCAGAAAATCAATATGGATAAGAGCTCCTTTTACATGCACAAGAAAATGGCTAGTGGGATGATTCAGGAGGTGTAGCATGCTACAGGTTTCACTAGGGGAGATTTCTCATTTACCTATCTGGGATGTCTAATATTTCATGCAAGAAGACAAAAGTTGTTCTATAAAGATGTGATGAAGAAAGTTAGAGATAACCTACAGGCTTGGAAAGGAAAACTGCTTTCTTTTGGAGGAAAAGCAGTATTAATTACTAGTGTCTTACAAAGTATTTCCATTTACCTCCTATCAGCAATGGTTCCACCAAAGTGTGTTATTCAGGAATTACATAAGCTTTTCAACAGGTTCTTCTGGAAAAACAAGGAGGAGGGCAGATGCAAACACTGGTCTGAATGGTTAAAGTTATGTTATCCAATGAATGAGGGTGGATTAGGATTCAGGTTCTTATTTGATGTCTCTAAATCTCTCTTCACTAAACTCTGGTGGAGATTTAGAACCAGCAACTCCCTATGGTCAAATTTCATGTGTAAAAAATATTGCAAGAAACTCAGGCCAACTGTGGTACAATTGAAAGGTGGATCTCAAACTTGGAAGCTGATGTTAGAAGCCAGGGATGAAATGGATCAACATGTTTGGTGGGAGCCTAATAATGGTTCTTCTTCTGTATGGTTCGATAATTAGACAAAGCTTGGAGCTTTGCATGACTATGTTCCGTCACAAGTTCAAAGAGTATGTTCCTTCACAAGTTCAAAGAGATGGGACATTGGAAGATCTTGAGAAATTGATGAAAGGTGAACATTGGAATATAACAAGAATGCAAAACTTATTACCTGATAATACTCTCATCAGAAGAAATTTAAAGGAGTTGGTTAGAACACAAGAGAGAGATAAGACAAGGTGGATGCTTACAAGTACAGGGAAATTTTTAGTAAGCAGTACATGGAAATGTCTTATTCAAAGATCTCAGGTGTCACAATATTGAGGAAAATTTTGGATGAAAGGATTGCCTTTCAAAGTGTCATTGTTTCCGTGGAGAGTTTGGTTGTACATGATACCAATTGATGAGGTGCTGGAGAAGATGAACATTTTTGTAGTAGCAATATGCTAGTGTTGCCAATCTCAGACTATCTTTTCATAACTGGTCCATTTGCAAGTAGAGTATGGAGATACTTTTGTGCTGCAACAAGAATTTCAGGACCATTTGTTCAGGCAAAACAAACAGTTTTGGTATAGTGGAGTGCACAAGGTGTTGCAAGATTGAAACCTCTATATCAGCCATTAGGTTGCTCCAGCTATAATAATGTGGCAAATTTGGAAAAGTAGAAATACTCTGAGGAATGGTTTCATTCAACAAGGTGATTTATGAGATCAATAGAAATCTGTACTTGTTCGCACAGCAGAGATTTCCTTGGATGCAGAATTTACCAAAAATCTGGCCTTTTATGGTTCAACATTTGGAGAATTTCAGCATACTACTGTCTTGCAAACAGCTAATATGGAGGCCTCCAATTGAAGGAAGTTACAAGTGCAATACTAATGGTGCATCAAGGGGAAATCCTGGCCCAGTTCTGTAGCATTTTGCAGAAAAACTACACTAGTGATCTCATTTATGCAGGTGGAAGAAGATTATCTGATACTATTAATCTTGTAGCAGAAGCTGTGGCTATTAAGGAAGGGCTTAAATACTGTATTGAACATTAATTATTACCACTGCTTGTAGAAACCGATTCTTTAACAATGCAGAAGATTTTAGATGGAATATGAGAGGCTCCATAGAGTATCTCATTGGTGGTAAAGAGGATCCAAAATTGGAGAAAGGGAAAGCAAATTCAGGTGGAACATATATTGAGAGAAGGGAACTGTTTGGCAGATTATTTCACTAACCTTGTTTTTTATTTTGCAGATACAATACAATTTCACTATTTTCAGGAAGTTCCATCATCGGGAAGAATAATAATCAATTTGGAAAAGGCTCAAACACCAAATTTAGAATCAAATCAACAGCAAGACGGATCAATGCAAATCACTAGGTGCTGCGAAAGAGCTAAACTGAGCATATCATTGACTTCAATGAGTGGTATTGATACGCTCAAATTACACATATTAATGGCGTAAAGCGGACGTTGTCAAATATAGTAACCCAAACAAGTTTGGGGTCGAATCCCACAGGGAATATGGAGAGAAAAGGGTACTAATTGTATGCGATACTAATCTTTAAAGGCTTTAATCCTATTCCGAGTATTTTAAAAAGAGATTTGGTTTGTATTTGCCATTTTAACTGTTTGGAATATGTTTGGATTTGGAAAACCAAAGTTGTGTCCCCGCAATGATTAGACGTTATGCTATGGGTGTCAATATGATACATTTCTAATGGGTCGCGGTTATGTATGCACTTAATCTCTAATACACTTTCTAATATTTTCCAATAGTTAGAAAGTATTTCTTTTCATGATTTTCCCAAATGCGGAAAAGTTATAAATGAGGTTGATTAAATATGCCAAGTAGAACTCATCTTATTCTTAAGCGAGTTCATTAAACGAGGGTTAGCACCCTGAGTCCTTGTTATATTATTTCAAATCACACTCTAATTCATCTTTCCAAATAAACAAGGGTTTGTGCATGAACAAGTGTTTGCAACCACTTATAGAACAATGAATGCGAGAAATAATAAAACACATCACAACCCATTATATATATATATATATATATATATATATATATATATATATATATATATATATATATATATATATATATATATATATACAATGTTAGATACCCATTACATAGCACTCATCATTTGGGTCCACAACTTTGATTTAAGAGACTACTCACACATTATGGTCTCAAAAGTAGTAAGCAATAAATGAGACATAAAGCTTACAAATGTAATAAAGATGATGGAATATAGAATCTTGTTGTCTTCACTAAGCTTCAAAAGGGGAGTATTTAATGCTCACCCACTAATGGGACTTTTTTTAAGTGAGTACAATAAAATCTGGATGCTTAAAATGACCTAAAATGTTCTTTAAATAGGCTCCAGAAACGCACAGCAAAAACTGACAAAATTGTCCCCCGATAGCAAGATCGATGGACCGTCGATTTCTTCGTCTTTTGTACCTTCAGCACTGTGTACCGTTCGACGGTGCCGTCGACCAGTTCGACGCTCCATCGAGTATTCCGTCTTTTTCTCCTCTGTTGAGAGATCCTTCTTGACGACACAAACGACGAAACGTCGATCAGTTCGACGCTTCGTCGATGCCTCCGTCCTTTGTCGTCTTCAACTTTGTCATCACTGGAAAATCAGGCTTATCGACGATTCAAAGGACGGTTCGTCGACTGATCGACGGACCGTCGATTCTCATTTCTGGCGAATTTTTCTATTGTTCTTTGCTTTTTGCTTTTGGGCCATTGTTTTCCTAAAACACAACAAAACATATTAACGAGAACCAGACTTACTTGAAAACAACCAAGATTCATAGTAAAAAGGCGTCGAATGTGCTACAAATCCGCGGCACATCAGGTATTAACATAAGTGTTCAATCTGCTGAAGGAACTGCTATGTTTGGTTGGGAATGCAGAAGTTCTATTGTTTGCAGAAGCTGATCCAAGTTTTATAACTATGCTCAACTGATGTTGCATATGTTACTCAGGACCAGGCTTCAAAGTTGAACTAATATAGCAGAATCTGTTTTGGCACGAATATGCAGTATACAAGTTGGTTCTATGTGTTTTGGTCCAGTTTCATTCATGCTAAATGATTGCAATTCTTAACATACACAACATGAGGATATTATTACATCCAAGACTACCTGAAGAACTTCATGAGATCTTGATCCATTCCATCTGTGAGACTTGTAGGTGTGAAAGATGGATTCAAATCAAGGCCATTAGATTTTAGTAGTTATACTCTTGAAGTGTAGTTAGGATTTTGCACAACTATAGCTTACATTTCCACTTTCTGTCTATTTCCTATTTTTATTGTTTCTTCAACCATTTTGGTTGCTTGTACAGTTTTGGACTATTAATAAAACACCCACAAATTTTGGTGGTTTTATTCAAAAAAAAAAAGGGGTCTACTCAAAAGAATTGATAGACTGGTTTTTTTAAAGTCATGTGACATTTTTTTTAATAAAAAAGAAAAGCTAAACGATTTTAAAAAAAATTATGTCAGCGAAAATGGTATATCTGCACCATTTACAACAACAACAACAACAACCAAGTGAAATCCCACAACGTGGGGTCTGGGGAGGGTAGAGTGTACGCAGACCTTACTCCTACCAAGGTAGGACGGCTGTTTCCGAAAGACCCTCGGCTCAATAAAAAAACATAAAAAGAGGTCAGATAAGGCTAAGAGATTCAAAGCGATATGGAAATGAAGTAACGCAAGCGACACAGATAACATAGAATAATCAAAGCACAGGAAATAGCAGATAATAGCATAAATCTTAGCACAAGAAATTATACTACGATAATGCGACTACTAATAAGACAGGATAATGAGACTATCTACTAGCCTTCTACCCTAATAAGGGTCCTCCAAACCCTCCTATCTAAGGTCATGTCCTCGGTAAGCTGTAATTGCGCCATGTCGTGTCTAATTACCTCTCCCCAATACTTCTTTGGCCTACCCCTACCTCGTCTGAAACCATCCATGGCCAACCTCTCACACCTCCGCACTGGGGCATCTGTGTCTCTCCTCTTCACATGCCCAAACCATCTCAATCTCGCTTCTCGCATCTTGTCTTCCACCGAGGCCACTCCCACCTTGTCCCGAATATCCTCATTCCTAATCCTGTCACTCCTGGTGTGGCCACACATCCATCTCAACATTCTCATCTCAACAACTTTCATCTTTTGAACGTGAGAAATCTTAACTGGCCAACACTCCGCCCCATACAACATAGTCGGTCTAACCACCACTTTGTAGAACTTGCCCTTAAGTTGTGGTGGCACCTTCTTGTCATATAGCACTCCGGAAGCAAGCCTCTATTTCATCCACCCTGCCCCAATACGATGTGTGACATCATCGTCAATCTCCCCGCTGCCTTGCATAATAGACCCAAGATACTTGAAACTACTTTTCTTCTGGATGGCTTGGGTACCAAGCCTCACTTCCAAGCCAGCCTCCTAGGGTGCTTCACTAAACTTACACTCTAATTACTCTGTCTTGGTCCTTCTCGGCTTAAACCCTTTAGACTCCAGAGTTTGTCTCCAATCCTCCAGCTTAGCGTTAACTCCGCTACGAGTCACATCAATCAGGACTATGTCATCCGCAAAAAGCATACACCATGGCACCTCACCTTGAATTTGTCGTGTCAATCCATCCATCACTAAGGCAAATAAAAACGAACTAAGAGCTGATCCTTGATGCAACCCCATCACAACTGGAAAGTGCTCTGAGTCTCCTCCTACTGTCCTTACCCTAGTTTTGGCTCCCTCATGCATGTCCTTGATCACCCTAATGTACGCCATAGGTACACCTTTAGCCTCCAAGCATCTCTATAGGATCTCTCTTGGAACTTTATCGTAAGCCTTTTCTAGGTCGATGAATACCATGTGTAAGTCCATCTTCCTCTCGCTATACTGCTCCACCAGTCTCCTCACAAGATGGATGGCTTCTGTAGTTGAGCGTCCCGGCATGAATCTGAACTGATTCTCTGAAATAGACACGCCTTTCATCACCCTTATCTCCACCACCCTTTCCCACACTTTCATAGTATGGCTTAGCAGCTTGATACCTCTATAGTTGTTGTAACTCTGGATATCTCCCTTGTTCTTGTATAGAGGGACCATTACACTCGACCTCCATTCTTCAGGCATCATTGCCGTCTTAAAGATGACATTAAACAACCTAGTCAGCCACTCCAAACCTGCCAGGCCCGCACTCTTCCAAAATTCCCCAGGAACCTCGTCAGGTCCGGTCGCTCTTCCCCTGCGCATCCTACGAACAGCACCCTTAACCTCCTCAACCTTAATACTCCTGCAATACCCAAAATCGTGACGCCTTCCTGTATGTTCTAAATCTCCCAACACAATGTCTCTGTCCCCTTCTTCATTTAAGAGTTTGGAGAAGTATGACTGCCATCTCCGTCTAATGAGAGTCTCCTCTACCAATACTTTGCCATGCTCGTCCTTGATGCACTTCACTTGAACCACATCACGTGCCTTTCTCTCCCTCGCCTTGGCTAGCCTGAACAATTTCTGATCCCCTCTTTTCTCTTCTAATTCAGCATAAAGGCGTTCAAAAGCTGCCGTTTTTGCCGTCGCAACCGCCAACTTCGCCTCCTTCCTAATGCAACTAGCCGTCCTATCCCACATACTTGTCGCATCCCCACTACTATCCCAGGCCCCCATAACCTTCAGTTTCTCTCCCATCTCCACGGCACTAGTCGTGGTCAAACTCTCCCATATGATCCTAGGTCGGTCATCCACGACCCTCTTCTTCCCCGTCATCTTGATCCCTAAATCCATCACCAAGAGCTTATGTCGGGTTGTAAGATAGTCGCTCGGGATAACCTTACAGTCTTTGCACAGACCTTTATCGTCCTTCCTAAGGAGTAAAAAGTCTATTTGGGTCTTACCCACTGAACTACGGAAGGTTATCAAGTGCTCCTCCTTCTTTGGGAAACTCGAATTGGCTATCACTAACCCGAAAGCTCTTGCAAAATCCAAAAGTGAGACTCCTCCTCTATTCCTGTCCCCGAAGCCAAAGCCTCCATGCACATCATCATAACCTCCCGAAATAGGCCCGATGTGCCCATTGAAATCACCTCCCACGAATAACTTCTCAGTAGGCGGTATGCCTCCCACTAGTTCATCTAAATCCTCCCAAAAGCGTCTCTTCTCCTCCTCGCCTAAGCCCGCTTGCGGCGCATATGCACTAATATTATTCAAAGTGAGCCCTTTAACGACCACTTTAATCGACATCATCCTATCATTGGCTCTCCTAACCTCTACCACCTGGTCCCTTAAATCACTATCTACTAAAATGCCCACCCCATTTCTATACTTCGACCTACCAGAGAACCACAGCTTATACCCGTCTACCTCTTTAGCTTTAGGACCTACCCATTTAGTCTCTTGGACACAAGCTATATTAATCTTCCTCTTCTTAAGAATCTTAACTAGCTCTATGGACTTCCCCGTTAACGTCCCAATGTTCCAAGACCCTACTCTCAACCTAGAGGCTCCTTTAGCCCACTTACCCCTCCTAACCCTCGCCGCCGTCCCCGAACGAGAACATGACCCTAGTCTACCATCACTAACCAAAGCCACGAAAATAAGTATGAACTAATAAATTATTCAAAAGTCTAAAGTCAGCAAAATATAACTACAAGTGTATGGACAAATTACGAATATGACAACCGGAGGTACCAACTCCAGTTGAACTGAACCTGGTTGTCGCCGGAAAATACTGTTCACGGTCGAGTTACTGTTCACTGGCGGAAAAATGTTCACAAATACCTAAACGGGAGAAGAGAATAGGAGGGAAAAAAGAAGAAAAGAAAAATAAAAGAAAAAGGGAAAAAGGAGAGAGAAAAAGAGGGCTGGCCGGAAAAAGTCGCCGGAAAAAATCGCCGGTGATGGCGTAGCTGCGTACTGGCAGCGCCAGGAGCAGATTAAAAAAAGGGAAAAAAGGAGAAGAGAAGAAGGAGAGGAGAAGAAGAAAAGGAAAGAGAGAAGAAAAGTAAATCTAGCCGGAAAAGTGGCCGGCGTTACCTGGTCGCCGGCGTTACCTGGTCGTCGGCGTCACCTGAACAGTGGTGGCGTATGGTCGCCGGACGGAGTGGTGGGTGGGCAGATCTGAGAGAGAGCAGAGGAGAGAGAAAGAGCAGAGCAGAGGAGAGGGTATATTTGCACCATTTGTGTAACGATAAGGGTATATTTGCACCATTTTTGTCATGGAAGGGATATATATGCACCACTTTTTTAACGAGGGGTATTTCTGTTCCTAAATTACAAAGTTAAAGGGTATATTTGCATCTTTGCCCTTTTATCAATTTGCTCTGAAAATATGTAAATATAACACGATCCACCAATTTGATACTCTTTATAAGGTAGGGATTTAGTAGCTCAGTTGGTTGACTACCTGAACTTTTACCTTATTGGTGAGAGTTCGAATTCGCACATTGTAATTCCCTCCCCCATTTCCCCATCCCCAACCCGCCCTATGTAATTAAAAAAAAAAACTCTTTATAAGCTGAAAAGGACATCGGATATTCTTAGGAAAAGAGAAGTTCAGTACCAAATGGCAGTAACGATTTGACCAAGTCAAATGTCTGAATTGAAAGATGAAGTCAATTAGAGGGAAATTGCGAGGAGGTGGATACAACGTTAGCATCAATCTAGGATTGTTGTTTTAGTAACATGTTAATTAGCAGACTAATCACAGTAATTTAGGATCCCATCTCTTAATTCACTGAGGTAAGGGGGACTCTTGCTTCGGGTGATCATCTTAGGAATGGTGCAATTTAATTAAGTTTATTTTTTTTGTATGAATGCTGTCATTTTGAGAAACTTTTGATTAATTATTGATGAACAAGTTTAAGTATTCGCAAAGAACTTCAAGATAATATCGCCGAACCTTCAAACGAAAATGGCGTTCGAGCACTTTTCAGCCACTAAAACGGTCATCCGAACTTTTGCGTATCCTTGATGTATTGATCCTACCTTATTAATCGCACAAAAATAAGTAGGGTTCTATATAAAATATTGATGTTTCGGGGTCGCGAAACATGATTAATCTATGGTCAAAATACGTTAAAAAGTGTAATGGAAGAAGGGTTAACTAAAAGGGTTGGAAAAAAAAACGCACTATAGCGCAGTAATTTACTGCGCTATAGCATGTCCGTTTATACACTATAGCGCAGTAAATTATTGCGCTATAGCAGTTAACGGCTCCGTCTCCGTTACTGCTATAGCGCAGTAAAATACTGCGCTATAGGTAGTTTTGTAACTTTTTTTTTTGTTAGGGTATTTTGGTTCAAAAAGTTTTTTCTAGGGGTATTATGGTTCCGAACTTTTTGTAATTTCATTTTGTATAGAAATTCAATATTTTTTAATTACATAAAAATTTAATAAACAGTATTTCTTTATTTAACATTACCCTAAGGGGTCGTTTGGTTGTTGGTAGGAGTTATGCAGAGTATTAGTTATGCAGTGATATGTTTTACAGGATTTAGTTGTGCAAATTTAGATATTTCATCTTTTATTCCGCATAAAATAATATATAAATTTCCTCACAACTTATGTACATATATTAGCTATGCGAGATAGTAAACTAATCACCAAATCCTATACTTTGTATGCTAAATTTTACACTTTACAACTAAAATGCTATCCGCATTGAGGCTTGACTAAAATCCGAATTCGTGCCGGATAGTTCCATATTGAGGGGCAAAGTATTTCCTAACCAATGTGATTCCGTATCTAAAGGGCCTCAAACTCGAGACCTCTTAATTAAGAATGAAGTGATATTCGTCACTACACCACAATCTTTATTGATAATTATGGTGACTTTAATATATAAATAATTCATTTCGTAACCAGCAACCATATGACCCCTAAATATTTGGGTCCGAGATAACAGAAGTTAGAAATTTTGATTGTCGTAATTTACACCCCATTCTTTGCAAAGAAAAAAGACAAAATAGCGTAGGAAATTTGGGATGTATAAAAACAAATTAGTGAGTGAAAAGATAATTGCCTAATGGGAAAAGGAAAAAGGTGCCACGTTTATGGACATCCATAACGTGTTATCTGGGGTTTGAACACGTAAAATGATTTTGTTGGGTTCACTAATTTTGACTGCAAATTCGAGGTTGTGTCATGTGCTGGTGAAGTAATGGGTCCCGCCTTCTGGACCATTTATGTGGATAAGATCAAATGGTTGGTCTATCACGAGTCTCCTTGCATGGGTCCCTTTTAACATTGATATATTAGGGTTGTCGGTTTAAGGATTAAGAAAAATAATTCTGGATAGAATATATGATTCTTTTAATTTTTTGTTTGACTGCATTTTTTATTTAGTAAATAATTTCGAAATGAGTAATACTATAATTTTTAATATATGTTTCTATGGATAAAAGTATTTAATAATGAAAACGATATTATTGCCCCAAAGACTTTAAAGAAATCCAGATTAAAGTTGGAACTGGAAATTAATTCAAGTTTATTTGTTGTAAAATCAAACATATGTTTACATTATAATTTGTATATCCTCATTTTAAAAAAATTTATTTTTCTAGAGAAAATGTTTCAAAAAGATTTTGACCAACTGCACATAAAAAAAAATAAAAAAAAAAATTTTGAAAAATGTTTCCCACATACCGAACACACCCTAAATGCTAAAAGGTAATTATCCTAATGTCACGCCCCAACTAGGGGATAGTGCGGGCACCTACCATTTCCCACCTCAGCAGGCGGACCCGTCCCATATTCATAACCAAACAATAAATAAAATAAATTCAATCACCCAGAATTACATTATAATAAGTCCAACCTAGATAGGTAAATATAATCAGTGCAGAAGATACATCAAATTCCAAAAATCTGGTTTAAATAGTACAAGAGCCACTACATAATGTATAGGAATATACAAGTCTAAAATATCCATAAATATTGTCTAAATGATAGAATATAAAGACAGGAATAGACAGAGCCATCCGGGCAGTGAATCCATCCAATTGCTCACCCTGGAATGCTCGTCAGATGACCTCGGGACTCAGTCATGAAGCGTAGAAGTCGATCCGATCACAAACACTATACTCAGAAAGAATGCTGCAAGGTAGAATCAGTACAACAACATGTACTGAGTGGATATCATAGGCCGAAAACAGTTAGAAAATCATCTATATAAGAAAGAGACAGAAAAAGTAGGCATGCTCACAGTCAGATAAAACTCAACACAGTCCAAATATCGAATCCAGTGCCAATTCACCAACTCTATTTTATCACCTCAAAATCCACTATAAGTCGGAACGCAATCTCAAGAACCACTATCAAGTACACGTATCACCAAAGATCAACCAACAAGTCCAATAAAATGTCGTAGGTAAATATGAGATGAATACAATGCAAACGCAATGATACGCACACGCTTCAGACGGAATATCTTGTCGCCTCGACAGTTATGACCCATAGGGGACCGCTAAGCCCATTTACTTGTTGTGGCACACAGCCCGATCCAATAGTCAATGTTGCGAAATTGCAACCCAATCCCAGTCAGTGTTGCGGTACGTGCAACCCGATCCAAGTAAGTGTTGCGGCATGCAATCCGATCCCAAAACATGTATAAATGAGTGAATGCATGGTACCAATGCCAACAAGAATATGTGAATCAATGATGCCACACATGGACACAAATCTCACTCATAATATCAATATCATAACCTTTTTTTCCTTTCCAATAACCTCGATCATGATAAATATGCTTTCCGACACACAAGTAATCACTAAGCATCAACTCTAGAATCAATCACGTGGCGACAAGCCAACAACTCACAAATAAGCAACAACTCAATAGAACATAATAAGGCGGCAAACCATGATCAACAACAATACCAACCTAAGTATTCCATCCCAACTTCATACTGAAGGTTTACATGATTTCTCCACAATCACTAACTCTATATATGATTCGCTAATAGAAGTCTAACCAAAGGGTAAGCCGTAACCTACCTGGAAAGCCTAACAAGAGCCACGAACCGTCACACCTTGGCCTTGCCCTTTCGTAGCGTCTCCAAGTACTCGAAGTCTATTCATAATCGAATTTTATATTAAAAACCATGAATAACGACACCCATCTTGCTATACTTCTAGTTAGGTCAAATTCTAACCCAAGGAATTTGAGAAAACGGGCCCGCAAGGGTAAAATGGGAAATTGAAAGATGAAACATGCAATTCAAGCTCTAGGTGATCAAACCCACTAATCAATTGCTAAAACAACTCAAGATTAAGCCTAATTTGAATTTAAAGTAAAACCCCTAAATTTGGGTATGAACTCTAATTCTTCAATCCTCAATTGAACCACTAACAATGGAAGAAATAAGCTTAATAACAAGGAATTCATCAAATTCTATGGTTATACTAGTCGATTTCACCATCAATTTCCATTTTAGAAGTCTAAACCCATTTCAAGAAATTTATCACAAGACTCATCTTCTCTATTTTGATTCTAGTGATTCTAAGCATGGATTAGGGATCTAAGAAGGTAAATGACGAAGTCTAGGGGTAATAGATCTTACCTCCAAGAAGATTCATCCCACAAGTTGATCAATTCTCCCAAAGAGTGCTTAGAAAGCGATGAAAAGAAGTGATAGGGTTTAAGCGTTTTAACTTGAGAAAAAGAAAATAATTCTGCTCGACATCGGTTGCAACGGTCATGGGCTTGCTGTAGCGCATCCGCTATGGCGGCCAAGGGATAGCTACAGCGGCCCACTTATAATTCCCTAAGCCGAGGTAGCGGCAACCCTACCGCTACTACGAACCCGCTACAACGATTGGTCTACCGCTATGGCGGCTCGGCACAATTATACTACGACCGCTATAGCCGTCAGCCCCTTGCTACCTCGGGGCCGTTGGGGCGGTTTTGGTACTGCTGCGGCGGACAGCGGACACTAGAATGCTACTGATTTTTGACAATCTCCAACCCGAAATCCGACTATCACCCGAGGCCCCACAGATACAAAACAAACATGCAAACACACATAAAAACGCGCTATGAACTCACCTAGCGCCTCAGATTTCATAATAGAGGTCTATTTGACCAATTCAACCTCCAGTGGCCTAAAGCCAAGTTTCCAACCCAAGTTTCAAAACGCTCCCAATTGCATTGGGAATCGAACTGAACATACTACCAAGTCATAAATGACCATCCGGGCCTCTCGGAATCGACGGAATTCTAAAAAAGGTCTGTTTACCCAAAAGTTAACTTTGGGTCAAACGAATTCCACTTTAAGGCTCAAGCCTCCAAAAGTCACTCCAAAACCTGCTCGATGACCTTGGGAAAGGGTCAACAGGGTTAAAAAGGTCATTAGCACTATAACGACTAATCAGGTTGTTACACCTAATATAAGAGGGATAACTGTGACTTTATTAAGACTCCGTATATTCAAAAGTAGTTACTCTCATTTCACATATTTGACTATTGTCAACTCTTAGTAGACGTTTGGACATGCGATCATGATTTCAAATAAGCGTATGTTTATGCAATTTGCACAAAATGTCAACTTCAACTTCATATCATGATTTCAAATCCCAAATCATCCAAAAAGGCATGATTTGGGATTCCAAATCATGATTTCAAATTATTTAAATGTAAAACTTGACCCATAAGTCTATATTTTGTAAAAAAAATCCATAAGTTGGTAGATATATTCACCAACCATATTTACCAACTATTTATATCAAATATTAAAAGATCTGCAAGTTAATAATATGTTTATAACAAATTTACTCTTACCAACCATGTGAGAGGATTATATTGAAGAGTAGTTACACTACAGCTTATGTTCAATTTTCCTTTTTATTGAACTACAGTTTGATCAATTGATGTTGTATTTTTTACAAAAGCCTTCTAGTAGCGTATTAATTTTGTTATGAACTATGATTTGCTCATTTGATAAGATTGTATAAGAATTAGGAAAGTTTTGATGGTTTTCACAAATTGTGGGGTTTTTGTCTCTATGAGAAAAAATACAACTTAAGAAATTCAAATTGCATATCGAAACAAAACTTCAACCTCAAATCATCATGATTTCAAATCATGTCCAAACGGCTCCTTATTCTTCAATGCTACTAGTCTTTGATTTAGGTGTCTTAATAACTCCTGAGCCCCCGACAACCCATTCAAACTATCCAACAAAGTCCTAAATCATCATTCAAACATATAGGAACGTTCAAACTTCGATTCCGAGCCTGTTAACCCTAAATGTTGACTTTGGTCAAACTTTACATTATTATTTTTTATCGCAAACCTTTAGTTTTTATTTTCTTCTCCAAAATGAATCTAAATCCCTCGGGAATTGTAACAACCGCCTCCGCAAGTCATAATTCACATTATAAACCTACAAGGAGTGTTATTTAGGGGAAAAGTGTTCTAATACTCAAAATGACTGACATGTTGTTATATCTCCCCCACTTAAACAAACGTTCGTGCTCGGATGGGTATAGACATGTCCCTGAGCTATCGAAAAATTATGGATATCTGTTATTCATGTCCGAGTTGGTCTGTCAATTAGCCTCCTTGATCGGTCAATGCCTCTATTACACTTTCATTGAAACTATATCTGGTCAACTTATCCCCAATGACCTAAATGGCATCAAAATTTCCCAAGGTCCGTAGAAATCGTACCACAAAGTCTACAAAATCCGCTCTCACTTTCACTCAGCTATCGGCATCCTCTGAGTCATACCGTGTAGTCTTTGGTGCTCATACTTCACTTTTTAATAATTTAGGCACCGACACACACTCAACTATGTCTATCTTTCTCCGGCACCACCAATAATGCTACTAAGTCATGATATATCTTGGTAGGTCCCGGGTGAAAAGAATATCTCAAACTGTGGCCTTCTCCATAATCGATTATTTTACCCACTTGCTTTAGAAATACAAATGTGACCTTTAAACTGCAGAACACCCTTGGCGTCAAGAACTGCCTCCTAAGCCTTTCCTTGTAACACTTTATCTCTGATAATGCTCAACTTCTCATCCTCAAATCGTTAAGGCTTAATTTGTTCCATAAGATATGATCGTGCCTCCACACATGCTAGAACTCTATCCGGCTCTGAAATATCAAGTCACACGAGGCTATTGGCCAAAAAGTGAACATCCATTTTCAAAAGGATGTTCCTCTACTTGCAATAATGCCAAAATTTCCATACTTACCACCTTCAGACTGAAGATATCGCCTATTACGTTTACCTTACCCGGATGATATAGAATAATCATGTCATAGTCCTTTAGTAGCTCAACCATCTTCGCAGCCTCAAATTGAGATCCTTATGATTGAATATATACTGAAGGCTACGAGAGTTCGAGAATACCTCACAATGCACCCCATAGAGATAGTGCCTCAAATCTTTAAAGCAAGTACCACGTTGCTAACTCCAAATTATGAGTGGGGCAGTTCTTCTCATGCACTTTCAACAGTCTCAAACCGTAAGTTATTACCTTGACTTTTTGCATTAATACACACCTAAGACCTGTTGACACCTAATTTTTGACATCCCGTAATTTATTTTAATTACTCAGGGTCATTGGTATTGAATAGAGTGAAAAATGCATTTTTTAGAAGTCAAAATGATTTTACAAAAATTATTCAGAAAATATTTTGCCATTCTCATTTGGTAAAATAATTTTCTATAATATTATAAATCATTTAGAAAATAATTTACATATTTTTACCTATTATTTTACAATTATGATATACTAACCAAGAGAAAAACAATTTACAATAATTATTTAGTTAATTGTCCAAATTATTAAAACTGTCAATTAGCAAGCATTTTACTCTGTTTAACTCAAGAAATCTGATTAATTAAATAAATTAATCATTTTTACCTCTCGATTCTTAATTTTTTTGCATAATTAGTTGAGTATTTAATTGTGATTAATTCTATAAATTGTTCATTAAATGGATACAATTGAAATAATCAATTGTTAGTTCAAATATGACCTTAATTGAAATAGCCAAATTAGTTGGTGTAAGTTAATTAAGGTCATTAGTCTCTAATTTATTTGATTATGCCAAGTATGACCTTAATTGAAATAAATCCATGGTTTAGGTTTAACTAAGGTCATTTCTTGCAAATTAGCTCTTAATTGGTCAATTGTTTATTATCAGGTCATAATTAAAATGTTCAATTAATGGGCACTACTTTAATTTTGACCATTTTATTAAATATTGCATGTATTCCCTTCACATATACATGTATACACAGATATAAACATGTGAATACGTATATACACATGTATATCGTGTATACATGCGCATATCAGACCCTTCCCTTTATTTTTAAGGCAAACTTACTCAAATAACTACCTTATTGTGGCTTCCTACCATTTGTAGCTTCCCTTTTAAATATTACCATTTGTAGCTACATTTTGGCAAAATAGTGTATGTTTTCGCGGGTATTTGTTGCCAACAAATACATGAGAACAAGGTAAAAAAAAACATGATCCTTGATTTTAACCTTTAATGGTGGAGCTATTAAATTAGATATTAATATATTTTTTTGATGTATTTTAGTGATTTTATTTTTATGTATTTCAGTGATTTTTTTTTTTTGCCATAATGTATTTCTGTGTCTTTTTTTTTATGTATTTCAGTGATTTTTTTTTTATGTATTTTACTGATTTTTTTCCTTTTTGATGTATTTCAGTGACTTTTTTTGATGTATTTCAAATATATTGTGTACATTCCAACTATTATGAAGCCAAATATATTCAAATTTTCGTGTATTTGAATGGATTTCAACATATACATTCAGATACAAGACCAAAAAATTCAAATACATGACAAATACATTCAAAAAAATAATGTGTTTGGCTATTAACAAAATACACTAAAAATGCACTCAAAAATACAAAGACAAATACATTAAAAAACAGTGTATTTGTGAGATGTAGATTTTTGAATGCATTTGTATTTGGCTTTTAACAAATACACATGGCCAGATCTGAGACACTACCACCACCAAAAAACCCTAATCTCTCCAACACCACCAAAATTCTAATTTGAGACACCACCACCATCAAAAACCCAAATCTGAGATGACACCACCACTATCAAAAAACCCTAATCTTTCCATCACCAACAAAACCCTAATCTGTCCACCTCTTCGTCATCTTCTCCGCCGCCATCTCAAAATTAGTCCATCACCGCCGCCACCAACAATGCACACGGCCAGATCTGCAGAATGAAAAGAGAGAGAGAGAGAGGGGTGAGCACAGAGGGAGACGGAGAAGAGAGAGAGGGGCGACGGAGAGAGAGGGGTGAGCACAGAGGGAGAGGGAGAGGGAGAGGGAGAAGAGAGAGGGGGGCGGTGCGGCCATGGTGGTGGTGATTGAGAGAAGGGGAGAGAGATTTTTTAGGGTTTTGAGAAATGAAAAATCTGAAATGAGTAGTGATTGAGAAAAAAGAAAGATATATGTTTTTGGGTATGTATTTTTTGATATAGCTACCATTTGTAATTTAAAAAAGTTAATTAGCTACTAAATATAATTAAATAAAAAGATAATTAATATTAATAATTAGGTCTTAAAAGAAGCTACAATGAGTAAAAATTCCTATTTTTAAACTAGTGAGGCCAAATCCATAAAGGATTGACCCAACCCAGTATCACATTAAGAGGGAGCAAACCCCTATACTCTTTTCATTTTTTACATTTCATATGCTAAACGCACCATAGTGTTGCTCCTTTCCTCTTAAGGGTAAAACCCTAGCCGCCTGTGAGTTTGTTGTCTCTCTCTTATGTTGCTTTGCCGGAAATGGCAATGGCGCGGGCCCTTATACGTTGATGTTGACTTGGTGTGGTCAAGAATGGCGAGAGCATTAAATGCTCTGCCATTTCTCAACCAATACCACCCAAAGGACCACCCCAAACACGGTATATTAATCTTTTTCTTTGCTTTTTCTGCAAAATCGAACGGTGAAAGACTGAAATCTTTAATTGTTTGTGTTTGTTTGCGATTTTGAATACCGTGTTCTTATTGGTTCATGATGAACCAAGTGGATTGACCACTTTTGGGTCAGATCTGACCCTTGATACGTATTTGGTTTAATCTCAACCTTTGATTGTTGTGGGATATGCCAATTCTCAAAATTGGAAGTTGTCCCACATCGAAATCAAATTAGGGTTTGGGGATTTCTATATAAAGAACCCAATATTTTTCATTGACAAGTGACTGAATATCATTGCATATTCATAAAACTCGAAATGCTTAAGTCTCTAAGGCATTTTGCTTTTAAAGACTTTAATCGTTTGAGTTTAAGTAAAAAAATTTAAGTTATTTTCTATTCTTGTGTGGGTTTGTGGCTGAGCATTGGGATTAAGGAAGCAAAAGAGTTCTTCCAAGTTCAACCTCGACTCAAGGCTGCACCAATAGAAGGTAATTCCCCTTTCCTTTAGTTATTTTTTCTTTATGTTTTAAGCTGCTGCTGAAGTTATGTGAGTTATTTTTTCTGTAGTTAGTTAACCTTAGTTTAATTGTGTTTTAGTATAGTTCTATAACCGTTTAGTTTATTAATCATGTTGCTTAGTAGTTATTAGTTTAGATTAGTCACTAAACTGCTTATCTGATTAGGTATTCGTGATTTGTATAAATCCATGTGCTTAGTTCGGTTCAACTATGTGATCAGTATGCCTAGTGTTTAAGTTCTGGTCAAATATGTGTTTGATTCTATGCATCATGTATTTAAAATAGTCCTGTTTGATCTCAGAATCATGCTGCTTAGTTTACATGTGGTTGGTATATATCCTGCTTTTGAGTATGATGAGGTTATATTCAGTCTATAATGCTTTTGTTGATATAAACTTGATTATGTGAGTTGATTAATGGTGGTGTTACTCATATTAGGTGTGCATAAGCTGAGTGTTTAGTCCTGTCTAGGTTATGTGTCCTTACTCAATAAGTTTAAATCATGTTTAAAGGTATCTAAATCTTGTGCTTATGTGGTATTGCTAGTTTAGGGCTAAACTTTCAGTATGTGAGAATGCATTCCTATTGATGTTGTACCTGGTTGATTCCTGTTTTTGATGGATCTGTCACTAGCATGTAACATTGAGTCTAAATATCTTGCTAAGTTTCAGTCCACTGAAAATAACTCTATAGATTGGTCTGTTTGAGTCCCTGTATGCTAGTATGACAGTCCAAGCTTGTGCTATTACTCTATGTGTTTAGCTTTTGTCCTAATTGATTGAGTCTGCAGTGTTTGTGAGTCTAAATATTGAACCCCCTATGCAGTAATCTTGTTGATGTGGTTCTGTGGTGATTTTCAAAGGTTTATGTACATTTGTCTTACCCTGTTTGCAATCAGTTGTAACTATGAAGCATGTTTGATTAAGCTCAATGAGCATTTTATCATCAAGACTGTTTCCTATTGTTAACTATGTGGGACAAGTCCTTTGTTGAGTCAAAAGCATGTGGGTGCCCTTTTTTTTTGCTACATTAGTACTATGCTATGATATGTGTTTATTTGTCTAGTTAAATCATTTGTAAGAGCATGTCTGCTTTAGTTGTCTGTGGTAATATGAGACCATAGTTAAAATGAACCGCTTAATGTGCCTGTTCTATCTTGCTTTGCAACTCTGCCATGTCCACAATTGATTCAGTGTTGCTCAAAGATTCTTGTTGTGATTAAACTCCAGAAATCTTGCTTCTATACTCTTGTTTGATGCATATCTGAGCCTTAATATTTAGTGTGAGCTAAATCAAAGATTTATATGTTGCATAATTGAACTATGAGAGGCTGTCACTTCAGGTTGAACAACCATGGGTGTGCCTTACCTAGGGTCAAGAGGAAGGGTGAGAAAGCTTTGAGTTTCTTGTCAAACTCAGCCTAGTCTCTCTTGTTCTAGACTGGTGGGGTTCCCCCACATGAACTCACACCTCATGGGACCTTTTTGAGTGTTTAAAAGAAACAAGTAGAAATATATATATATATATATATATATATATATATATATATATATATATCATGTATGCTTTGGTGTTTGCCTTGTATATTGCCTTTCCCCTGATCCTGCTTGACCTTACCTGATTGAAACCTCAAACACTTAAGGTCTAGCATGTTTGCTTCTTGCTGTTTACTCTCTATGACCGGTTCTTAGTGGTGTAACAGGTTGATATACCCAAATATACAGAGTATATCCAATTCTATATACACCCAAGTGTATATAAGTTGGAACACTTAGTATATGGAGTATATCAACCCATTAGCATTAACTGCTGTTAAGTCTTGTTAATTTCTGGGTTTATTTGCTTTCTAGTCACTATTGGGCTTCTTCCCTTTACATGTTGAACCAGACCCGCCCAGTCTTAAGTGATTTATTTATGTTTTAGGCTTGATCTGTACTATTTAATTTGGGCTTGAAACCTCTATTTTTTTCTCGTTATGTGCATTTGGGTCCTTTACTTGTTTAAAGTATGAACTGTATATGCTTTAGTTTAAGGATTTAGACAAATACTAATCCTTATCCCTTTTATGTGCTATATGATCCAACAAGGGCCACTCGGGCCTCTTCTTGCATTTGAACCCATTGGGCCAGATGCCCAACCCACTTTTCTTGATCGAGTCCGTGTGAGAAAAATGTTAGGGAAGCTAATATATTGAAGGCCTGACCATGGGTAAAAATGGTGAAGGCCCAGTTATGGGTGAAAATAACAAACTGGTGGGCTTAGGTAGGCCCACCAGCCTAAACTTTCCTTTTATATTCATTATTTGTGCAAAATTGTATTTGTAAATACTTTATAATTATTGAAACCCTCGGGGATGTAGAGCTTAGGAAAACACTTAGTGTTTTTTAGGAGAGTCGACCCAAAAGATCAATTTATTGAACACGGTTAACTATTAACTTGGCATAAAACGAGAAACTTTACTTGATTTCCAGATTCAAAATTGGTTTAATAGTATGATTGGTTTAGGGAATAATATATAGATTTTTACTTAGTATAGAACCAAATCAGACAAGTGAAAATGTTTTGGGCCTCAAGCCCGTGGCTTAAACAGTAAAGTTGTCGGGTAATTTGGTTTTGGTTTCAAAGAACAAAAGAGCTGAACTGAGGAATAAATTGTAGTCTTTTGTATGTTAAAAAACAATTTTTCTGAACTTGGGGTACTTTGGAACGTATGACTCTGAAAATTGGCAAAAACCGAGAAGAAATGGGTTTGGAAAGATCTGATTAAAGACTGATTTGGGCCTGGAAGCCCAAAACTTAATTTGGATTGAAAAAAAATGAGCATGTTGGACCAAGTTTGAGGCATGGCAGATCTGGACTTAGAATATTATTTGACTTGATGGGCTTCAGTAATTAAACTGGGCTTAAACTAATAACTTGTAATTTTCTTATTATTATACTACTTAGAAGAGGGAGTTTGGTCGTCCCTCTTCGTCGTAGTTGTGATGGGCCCCATAAAAATAAAAATTTTGGCCTTATATTAAACAGGTCATAAAAAAAATTGTGAAAAATAATAATTATGAATTCCATATATATTAAAAACAACTAATATTTTAAAAAAAAAAGGGTTCCATATTAAATACTATGCGTATTCGTAGTAAATAGTAATATAATAAAATTTTAAATACGGAGCATAAATTAAAAAATTATGGATCTCATATATATTAAATAACAATTAATATTTAAAAAAAAGTGGACCCCATATTAAACATCATGCGTATTCGTAGCAAATATTAATATAATAAAGTTTTAAATACGGAGCATAAATTATAATGTTATATTAGTCGTATTTTGAACATAGTATTTTATATTGATAAAATCAAGCAATATATATAAAAAAAGGGTGCAGACTTTGTATTCTTAGTAAAACACTAATATAATAAAGTTTTAGATACGGAACACAAATTATAATGTTATATCAATCGTGTTTTGAACATAGTACCTATAAATACGAACATAGTATCCATATTGACAAAATCAAGCAACATAAAAAAAAAAGGTGCAGACTTTGTATTCTTAGCAAACACTAATATAATAAAGTTTTAGATACGGAACACAAATTACAATGTTATATCAATTGTGTTTTGAACATAGTACATATAAAAAAAAATAAAAATTGAGCCCCGTATTAAACTGGCTCATAAAAATAAATAAATTATGGGCCCCATATATATTAAACAACAATTAATATTAAAAAAAATGTAGGCCCCATATTAAACATCATCCAGTATTAAAAAAAAAAAGTGAAACCCACCACATCTAAACTTATGAGAAAAAAAAAGTGAACCCATATTAACAAAATCAAATAATATTAAAAAAAAAAAGTGAATCCATATTAAAAAAAATAAACAATGTTAAAAAAAATTACAAGTCTTCTCTTTTAAAAAATATTAATAAATTTGCCGATTTTGTATTCGTAGCAAATATTAATATAATAAAATTTTAGATATGGAGAACAAACTACAATGTTATATTAATCATATTTTAAACATAACATATACTCTCTATCTCTCTCTATATATAAATATATATAATCACTATTCAAAGATAACTACATACACATAGATGTACTATAATCTAAAGTGTTGGGCCCGTGCGCAGCACGGGCATAAGCCGTCTAGTATATATATATATATATATATATATATATATATATATATATATATATATATATATATATATATATATATATATATATATCTATACTTTATATATACGTATAATAAAGCTCGTAAGAATTAAACTCATTTTATTAGGACTAGAATAATAACGATTCTACTCGGGAGAAATCCCGAGTGTGTCCTAGTCCAGCAATAAAGTGAGTTAAACAATTACACGGATTTTTAAATCCAAAAACCCCTTTTTAAAGGGAACTTTTTGCCAAAATTTTCTTGAATTAATTATATGAATGAAATGACACTTTGCGGGATTTTAAACAAGTTTTAAGCAAATAATTACAAAATCACACATTGAAGCTCGTTGATCAACCGTATTCTACGGATCTTAATATTAGGGTGCGTAAAACCTTCCCTAAGGGATCACCAGAACCCTTACCTCAAACTTTGGTCCAATAAGACTTTTTCTCTCTCTTGAAAATATCTTTAAATTCAGTTTTTCCTAATTTCCCTTAATAAATTAGGTGGGGACTCTAAAAAACATAAAATCTAATAAGAGCATCAACAACCTCTTAGTAGCTTTTATGCGCCCGCGTAAAAGTGAACCGTAGCGGATGGTGACGCTGCTAGGGATTTCTTCGGTTTTAACCATAAGGGTTTCAATATAATGTGATTTTAACTGTATTTATTTGCTTATGTGTTTAAATTCCGCAATTATAATTGTCATTCATTTCATATCACAAACTCCGCCACTCCTGGCAAAAAGCATGGTTCCAAAGGGGACACGCAGGATTGCGGTCTAGCCTTCACTAAAAAACCCGAAACACCCTTTCTTTGGAACACGTTAAATGTTAAGTTGGTGTGCAGTCACCTAACGGCCTACAACGGTTCAACCCGAGTAATCCGCTCGGGTTCAAGGTCAATTCGAAAAATCCTCTCTTGCATATGCCTAGGTTAGAGCTAAGCTAAATCCGAATATGAAGTAGACCTGGTGGTTTGGATATTTTAGACGTATCTAAACCCGATAGGAATACTACCCCGTGTCAAGTACGATCTATGACCCGAAAACACCGCATCTCATATTATGTGCTATTTGGAAACATGTAATATGCCTATGAATAGAACCATTGCCTAGTGGGGGTGGGGGTGAGGGTGGGGGGGGGGGGTTGGAAATCAACCTTGACTTCTGTTTTGTAGATGTCGATCAACTTGAATTTTGACATGGTTTTAACTACACCAGAGTTGCTGCGTATTTGGTGGGGCTAAATGTCCCGGATGAGAAAAAGGAGATTTCATGTCATGTAGGAAATTTGACATCCATCATGACTATGACGGGTTGCAAGGAATTGACAGAGGTAATCACCGGGTTTTGGGACAGAGATAGGATGGTTTTTCAATTTGGGACGACTTCGAGATGACGCCTACCTTAGGGGAGTTTAGGACGTGTTGACTAGCGTAAGCTCGGGATTGAAAAGAAGAAAGAAACCCGACCAAAATGCCTTAATCCCAGAAAAACACACTGCTCCCAAATTTACAAAATACTTTCCTTAAACTACGCCAATTGGGCCCAGGGTCCAACCATACCCTTTAGAGAGTTATACAAAAGGTTTGGAAGCCCAAGTGGATTTGTGGAACATTCTGGAGAGTTCAAGACTTATGTCGAATGGACGGCCACCAGAAGGAAAAATTTATCAAACCGACTTTAATCTTTCATCACTTAATGAACTAACAAGATAAAGGGATTCTAAGATGATTAGGGTTAATTGAATAACAAAGATATTAGATGGACTTACCACCAAGAATCTTCTCCAAGAATACTCTAGAATTGCTCCTAAAAGCTCAAATTTCGGAATAGTAATAAATGAGGGACTTAGGGTATTTAACACTTCATTTAATGAACTAACTACCCGTCACCCGCTTCCTCGACGAGATTACCGCTCCTGCGACGCCGCCCCAGTGGTCCCAGCGGTCATGCCCATATGGCAGAGGCCACTTCAGCGGTAGGGTGACTGCCATAGCGATACCGCTGCTGCGGTGCTGGTGCCGCCATAGCGGGCACCAGACACTAGAAAAATTCCCAAATTTCACAACTCAACCCGAATTTCCGACTAACTCTCGAGGCCATTTGCGCATAAACCACATACATAGACACAGATAAAAACATGCTACGGACGCACTCGTGGCCTCAAAATTCCCAACGGAGGTCTCATTGACTAAGCTAACCCCCGATACCTCAATTCCAATTTTCCAACCGCAGTCCCAAAATGTACCCGAGTGCATTGGGAACCGAACCAGATATGCACACAAGTTCTAAATATCATCCGGACCTCTCAGAATCGACGGATTTTTGAAATAGCTCTGTTTACCCAAAAGTCAATTTTGAGTCAACTCGTTTATCCTTAAAGACAATTTTCCCCAAAAAGTCACCAAAATTGACCTCGAACACCTCGGGAAGGGTGTCAACGGTCTCTTCGGGTCAAAAATGTCGAAAAGACTATAACGACCAATCGGGTCGTTACATCAGATACCAATTGAACCATCACTCGTCCTCTAGCGAAGAAGGAAAAAAATGGAGAAGTACCTAAATTAGGGAACAACTGAGGATATTGGCTACGTATGTCGGACTTAGTCTCCCAAGTAGCCTCCTCAACAGGACGATGCTTCCATTGCACCTTTACAGAAGCAATCTCCTTCGACCTCAACTTCCGAACCTGCCTATCCAGAATTTCAATCGGCTCCTCCTCATAGGTCAAATTCTCATCAAGAAATATCGAGTCCCAACGAACAATATAAGAACCATCGGCATGGTACTTCTTCAGCATAGACACATGAAAAATCAGATGAACTCCCGCCAAGCCTGGCGGTAAGGCCTACTCATAAGCAACATCGCCCACACGGTCAAAAATCTCAAAAGGCCTAATATACCTTAGACTCAACTTGCCTCTCTTCCCAAACCTCATAACAACCTTCATGGGTAAAATCTTCAATAGAACCTAGTCACCAACAACGAACTCTAAATCTCGGACCTTCCGGTTCGCATACATCTTCTGTCGACTCTGAGCTGCCAAAAGCTTGAATCATCCTCACTCTCTCAAGAAACTCCCTCAATAGATCTGTACCCCAAGGTCGAACCTCAAAAGCATCAAACCAGCCAACCGGAGATCTATATCTCCTACCATACAAAGCCTCAAAAGGCGTCATGTCGATACTCAAGTGATAACTGTTGTTGTACGCAAACTCTGCCAAAGGAAAGTGCTGATCCCAATGACCACCAAAATCAATAATGCAAGCTCTCAACATATCCTCGAGCACCTGAATGGTTCGCTCGGACTGCCCATCGGTATGGGGGTGGAAAGCTGTACTAAGAACCAATCGGGTACCCAACTCCTCATGAAAAGTCCTCAGGAACGGGAAGTGAAGATAGTATCCCGATCAGATACGATAGAAATAGGAACCCATGCAATCTCATAATATCCCGTATGTACAACTAGGCTAACTTCTCCGAGGTATAGGAAATCTGAATAGGAATGAAATGAGCGGACTTAGTCTACCAATCAACTATCACCCAAATCGAGTCAAACTTACCCAGGGTCTTTGGTAGACCCACAACAAAATCCATAACAATCCTCTCCCACTTCCCCTCGGGAATAGGCATCCTCTGAAGTACACCACTTGGTCGCTGGTAATCATACTTAACTTGCTCACAATTACCACACTTAGCCACGAAATTGGCTATATCTCTCTTCATCCGACGCCACCAATAGTGCTGCCTCAAATCACGATACATGTTAGTTGCCCCCGGATGAATGGAATATCGAGAGCAATGGGCCTCAGTCAAGACCAACTGAATTAAATCACCAACACGAGGGACGCACACGCACCCTTTAATCCTTAAGACGCCTTCAGAATCAATCATGGCCTCCTCCCCTCAGAACTCTATTTTGAATCATGCTCAATTGAGCATCCTCAAGCTGATGAGTCCGGATCTGATCTAGTAAGGAAGACCTCACATCAACATACGCCAAAACTCTGCCTGAGGCTGAAATATCAAGGCGAATAAAACTGTCAGCCAGATTCTGAACCTCCATGGCCAACGGGCGCTCGGAAATAATCAATCGAGCTAAACTCCCCATACTCACTACCTTGTGACTCAAGGCATCAACAATAACATTGGCTTTCCCTGGGTGATATAAAATAGAGATGGCATAGTCTTTCAGGAGCTCCATCCATCGACGCTGCCTGGAATTAAGATCTCTCTGGGTAAACACATGTTGAAGGCTACAGAGATCGGTGAAAACCTTATAATGGACACCATACAAGCAATGCTTTCAAATCTTCAAAGCAAAGACTACGGCTAACAACTCCAAATTATGGGTAGGGTAATTCTTCTCATGGATCTTCAACTGACGGGAAGCATAGGCTATCACTCTACCCTCCGGCATCAGCACCCAAACCCAAACGGGAAGTATCATAATAGACCGCGAAATCCTTACCCTTCACGGGTAATGCTAGAATCTGAGCTGAAGTCAAAAGAGTCTTGAGCTTTTGAAAGCTCTCTTCACAATCATCGGATCACTGGAAGGAAACATCCTTCAGAATCAATCTGGTCAGAGACGAAGCAATAGAAGCAAAATCCTTTAGAAATCGGTGGTAGTAGCTGGCCAAACCCACAAAACTACAAATCTCGGCCACAGTAGTAGGCCTCGTCCAATCTCTCACAGCAATCTTCTGAGGATCCACCATGATCAACGTGGCCCAAGAACGCCACAGACTCCAACCAAAACTCACACTTCGAAAACTAAGCTAACAAGCTATTCTTCTTCAACAACCTAAGTACAGTACGGAGATGGCTCTCATGCTCCTCTCTACTCTTGGAGTAAACCAAGATATCATCAATAAATATAATCACAAAGGAATCAAGTAATGGCTTAAAGATGCCATTCATCAAAGTCATAAATGCAGCCAGGGCATTGGTAAGCCCAAATGACATCACCAGAAACTCATAATGACCATATCTTGTCCAAAAGGCTGTCTTCGGAATATCCTCAACCCTGATCCTCAACTGGTGGTAGCCTGAACGCATGTCAGTCTTCGAAAACACTGAAGCACCCTGAAGCTGGTCAAATAAATCACCAATCCGAGGCGTAGGACACTTGTTCCGAATAGTAACCTTGTTCAACTGGCGATAATCAATGCACATCCTCATGGATCCATCTTTCTTCGTCACAAACAATACAGGAGCACCCCATGGGGAGACACTCGGTCTAATGAGCCCTTTTCTTAATAAATCCTGCAACTACTCCTTAAGCTCCCTCAACCCAGCCGATGCCATCCGATATGGCGGAGTAAAAATAGGGCGAGTGCCCGGATCCAACTCAATGCAGAAGTCAATGTCGCGATCGAGTGGCATACCCGACAAATTGGTCGAGAATACCTTCGCGACCTCACTCACAAAAAGAATGGACTCAAGGGGTGGAGATGCAACGGTAGTGTCATGCACATGAGCCAGATGAGCTAAACACCCTTTGTTGACTAATTTTTTCGCCTAAAGAAGGAAATGATCTTCTTCAGAGCGGGGGATAAGAGTACCCCTCCACTTAAGTCTAGGAATGTCTGGCATGGCTAATGTGATTGTCTTGGCATAACAATTCGAGATCGCATGGTAAGGAGAAATCCAGGTCATACCTAAAATAATATCAAAGTCCACCATGTCAAGAATCATCAAATCCACCCCAGTGTGATACCCTATTAAAGTAACCAAACAAGACCGATAAACTCGATCTACGACAACAGAATCTCCAACCGGAGTAGACACATGAAAAGGTATAGCTATGCTATTACAAGGCAAATCCCAATCAACGGCGTGATAGCCAGACATATATGAATAAGTGGATTCAGGATCAAATAACACGGAAGCTGCTTTATGTTGGACAGTAACGGTACCTGAGATAACGGCATCTGCGGCCTCTGCCTCGGGTCAACCAGGGAATGAGTAACACTGGGCCCCACCACGTCCAGACTGAGATCCACCTCTACCAACCTGGGATCTACTTCTAGAAACCTGAGAACCGCTGCGGCCTGTTTGAGCACCGCCCCACTGAGGAGCACTACCCTACTGAGAAGCACCTCCTTGGCGACCTACAGATGTCAGAGTCCCCTGAGACTGATAATCCCGCCTAGGTTGGGGAATTCTCCTAGCAATATGCCATAGCTCTACATATGCAAAACAGCCCTGAGGGGGCGGAGACTGATAAACTGAAGCTGAGGACCCGGCTGAAACAACCCTGTCTACTGGTCGAGAAAACGAGCTCTCTAGAGCCCTCTGCCTGGGTGGATCACTAAAGGAATCCTGCACGGCGGAATGTACAAGGTGGCCAGAATATGGCTGATACAACCTAGAAGACTGACCAGCGCCCCTCGAACTAGAGCCTCCATAACTCCCAATTTGACGCTGCCTCTTCTCTCCACCCCCTCCAAATGGACGGGCCTTAGCGGCCTCAACCAAAGAAGCATGCTCAACGATGGATTGGAAGGAAACCCCCATAGCCTCCATCTGAAGGCAAGGAATTTGAAGAGAACCAACTAGCCCACCAACAAAATGCCTAATCCTATCAGGCTCAATAGGGATCAAGAGAGGGGAATAACGGGCCAGATACAGATAACGGGTCATATAGGCCTCCACCGACATACCCCTATGCTGAAAATATAGAAACTCATCCCTACGCGCCTCCCTCAAAGCTCGAGGCACATACTTCTCAAGGAAGGCCCGATAGAACTGAGTCCAAGTCAGGGGAGGAGAACCCTCAGGTCTACAAGCAACAAAATACCTCTACCAAGTTTTCGCATCGCCGCGAAACTAGTAGGAAACATAGTCAACCCCATGGGACTCTATGATCCCCATCCTATGTAACAACTCATGCATATCCAAGATGAACGCATAAGCGTCCTCTGCAGAAGTACCCAAAAACCTCGGCGGCTCCTACTTCCTAAACCTCCAAACTCAGTCAAGCTCATAACATGGCCTGCCACGGGTCTAAGATCATCCCCCGGGGATGGTACTGTATCAATATGAGGATCCATAGCTACAACGGGGTGTGCCACTCGAGTAGGTCTCTGCTCAGGGGTCTGCGCCCCAACTCTGGTCTGCGAACCTCCGCCTGGGGTAGTAACACCAGCGACAGCTTGATGGGCATCTAGATGGAGTAGAACAGGGGCCATAGTATCTTATATAGTTTGATCAGAAGTAATCTCAGATTATGTCCGTGCTGGGGCCACATCATCCTCGGCGGCCCGGTCTCGAACCTGCTGATATTCAGGCTCTAGAGACAGAGATCTCTCACGCCGCTGTCCTACCGCAGGAGCGCTACCCTTGCCTGGGTAGCCCCGTGGCCTCTAGCTCTGCCGCGCCCTCTGGCTGTCGCTTGCCCTCTGGTGCCAGCCAGCTGCGAGCTCTGGCACCTGATCTCGGGCTATAGTAGCTCGAGTCCTCACCATCTATGAGAGAAGAGGTAAGAGTCAGATACCAATTCGATTATTCCAGATACCAATTAGAATAAAGTAGCACGAAAGAAGGAAAAAAGGTGAAATTTCCTAAAATGTCTTATAGCCTCTCGAAAATAAGTATAGAGCTCATCGTACCGATCCACGAGACTCTTCTAGACATGCTTTTGTATTATAGACCGGGTAATCTAGGGCTCTGATACTAACTTGTCATGACCTAATTAAGCTAAATCGCGCGGGCACCTACCTTTCCTACCTCGGTAGGCGAACCCTCAACCTAACGATAGTAAAAACACAATCAATTAATTCAATAAGCGAAAGAGATAAAATCACGTAAGTTTGACGATAATAATATAAAAATATACGAAAGTAAGGAAAATACAACGCAGAGTCTAGTCTAATCCATACAAGAGCATCTAACTAGCATATACAAGTTTGGAATATCAATAATGCATCAAGTCTGAATATGTCTCGGAATAGAAAATAAGACATAAATAAGAAGAATCGTCAAGGCAGCGGACGTATCGTGCTCACCCTGTAGACTCTAAGCAACTCTCGGAGCGACTATCAGCCGTAAGAAACGGAGGTCGATCCCACCTGGAATTTTGCATTCATAAAAGAATGCTGCAAGTGCAGGTCAGTACAAAATCACAATACTGGTAGGTATCATAGGCCGACTAAGTTTAGCTAACATAATCCAGACAAGAAAGTAAGATAAATAGGAAAATCAACAAGTCAAACATGTTATATCCCGTGTTTTGTGCATTCGGAAAATTAGAAATGAGTTTGACTTGAAAGAAATAAGGCTATGTTTATTTTATCTAACATATGTGTGTGATATTTATGAGAAATATTGTTGCGGAAATACGGAGGAAGGCCAAGGGCAAAATTTGGAATTTTGGAAATTTGTTTCGGGAATTACAAATAAGTTCCACAATGAATTGGGCCAAAAAAAAAAGAGAAGAAAAATGAGGCCCAAGTCTTAAGGGGGTGGCCGGCCATGTGCCTTGGCCCAAAACCCTTTAAATGGTCATGTGATTAAGATAAGGGAGCAATTATAAATCCATGCTCATCCATAGAAGTTTCAAGAAAACAAAACAAAATGGAGCAAGAGCAAAAGAAATCAAGGGGGTTTAGGCCCTTAGAGAAAAAGAAACAAAATTTTTTAAGTCCATCAATCTTGATCCAAAAATCATGATTTCGTAGCAATATTACTAACTCAAGGATGCTCTTCAACATGGTATAATTTTTAAGGCAAGGAAGTGCTTGTGTTGGCAAGTGGAAGTTTGAAGAAAAAGTTAAGATTTCTATTCTTTTGTGATATGGAATAAGTATATATGTTGTAAGGATTGGAATTAGATGAGAATTGTGGAGTTGTGATGTGTGTGGGCATAGCCGTGTATGTGTGTGAGTAGGTGCATGGCCGTGTGCCATGGTGATGATGGAAAGTGATGAATTAAATTCCATTTAGTTTGTTAGTTGTGTTGTTGTGGTGTTTGTGATGTAAATAAGGGTTTAGTGAATCAAGTTGGTATTGAAAATGGTTGTGGGTTGTTATGGGAAATTATGTGATTTTAATATAGATTTGATGTAATTATGGAAGTAAGATTCTAAGTGTGGATTATTGTTGTTGGTTATGAATTTGTAAGTAGAAAAATGTGTTGTGATGGTTTTGTCGCATTTGTAGGAGTTTCAGATGGAATATGGAATTGGCGGAAACACTTGAATTCATGAATATTGTTTGGAATGCTATGGAAATATGTTTGAATAATCTTGAATTAGTTAATGGATATGGAAAATGTTGATATTAGTTTGATAGTGTGAAGTTGGAATGGGAGTCGTTGAACTATGAAGAAAAGAGGACTATTTATGTTATAGTGCGTTTTGTGGTAATTGTTGGTGTTGTTGGATTGTTGGGTTGTTGTTGTTGATATATTGAGCCGAGCTAAGTCTCGGGGATGCTATATGTATAGGGGAAATGCTGCCAAATTTTGGGCAGACACTATGAATTTAAGTTTGAATTCATAAAAGCTTGGAACTTATATTTGGCAACTATGACCAATTGTAGATTTTGGACGAAACGGGGATTGAGTTTGGACGAGCGTAAGGCGCAACTAAGGTATGTAAAGCTCACTCTTTCCTTCTTTTGGCATGTCCTATGTATACTAGGTCAAGACTTGAGCCTCCGGAACAATTATGCCCATCGAAACCCGAGTTTGATTTTGAATACTATTCGTTCAATGTAATTAAACTATAATTCTTATGTTTTGTTGGAAAAGTGTCTAAACATCCAAAACATTCACAAGTGTATTCGGATTGCTTTGAAACTTTCTTGGATGACTCCATAGAGTCCAATGTTTGTAATTTATATCCGCCACCTCGACTTGACCCGAGGTGGGCCCACAAGTTCCGAAACTTCCTTCGCTTGTCTCACTTGAGCTATTTTTGTATGATATAAAAATAAGACTTTCGTCTATGAAACTAAGACTCCGTTTGATTCGTTCCATAAGTCACTGGAAAGCTCTTTAATGCGAATATCCTGATGTGAGCATGTAATTCGATATGAGGAGTCTGCTATGAGTAATCTGATATAAGTATCCGAAATAAGTATTCGGTTATAAATAATCCGTTACGAATATCCTGATAATACATTCGATTCCTTCATCGACTTTTAACTTATGTGCACCTAGTTTCTTACTACTCCGCTCGTATATATGCTATGATCCCTTTCACCGAGTTCCGGGCTGGTATGTATCGTGCGTATGGTTCGCCGAGTCCTTTGTCTAGGGGTCGGGTTCCATGTATGTAATTCTGAAGTATGAGGTGTCCGGCTCCGGGGTACTGTGGTATATGTCCGTCCCCGGTTGCCGTGTATATGGAGTATGATGTGTTCGGTTCCGGAGTACTGTGGTATATGTCCATCTCCGGTTACCGTGTACGGTTCTGGGGTACTGTGGTATATGTCCGTCCCCAGTTACTGTGTATATGGATTATGATGTGACTGGTTCTCGGTTTCTCGTGGTATATGTCCAGTTCCCGAGATACCGTGTACATGTTATGAAATCTTCTGGAGTATGGTGTGTTATGGCGCCAGAGACGGGAGTGGCGACCATGTTCCTGTGCCCTTTGCATGAATTTGATATGCATCAGTTGTGGTTGAAAAGTAAGTATTCTGATATTCTGGATAAGCTACTTACCTTCTGTATTTTTCCTGATATACGATTCTTGTGTGATGCATGATTCTGGCATGTGTGACTTATGTTTGGAAAGTAATAAAGTTGGCACTTGTACTATTGTGCGCACTGTGTGGTATTGACCGCTGGACCCCTGACCGCGGTGTGTGCGACATTGACCGCTGGACCCCTAACCGCGGTATGCCGCACTATATGATGTTGACCGCTGGACCCCTGACCGCGGTATCTGCGACATTGACCGCTGGACCTCTGACCGCGGTATGTCGAGTTTGGGATGCTAACCGCTGGACACTTGGTCGCGGTATGTGTGATAGTGACCGCTGGACTTTTGGCCGCGGTAATTGTGTGTTTGATTTTCTGTGTGTATGAGACAGAAATGTTTTTCAAAAGAAAGCAAAGTATTTTGGCATTTTGATTGCCGTATTTGTCTTCCGGAACCTTTTATGTATGATTTGTACGTCAGATGCAACACTTTGGTATTCTGGTTATTGTGCTCACCTTCTGTACATTTTACTTCGGTTATGGATTCGTTTTTTTTTTTGGTGTTTCATGCCTTACATGCTCAGTACATATTCCGTACTGACCCCCTTTCTTCGGGGGCTGCGTTTCATGCCGCGCAGGTACTCCCAGATGAGTTGAAGATATTATGGAAGATGTTCCAGCGAAGATGGCAAGCTCCATTTGCTCCCGGAGAACTGCCGAGTCAGAATATATGGGTTAAAAGTTCTGTTAATGTTAGAGACTTTGCAGACAGAGTCGTGGGTATGGTATGTCGGTTTAGTAAGCGGCTCCATCAGCCGATATGTCGTTTCGTATCACGTTATAAAGTCCGTATGATTACAGATTGGTTTGACTTGAAAGCTACAATATATATATATATGTTTCAGTAAGTTTTACTGTGTATTACATTCTATTTGATTAAAAGTCCGGAAAGATTATATATGAAATGAAAGTCTGTGGGTTCGCTCGGCTCTGGATATGGGGTCGGGTGCCCATCACACCCTATTGGGATTAGGGTGTGACAAAACATAAGCTAGAAACCGAGTACACGTCATCACCTAGGGTATAACATCCAAACCCAAGTGTGCCAAGTCTCAATATATCCAATCCAAATCCAATAACACAAGTATATCAACAACATCATCATAGTCAAACCATAGTGCAATGCAATGCAATAATGTATGAAATGTGAATGCAATGCAATGCTGTGTACATATGTACTCCCGACAGAAGTATCGACGTCTCGGTAGCACAACCTATGGGGTACCCGCGGAGTCTATGTACCTCATGGTGCGGCGACAACTTGGATACCACTACCTCACGATCTCGGCACAAACCTCGGGAATCGCTACCATAAAAGCACGATTTCGGGACAACCATCAGTTATCGGTCCTCACGTCACTCGCATCCAACTGAGCCTAGCTCATCACAGTGTTTCTTCAAGTATCATCAATGTATCAACAATATATTATGAAGGATGAGAATGCGTGCAACATATGAGTTCAATGTCAATAATCAGATCAATATCACAAGTACCAAGCACGGGTACACTAACAATATCATGAAAAGGCTACATAAGCCATAAAGAATACTATCCTCGTATCAAGCGTCAACAAGTAAGGTTCCACAAAATCATGAACAAGATGTATCAATAGTCTCCAATATCTACTATCACCACATGGCATCAAGCCAACAACAATAAAGCAAATCAAGTCACAACACAACGGGGTGACTAGCCCCAGCCACACAACAAGGCCCAACCTAAGACAATATCCAACCCAACTTCATACGCAAAGGTTTACATGCTTTCTCCGACAATATTATCTAAATATATGCTTCGTTAAACGAAGTCTCACCATAGGGTAAACCGTAACCTACCTGGAAGGCCCAATAATCACTCCTTAGCCTTTTCTTTCCTTTGAGCCTAGAGATCAAGAAATTCTAAGCATAGTTGAATCATGGAATAAGAATCAAGGAGAACATCAAAACAAACCGTACTTCTATCAAGACCCAAATCCCCAACCTATGGAATAAGGTTTATGAACTAGAAGGGTGAAATTAGGGATCTAAAGGTCCCAACATGAAATTAAACCTATAGGCGATTAATTCTCATCATTATCAAGCTAGAATAATCAACAATTCACTCTATTTCAGATTCTAAGCAAAACCCCAAAATTTGGGTATAAACCCTAACTTCCAATTCCACAAATTAACCTCTAATTAGGAAGAAATTATGAAATAAAGGATTCTAGTCATCAAATTAATGCTTAAAGAAGCTAACCCAACAAACAATTCATGATTTAGAAGCCTAGAAGGAAAAATTCATTAAACCCACTTTAATCTTCCATCACTTATTGAACTAACAAGATAAAAAGATTCTAAGATGATTAGGGGTAATGGAATAGCAAAGAGATTAGAAGGACTTACCACCAAGAACCTTCTCCAAGAATACTCTAGAATTGCTCCCAAAAGCTCAAATTTTGGAATAGCAATAAATGAGGGACTTAGGGCATTTAACACTTTATTTAATGAACTAACTGCCCGTCGCCCGCTTCCGCGACGAGATTACTGCTCCAGCGCCGCCGGCGCCGCCACCCTAGCGGTGCCATAATCGCTGCAGCGGTCATGTCCAAATGGCAAAGGCTGCTTCAGAGGCAGGGTGACTGCCATAGCGGTACCGCTGCCGCTGTGCTGGTGCTACTAAAGCGGGCACCGGACACCAGAAAAAATCCCAAATTTCACAACTCAACCCGAATTTCGGACTAACTCCTGTGGCCACTGCTCACAAACAACATATACAGACACACAGAAAAACACTCTACGGACGCACTCGTGGCCTCAAAATTCTCAAGGGAGGTCTTGTTGACCGAGTCAACCCCCAATACCACAATTCTAATTTTCCAATCTAAGTCACAAAATGCACCCGAGTGCATTGGGAATCGAACTAGATATGCACACAAGTTCTAAATAATCATCCAGACCTCTCAGAATCGACGAATTTCTGAAAAAGATCCGTTTACCCAAAAATCAACTTTGTATCAACTCTTTTCCGCTTAAAGCCAATTTCTCCCAAAAAGTCACCAAAATCGACCCCGAGCACCTAGGGAAGCGTGTCAACGGTCCCCTCGGGTCAAAAGTGTCAAAAAGACTATAACGACCAATCGGGTCGTTACATCCAAAAATCCTAAGGTTTGTTATAAGTGTGGCAGAGGCAGTCATTATTATAAAGATTGCAAAGTTAAGGAGAAAATTTAGAGCCTTAACATTGATGACGATTTGAAATAATCATTATTCAAGTTATTATTAAATTCAGAATCGGAAGATTTAGGTTTTGATTAAGATGAATCAGAGGACTCTACTTCAAATGAAGATATTAGGGTTCTTAAAAATGAGAGTTATACTTCTTCGGATTCAGATGAGGAATGCGCATAATGCCAAATAGGACAGTCTTGTACTAGTAGAGGCAACAAAGACGAAGATGAATTTTATAATATCTTTTCTCAGTTCAAGGAATTGAATATCAATGTCTTAGATGGTAATAACCTAGTGGATTTATTAAAAATCGTCAAAGATTCAGAGCTCAGGTCTCAAATTATTGATAAATTTGGTCAAACACCTGAAATTAAAGGTGAGGTACAAATTCAAGAGACACCAGGTCCATATACCATGTCTGAAGTTAAAAGACTTCTTGGACAAAGGAAAAATATTATATGTACTACCACAACGCAAAATTTGGAAAAAGAGATTGATAATCTCAAGAAGGAGATCCTAGCCCTCAAAAAGCATAATATTATAGGGAGCATGGAGAATTTCTTAAAACGATGGAGATTATTAATTCTCAAAAGTTTTTTTTTAATTAAAATTACTCTTTTAATTGATTATAATTTTAAAAAGGAATTTACTACTCTAGTTGATAGTGGAGTTGATTTAAACTATATTCAGGAAGGATTAATTCCCTCAAAATATTTTCATAAAACTACCCATAATCTTCGATCTGCTAATGAGGAGAAAATAAGAATTACTTTTACATTACCAAAAGCTTATATTTTCCAGGAAAAGGTTTGTATACCAGTTTATAACTTCACCCTTTTCAAGGATTTTAAATGAAATAAAAGACAAGGTGATGAATAAACATCAGCAAGTCAATTTTCTCAAACAAGAAATTTATAATCTAAATATTGAAGAAATTTTACAAAATCCCAAATTACAACAAAAAATTGATTTATAAAAAACTAGTTTTCATTACAAATTTGTAGCGAACACCCTAATACTTTTTGGAATAGGAAGAAGCATGTGGTTACTCTTCCATATGAAGATAATTTTCATGAGGCAAATATCCCTACTAAAGCAAGAGCATGTCAAATGAATTATGAATATTTGGAATTTCGTACAAAGGAAATTTCTTCCCTTCTACAAAAAGGTTTTATAAGGCCTTCTAAGTCTCCATGGTCATGCATTGCTTTTTATGTCGATAAACATGTTGAACAGGAAAGAGGAGTTCCAAGATTAGGTATAAATTATAACCTCTTAATAGAGTTTTGAATAGATTAGATATCCTATTTCAAACAAAAAAGATTTATTGGATAGACTCCATAATGCTATTATATTTTCAAAATTTGATTTAAAATCAGGATATTGGCAAATTCAAATTGCCGAAGGAGATAAATACAAAACTGCTATTAGTGTCCCTGTAGGGAAACTCGAATGGAATGTTATGCCATTTGGATTAAAAAATGCCCTTTCAGAATTTCAAAATATTATGAATGATATTTTTATGCTTTATAATATTTTTATCATTGTATATATTGATGATATCCTAGTATTTTCGAATACTATAGAAATGCATTTCAAACATCTTGGAATATTCAAGAAAATCATAATTCAAAATGGGTTGGTTATATTCAAACCAAAAATGTCTCTTTTCAAACAAAAGTCAGATTTTTAGGTCACAATTTTGAAAAAGGAAAAATAATTCCTATTAATTGAAGTATTGAATTTGCTTCTAAATTTCCTGATATTATTATTGATAAAACTCAGCTTCAAAGATTGCTTGGAAGTTTAAATTATATCTTCCCCTTTTATAAAGATTTAGCAAAAGATATATCTATTTTATATGATAGATTGAAAAAGATTGCAAAAGCATGGATTGAGGGTCATACCCAAGCAGTTCGAAAAATCAAGGAAAAGGTTAATAACCTGTCACCACCCAGTTTAGGATTGCGCGGGCACCTACCATGGCGAACCCTCAACAAAAAAAATAAACATTTCCAAGTAAAGAACAAAATTCATTTTCTTCAAGATATGAATAATTAACAGCGGAAATCAAACCAATATATTAAACCAAATAGCGGAAGTTATTACAGCCACTAAATAAATACAATGACTCCTTTCTATTCCCATGACCTGGTCTAGACTAGTACAAGAGCGACTAATGTGGATTCGGGAATACAATAATAACTCTAAGACCCAACCTTCATCCCGGAATGAAGTGGATGGAGGCCTTCGAGATAGGCACAGTGCATCTTCCGAACATTTCAACAATCAAGAACCTGGAAAACTCTACACCCCAAAAAGGGATGTAGCAAGAGTAGTATCAGTACAACACTAGTACTGGTTAGCATCATAGGCCAACAATGGTTAGAAGAACATATCAGTAAAAAAGTTCACAATAAGCATGGTAAGTACAACTAGGTCAACAATGCACATTACCTACGGCTCGTCATAACATCAAGATTCTTAATTTCAGTTACTCTTCCTTAGTGATCCGATTTCCCAACTTACATTTTACATTCTTTTATCTCACCCCATATACACTAGACAATTTCACACAAGTATCACAAGTCAAATATCATTATGCTATTCAATCTCAGTATTGAAGTCATCTCGTTATTCTGATATTCATTATTCACCTAATTTGAGGAACCAACACATACAACTGGATCAACGAACAGTCAACAAAGGTAATTTAGGATCATGGACTATGGTTATAGAAACTAAGCCCAATTGTGTCAAGTCTCAATATACTCAATTTGAGTCCATATAACACAAGTACATCACAAGAATATCACAACAGAAGCCAAGTGCAGTGCAATGCAATGCAATAGTGTATGAAATGTATATGCAATGCAATGCAATGCTGTGTACACATGTACTCCGGACGAAACAATTTACGTATCGGTAGTACAACCCATGGGGGACCCGTAGAGTCCATGTACCTCACGGTCCGGAGACAACCTGGATACCGCTACCTCACGATCCCAGCACAAACCTCGGGATTCGCTACCACACAACCACGATTCCTGGACAACCATAGGGTATCGACGCTCACGTCACTCTCATCCAATCTAAACCCAGCTCATCACAGTGTTTCCTCAAGTATCATCAATGTATCAACAGTATATCATGGAGGATGATAATGCATGCAATGTATGAGTTCAACGTCAATGATCAGATAAATATCACAAGTACCAAGCATGGGTACACCAACAATATCATGAAAAGGCTACACAAGTCATATAGAACACTATCCTCGTATCAATCGTCAAAAGCAAGATACCACAATATCGTGAACAAGATATATCAATGGTCTCCAACAACCAATACGGACAAGTCACATAACCATATCACCTCATTTCTTCACTGCCTAACAATATCAATACATGATGATTACACTTTTTACTCATAAGATTACCACTAAACATCCGAACTAGAATCAATTCACGATCTTTGGTACATTTTATCTATTTCAATACCAAATAAGATTCACTATTAAAAGCATAGGACAAGTTATGCGCATCACACGGGAACTCCTCATCAAAGGGACATAGTAAACTAAGGACCGAATAACTAATCTTCCAAGTTACATGAAGTCCACCAATACTCAAGGAAAAACCAACACATGAGCCTAGGAAATCTACAGGCCACGAGCCCGAACACACAATCACATAACAGTAACATCCTAAGAATCCATCCCAAACTCCAAAATCCTATACATGCATTTTCTGTTTCATCTAATACACGAATATGTAAATCTAACTGGAGTCTACCGAAAAGGAAGCCGTAACCTACGTTTAGGCTGAACAGGAGCGCGAACATCCACTTGGATTCTATCTTCCATCTTCGTATGGAATCCATAGATCCGAGGGGCTCTAGGAATGATGAACATATTTACATAATCAAAGCTTGAAGAATTCGGGGTCATAGGGGTAAAATCGACATTCTTAATTTGCTAGACCAAGGTTCTTAATTATGAAAATCTCACCTCTTTATGGAACACAAGGTTAATCTACCCAACTTACACTCTAACAACTATAACCCATTTAGGAAAATTAGAAGATTTAGGAAAAAACCCTCATTTTAAGCTTGCCATAATCACAAATGGTGTAAGAAGAAAAAGAGGAATTAAAGGAGAAGAATAGAGGGTTTTAAGGAAATTATTCCCAACATTTTGGTCTTAAGGAACTGAAATTATCTCCAGGTGGCGGTTGTGACTTGGGAAAATAAAAGCTAAGTCAAGTCAATAAATAGGGTTTAAATAGGGAAATAACTAGCCGTCAGCCGTCGTGGCGGTCAATTGGTCGCTGTGGCGGCACCGCTGGGATGGTCTATCAGTGATAAAGCATCTCCACTTCGGCGGAGTCCCAGGCCGCTGTGGTGCCTTCGCTGGGGCGGCAGATCTACCGCTATGGCGGCATAACTGGGCCCAAATTCGACATTTTACACGCGACTCACACGATTGATACGATCAAGTTAATGATTTAACAGCTAAAGATCCAGAGGTGTTTTAAAGGGGGTCAAGGTCGCGAATTTCCCGAAAGTCACAGGAATGACGAAACGGGTCGTTACATAACCTTACTTGTCTTACTTTAGCCAATCCTAATTGGCAAAAAATCATTGAGACAGATGCTTTTGATATTGGATCTGGAGGGATATTAAAACAATATTCCCCGGAAGATAAACAGGAGTATTTGGTTCAATTTTATTCTGGTAAATGGAATACTTGCCAAAAAAATTATGCAACTGTGGCTGAGGAAATTCTTGCTATAGTAAAATGTGTTCTTAAATTTCAAGGTGATTTATATAATCTAAATTTTTTAATAAAACTGACTGTCAAGCAGCCAAATTTATGTTTAATAATGATTGTAAACAGGATGTTTCTAAACAGATGTTTGCAAGATGGCAAGCTTTATTAGCGCCATTTGATTTCGAAATTCGTTATAGAAAAGGTTCATATAATAGTCTCCTGATTTTCTTACACGAGAATATTTGAGTTCATAAACCTCATCATTATGTTATCTACAGGATGAGACCGCAGTATAGCCCTAACTCTAATAGAGGACAGGGAGGAAGAAGAACGACCAAAGGAACAGGCAGAGGAACTGTTCTTGCCCAAATGGGTAACCAAAGGCTTATTGTTGATAATATTGCAGGATCTTCCAGTAATAGCAAGGAGGAAATAACATATCAACAATATCTGGATTTCATAAAATCCAAAAAGAATGATGATAATATGTCGCCTTCATATTCTAGTGCCCTTATTGAAGATGATCTTGAGGACACAGACTCATATGATCAAAATGAAAACAGAGAGTTAATAATTCTCTTAGAAAATGAAGATCTACAATGGAAGGATGAACCTTGGAAAATAATGCAAAGGTATTTTGATGCTGCGTCATACGCTACACATACTTATAAGTATCAGATGAATTATGAGTTGATTCTCTCTTCCATGGGATTGACAGAATTTCAACATATTTATCTTGCTGATAGCAAAAAAGTTTATAACTTTTCAAAAATTATTATTAAAAAGGTTTTTCTCCAACTAAATGGGGATTAAGCACTCTCAAGGAAAGGGATTATATCCATCCTGAGCAAAAGATCCCAGTTAAATTTAATTATTGGGACTACGTCGAGGGCTTTAATAAAGTTCTTTTATATGAAAATAATAATAAAAAATATTCTTGGTTTATAAAAATATGTGTCAATGTTTATAAACAAGGCATACCAAATTGGTTCTGCTAATGGTGAATTCATTATGGTCCAACAATCAAAATATTGCCTGAACCCTTCAAGAGTTTATATATTGAATGGGTTAAAGTTTCCCCCAAGATAATAGAGTTGGAAACTAATACTACATTCTTTGATGGAATAACTAATATGTATTTATTCATTGAATTTTCTATTTCATGGATTATGAAATGGTCAGTAGAAGTGGGTTATACCCCTCAAAATCTTCCTTGTCTTAACCGAATGTTTTATACAAAATTCTGGAAGAAACTTATTCAAAAAACAGTCGATGGTAATATTCCTGACCAAGAATTAATAGATCAGATTGAAGCTACTATAGCAAGATATAGAGATTCAATCAATTCCAGACAACAGAGGGAAATTCCCAGTCCCTTCCAGCACATAGCTAGAATAATCCAGATGAAAAAAAGGGTTATATCCCGAGAAGAAATGATAGCATCTTATATGGAAGAATTCAAAAAAAGATTTAGTACAAAAGCCGGACATTGAGATGCCCTTCGATATATCCATGGCATCTATTGGTAATACCACAGACAACGACAACGATGATGAAGATCAGACCTGTTTAATAGGAGAATCTCAAGGAGATGATGCTCCAGACGATGTAGAATTTGTTTTTGGCACAATTCAAAATTCAGAAGGAAAAATCTTCCACCTCCGCAAAAGACAAAAGAAAAGAAAAGAAGAAGTGATAAACTGACCCAGTATTCAACAATAATGCTGAAAAGCAGACAAAGACTTTCATAAAAAAATTTCTTTAATAAAGCAAGTTTTTTCTTTCTTTTTTTCAATCATTTCACTTTGTTTTCTTTCTTTCTTTCCTTTAATTATTGCATTTTTCTTTTTCAAATTTCTAGATAGTTTTTGTTATCTGTATTTTGCTTTTCAAAAAAGCTACCACATAATTTTGCTTTACTTTTTATTTTTTTTGGCCACTTGTCGGCCATTTCTATTTTCTCAATTTTCATATTGATCCGTTATAAAAGGATCATTTAGTTAAGAAAGAAGGTAGGTTTTGACAGACCCCCTTCTCTACTTGTAAAAATACTCTTTCTATAATAAAAGTTTGTTGTTTACTATACCTTCATCTCTGCTGAGCACAACTTCCATCCATTAGGTAATTTGTTTTTGTTTTATTTTATTTAGATTTAAATTTTAATTTACATAGTCATATTTAGCCTAAATGACATGCTAAAAATCTTGTGTTGGACTATATCACACTAAACTACTAGGTATTATGGTGAAAATGATTTAATTAGCTAGGATTCACCAAAGATGGTACTGAGGTCAGGTAGAGAATAACACAGGCGGATTGTTCAAATTCAGACAGTGGTCCTGTTCATGTGCCCGCTGAGCCGAGGTGGAATTAGGGCTATTTTTGGACTTGTTCTGAGTTGGACAACCTCCTTGCTAGGGTTATTAACCTAGTAAAAGTTCCTTTGCAGTATCATCAAATATTTATGATATTAAATATATACAAATATAAATTTAATTGAGTTAATTTTCCTATTTCAGGGAAGAGAGAGAAAAAAATTGAATAATTAATATGTGATAGCAGAAAGGAAGCCAAGTTTTATGGGTTGGGGTGTCAATTATTAATTAAGATCCTATTTAGTGGTAATCCATAAATAATTATATTATTCTTTCTATGTATTGTATATTTTATATGTTATTGTAGAGTACAATTGGTTGGCACATAGAGTAATATATTCATAGATTAGGTATATCGTAATATTATATACTATATACCCAAATAATATTATTATATTATATACTATATACAAACTTAAATATACTAATTTCTACTATTTTATTCACAAATATTTGTTATCATCTTTTCAGTTAAATATACCAATTTGAATATACCATATACTTTTTAAGGTATATTTTCATGTACATTTCTTATACCATTTTTCCATATACCATATCTTTTCATGTACTTTTATTAATATTAATATATTCCAATAATTTCTTTTAGTCAAAAAAATAATAATTGAATCATCATCAAGTGAAATTAAAAAAAGAAGAATAAAAAGGAGGAAACAAAAGAAAAAAAAGTCTTTTTAAAACGGTAGATGGAATATGGGATTTGAAGTTGATTTTTTGTATGTTTATTTGGAAAATTACAGTCCAATATTTTTGAAAAAAAGAAAGTAAAAAGTGGATATGCTTTAATGGTAGTAACTCCTAAAATTAAGTATTATTAATATTTTAGAAATTTAAAAAAGTTATATTTTTGTAATTAAGAAGTTAAAATTTTGAATAAGTTGTATTTATGTAATCTTTTGAAAGTAGTTGTAATAGTTTTAGTTACTATTTAAAAAAGTTGTATTTGTGTGACTTTCCCTTAATTAAAAAGTGAAAAGACTAATAAATTAATAAATAAATCCATTACTAGTTGTACCATGCCGATAAAGAAACGAAATCTAAAGAACATATGCATTTAAAATTAATTGAGAACTTAAATATTTCAAGGTTGATGTAAGAGTTCTACAACTGTAGCTAGGTTGTTTCGTAAATTTCAGTTTCTTATTAATAATATACACTTCAATTGACGAAGAAGTTTGCCCAAACAGGAGTTTAACAGTTGACTGTTCTATCTTACCCCGAGTAGCAATAGGTTGAGACTCTTCATCAACACTTTTGTTGTCACCTTCTGCATCCGTTGTCTCTTGAAATTTTTTATGTGAATGACATTAATGATGATTACCATAAATATTTTAATATTTTATTCTTATACATAATACATTTTTTACAAAATGTTATTAGATAATATTTGAGTATGGCTATTATAGAGAGATAGTTTTACAAAGAGTGTACCGCTATAATGAATGCCACTACTGTTACAGGTCGAATGCTGTTATAGAGAAGTAAAATATAACATGAAAGATCGGTTCCGGAGATAATCAGTCCGTTATAGTGAAATGATGTAATAACGAATGACAATTATAGAGAGGATTGACTGTAAATATAATTATCTATGTAAAGAGATATTTAATCGAGGATTTTCAGTTTAAGGCTTGTTTTTATTTTGTGCTCATCTAGAAAAACTAATAGTCAAAAAATAAATAAAGCACATTTAATACATTTTAATGTGTAATCAAAAAATTGGATTGCTCAAAAAATTATTTAAGACTACAAATCTTTTTACTTTGGTTAAGTCGCGTATAAAAGAAAAGCTACCGAACATAAAAACACATGCGTTCATCTCTTTTTTAGTGAACAAAAAAGAATTAAATGGCGAGAGAACTAACTAGGGGAGGAATATTGAGGGGTATGGATACTGTTAACAGCGGAAAATCGAAGAACGTAATGTATAAATTGACTAGGGTTCAAAATGCTAGATATAACTAGAGAGAGAAATTTTATTATGTCAAAATCTGAAAATGAATAATGTGTCTGATCTTTTGTGTTTCCCCTCTTTACATTGTGGGCCTCATACTTTACAAAGCGGGTCAAGCCCAATATAGAATAAGTAAAACAAGGTAAAGAATAACAAAGAATAAACTGGCCCAATAACCAAAATAACAAAACTATTAATTAGGAACTGGAGGTATTCCAACACCCCCCTTCAAGTTGGAGGATGACAAAATCCCCAACTTGGGAAGAAAGCCATGATGAGATGCACCTCCAAGAACCTTAGTGAAAATATCAGCCAACTTAGTGGAGCTGGAAGTATGAAGCAAATGTATAAGACCATCAGCCCGCTTTGTCCGGACAAAGTGGCAATCCAATTCAATGTGCTTGGTACGCTCATGAAACACCGGATTACGAGCAATGTGAATGACAGCTTGATTGTCACAGTAAACAGGAATGGAAGGACAGGTGACAACCAAATCAGACAACAACATGGACAACCAAGTTACCTCAGCCACTACTTTACTCATGGCCATGTACTCAGCCTCAGCCAAGGACAGAGAAACAACAGGCTGCTTCTTGGATTTCCAAGCAACCAAACATCCACCTAGCAAAACACAGAAACCAGAAACTGATTTGCGAGTATCAGAACAGGCAGCCCAGTCACTATCACAGAACGCAGAGACAGAGTGATCATTGTTGGAGATGAAAAAAATACCATGGGTAGCAATGCCCTTCAAGCATCTCAAAAGATGTAAAGCAGCCTTCATATGTGGTAAGCAAGGGGATTGCATAAATTGACTGAGATGTTGGACAGCAAAACATATATTAGGTCTGGTATGAGTAAGGAAGTTTAACTTCCCAATCAAAGATCTATATTCATCAGGCTTAGGTAGCGGGTCACCCTCTTTTTGCTTCAACTTAACAGTCATGTCGAGAAGACACAAAATAGGAGAAACATCATTGCAGTTGAAAGTCCGCAAAAGATCATGAATAAACTTCTTTTGGTGCAAAAGAACCCCTGAATCAGTGTAAAGGACCTCAATCCCTAAAAAGTAATTGAGACATCTCAAATCTTTGATCCGGAACTGTTTGTGTAGAAAAGACTTTAAGGTGTCAATTTCAGTGGCATTAGTGCCAGTGAGGATAATGTCATCGACATAAACAGCCAATAATACAAAAGATGAACCAGAACTTCCAGTAAACAGGGAATAATCATTAAGGGAATGTGTGTAACCCCTAGAGAAAAGAGCTTGGGACAATTTAGAATACCATTATCTAGAAGCTTGTCTTAACCCATAGAGGGATTTTTGCAACTTGCAAGCCAAAGGAACAGAAGAAGAACTATCAGATAATGAATAACCAGGGGGCAATTTCATGTAGACTTCCTTATCAAGGTCTCCATGCAAGAATGCATTATTGACATCTAACTGGAATAGAGGCCATTTCTGCTTGACAGCAACAACAACAAGGGTTTTGACAGTGGTCATCTTGACTACCGCCTAGAAAGTCTGATGAAAATCAATTCCTTCAACCTGAGTATGCCCCCTAACAACTAATCTAACTTTATATCTCTCTACAGACCTATCAGCTTTGTATTTTACTTTATAAAACCATTTGCACCCTATTGGTTTCTTCCCAGATGGTAGGTCAACAATATTCCAGGTCTGGTTAGCTTCCAGAGCAGCGAATTCAGCCTTCATAGCCTCTTGCCACATATGAATGGAGGCGGCCCGATTATAAGTGTAAGGTTAAAAAATTGGTTGATCAAAAGTAGCAGTCATGGAGAACACAGACCTGGGGCATGCTGGAATGGAAGGAAGATTACAAATAAAATCATCAAGGTAAGCGGGCCGAGTCTGAGGTCTGGATGAAGTTTTTAGTGGAGGAGGAGCAGGTACAAAAGAAGCAGGGGTAGGATCAGGATTGACATCAGGAACAGAAGGAGGAGGAGGGGAAACAAGTGGTGAAGAGGTAGGAGGAACTGGAGGATGTCTAGCAGAGGAAAGGGAAGGAACAGGAGGATCAAAGACAGGAGCAATAGCAGGAAAAATGGGAGGATCAGAAGCCTATTTGACAGAAAAGGGGAAAATAGTTTCATGAAACACCACATCCCTAGATATAAAGCAGGTTTTGGACTGAAGATTTTACAGCTTATAGCCTTTCTTAGAAAATGGGTAACCCAAAAATACACAAAGAATAGATCTAGGGGAAAGTTTGTCTTTATGTAGCTTAGGGACAGTGGCATAGGCTAGACATCCAAAACTTCTAAGATGCAAATAAGAAGGAGAAGAACTATAAAGGATTTGAAAAGGACATTTGTTTTGTTAAAGATGAGAGGGGAACCTGTTAATAAGGTAAGTGGCAGTAAGAACACAGTCTCCCCAAAAACTTATAGGAAGAGAGGATTGAAAAAGTAGGGCCCTAGCAGTTTTAAGTAAGTGTTTATGTTTTCTCTCAACAATCCCATTTTGTTGTGGGGTGTGAGAACAAGACATTTGATGAATGATGCCCATGGCAGAGAAAAATTTAGACCCAGAAATACTAGATCCTAGTTCAAGTGCATTGTCACTCCTAATTGTTTGAACAGTGGAGTGAAACTGGGTTGAAACCATGGCAATGAATGCCTTAACCAGGTCAAAGGCATTACTGTTAGCACCCATAAGGTGGGTCCAAGTGGCCCTAGCGTAGTCATCTACTATAGTTAAAAAATACCTTGCCCCAGTGGAAGTGGGAGAGTGATAAGGTCCCCATGTGTCAATATGAACTAATTGAAAAGGTAAGGAAGAATGAGTCACACTATCTGGGAATGGAAGTCTAGTTTGCCTTGCTAAAGGGCATGTAGAACAAGGGAATGACTGTTTAGGGGAATGAGATGAGTTAATGACAGAAATATCTTTCATTCTAGAAAAAGGCATATGTCCAAGTCTATAATGCCAAACAACATCCATTTTATTTATAGAAACAGTGGCAGATTTACAATGAGAATCATCATTGCTAATAGCAGAAACAGAATCAGTAGCAGGAATTAGACTAGTAGAAACAGTGCTGGAATTAAAAAAGGAAGAAACATAATTCAGAGATGGTGCACCAGCAACAGGTATGTGCAATTTATATAACCCATTGTCCAATCTACCAATGACCAGAGGCTTCCTCAGAGAAGGGCCCTGTAAAGAGCACAAAGTTCTGGTAAATTAGGCAATGCCATCAAATTGGGTAACTAAATGATGCACAAAAATGAGGTTGTACTGAAAACTTGGTACATAAAGGACATTGTGTAAAGTAAGATTAGATAAAAGTGATAGAGAGACAGTATTGGTAACTTTGACTTTATACCCATTAGGCAGGGAAACTAGACAGGGAATAGACAATGATTTGATATCAAAGAGAAGGGACAACTGAGAAGCCATGTGATCTGATGCCCAGAGTCAATTATCCAAACAGAACTATCAATAACTGTTGAAAACATACCAAGTTTAAGCAATACACTATGAGTGGCCAACCTACCAGCAAAGTGAGCAGAATCCATTAAAGATTGAGAGGCATCAGGATGGATGTGCGTATTCTTCAATACTTGCAGAAGCTGGGAATGTTTCTCCTTACTCAGACCAAGGCTCTCAAAGTTGTGTCCATGTTTGGGGGAAGTACCAGATTCATCAGAGGAATAAAAAACAGCATTGGCATTTGTTTTCTTTGTACCACCAGAATTTTTACCAAACTTGAAAGAAGGGGGATATCCATGAAGTCTATGACACTTTTCCATGAGATGCCCTGTTCTCTTGTAGTACTTACATAATAGAGAATCAATATCCACTTTAGGGTTATATTGTTGCCTAAAAGAAGAAGAGTGTGGTGGTTGTCTAAAAGTGTGTTGAAACTGCATTTGCTTGGGAGGATGGTTAAATTGTTGTCTAGAGCTACCAGCATGAAAGGATGCAGATTCAGAGGTGAATTGAGAAGCAGCTGAGACTTGTCTCTATTTCTCATCACTAAGAAGGATGTTGTAAACTGTGTCAATGGAAGGAAGGGGCTTAATCATGAGAATGTTGCTCCTTACTTGCATGTAAGTTTCATTCAAACCCATAAGGAACTGGTATACCCTCTGTTCATCCTCACCCTTGGCACCACCACTACAAGTGCATCTATTTGCAGAACTAACAGAGATTGAAGCCAACTCATTCCAGAGTTGTTTAAACTTACTAAAATATGAGGATATATCTAAAGCACCTTGAGAAATGTGAGCTAGATCTTTATTGAGTTCAAACACCCTTGCCCCATCGGCTTTCCCATACCTATCCTCTAATTCTTTCCAAATGCCTTGAGCAAGTTCAGAATATACAACTCTACGATGAATGTCCTTAGTGACAGAGTTTGCAAGCCACACAACAACCAGATCATTGCATCTCTGCCATTGCCTAAGGAGAGGTGAATCACGAGGAGGTTTCTCAAAGTTTCCCAGAACAAAATCAATTTTATTTCTAACAGATAGAGCAATGAGGATAGATCTGCGCCAACTACCACAAGAAGTTCCATCAAATCGGTCTGTAACTAGAGAGGAACCTAAAATGTCGGAGGGATGAATATACAATGGGTGGCAAGGATGCGTGTAGTCATTAGGGTCAAAAGGCAAACTAGTAGAGGCAGTAGTTGTTCCTACGTTTGAAGTCACATTATCCGAATTAAGCGGAGAATAAATACTCTCAGGCATGATGAATATAAAAAAACTATTGCTTACAGATGAAGCATCAATCAACACAAAACCCTAGAAATCAAATCAATCACAAACAGAGATTATCTATAGGAAGGAACGAAAGTACCAGGCTTCTTTCACTACCAAAAGAAGTAACAGCCTTGACTTTACCAAAAAAGCACCAAAAAAACATCACCAGCGAACAAATCTGTACCACATTCACCAGATTTGACCGGAAAACCCACCGGAAATGTCAAAACTTCACCCGGAAAACCAACGATAGCATAAAACTTACCGGAGGAAACTCGTCGATGAGCAAAACACCAAATATGAAGAAAAACGATGAAAGACCTGATCGAATCACAAAAAACCAACGAAAACCCTTGAAATCACCATCAGAAGAAAGAGAAGACCTGGATCTACAAGATTCCGGGCTCTGATACCATGTTAACAATGGAAAATCAAAGAAAGTAATGTCTAAATTGACTAGGGTTCGAAATGCTAGATAGAACTAGAGAGAGAAATTTTATTATGTCAAAATCTGAGAATGAATAATGTGTCTGATCTTTTGTGTTTCCCCCCTTTACATAGTGGGCCTCATACTTTACAAAGCGGATCAAGCCCAATACAGAATATGTAAAACAAGGTAAAGAATAACAAAGAATAAAATGGCCCAATAACCAAAATAATAAAATTATTAATCAGGAACTGGAGGTATTCTAACAGATACAGTGTGCTTGCCCTTGAGGTACCTACTTTTTTCAGCCATTCTGCGATGCCTCCATTAACTAGAAAGAGAAAACTCACCCTGATTAATCAAATTAAGCATGACTTGCTTGTTGGTTCCCTGATATCATTTTAGGAGAGGATATTAACAAAAAAAGTTGTCTTATTTTTATAACATCACTAAAGAATTTTGTAATTGTACTCAAAATCATTAGTGTTGTTTTGAAAATAAGATTAGAATCTTTTCTCCGATATTCTCTCTTGGATTAATTATCACGTTATTCACAATCAAGCCTTCATGATTTAATCCATCAGTGTGAGTTTTCCTCTTTCTAGGTTGTAGAGGCCTCCAGAACAACGGGAAAGACAAGTTGCTTTAAGGGTAAGCACACATGTATTCATACCCTTAACAATACAATCATTGGCCCAAAGCTCTCCTATTTTAATTCCTCTTTCATCACGAAATGAATGTTATTTTATGTGTGGCGACAAAATTAGGGCGAAAGCAAGCATTTATTCTTTGATTCGTCAGTCTGAGTGAGGTTTTCACTTTCTAGTAACTAGATTGCATAGAAAACCCCTAAACCTACGGATCCTGTTCTATTTATTATAGGGAAAGGGCTAAAAATACCCCTGACCTATTCAAAATAGGTCAATTTCGAAATAGGGCTAAAAATACACTTTGTAATGTTGTCTGCTCAAAAATACCCTTGCCGTTAGGCAACTAGTTCAAAAATTCACTCCCAATAATCAAATAACTAAATATATCCTTCTTATTGACGGTTGCTTCGAAACAAAGAGCAATGGGCCAATTTTACTGAGCTATTCGAAATGGGAAATTTTGCCCTTGTTCTTTTAACCCTTTTTGGAGGGTGGATAGATAGGTTGAATGTGTGAGAAATATAAAAACAACGTAAGAAAATTACTACTTAATATAAGAGAGGATCTCCTCTTTTTGTCATCCTCACAGGGACACAATTGGAATTTTGTAAACTCTTTGATGAATTGCACGTGGCTGTTGATGCAATTGGCTTTTTGGCCATCGTTATTTCATTTTCTGCGTACTACTCCTTCAATGGTCCTTGTAATTGGTGCGTATTGTTGTTTGTAATTTTGTAAGGATTTCTTTCTTTCCCTTTATTAGATTTCTTTCTTTGATACGTATTATATGTTGTTTTAATTTTAATGTTTAGTTCAAAATAAATAAGCTTTTACATAATTAAAAAGATATTAGTTTTTTTTAAATTAACCTTATTTAATAAGTGAATTTTTACATAATCAAAAAATCATATTAAATAAGTCTTATTTAATTAAGAGTAATTTAGTAAAAACACCTCTTATTTTCTAGGCGTAAGTGAATTTCTAAGAGATATGCCCAACTAAAAGCACCATATAATAAAGACCGGAGGGAGTATCTTTTAAATTATTTTTCCACATATATTTCAATAAAATTTAGACAACTTTGGAGTCTAAATTTTATTGATTCTTCATATTCATTTTAATGAATATAGGTTATTTCTTGAATTTCGTCTAAAACTAAGATTAAAAATTACACTTAACAAACATAAAACCTTGACACATAGAATAATGAGTGAAAGTTAATGAACATCAAAAGTGTAATGACCCGTTTCGTCGTTAATGTGACTTCCAGGAAATTCGCAACATTGACCCCCTTAAAAACACCTTCGAATCTCCACGCTCTTACATCGCTAACTTGATCAGATCAATCGTGCGAGTCGCATGTAAAATATCAAATTTGGGCCCAGCTATACCGCCATAGCGGCAGACCTACAACCCCAGCGCAGGCGCCACAGCGGCCTGAAACTCCGCCGAAGCGAATATGCAACATCTCTGATGGACCGTCCCAGCGGTGGGATACCGCTGAAACGGTGCCGGTACAACGGCCTTTGGGACCGCCACGGTGGTTGACGGGCAGTTATTTTCCCTATTTAAAACCCTATTTATTGACTTGACCTAGCTTTTATTTCCCCAAGTTCCACCCACCATCTGGAGACATATCAGCTCCTTGAGACCAAAATATGGAGAAGGAAATCTCCATAAATCCCTTATTTCATCTTCCTTTAACCTCCTTTATCTTTTTACTCCAATTGTGATTATGGAAAAGCTTAAAATGAGGGTTCTTTCCTAAACCTTCTAATTTACCTAAATGGGATAAAGTTGTTAGAGGTTAATAATGGCTTATGAGGATTAATTGGGTAAGTTTGATCAAGATTAACCTTATGTTCCATAAAGAGGTGAGATTTGCATAATCAAGAACCTTGGTCTATTATTTTAAGAATGTCAATTTTACCCTAGGACCCCGAATTCTTCAAGCTTTGCTTATGTAAGTAGGTCTATCATCCCTAGACCTCTCAGATTTATGGGTTCCCTACGAAGATGGAAGATGGAATCCAAGTGGATGTTCACGCTCCTGTTCGTCCTCGAGGTAGGTTACGACTTCCTTTCTTAGTATACTCTAGTTGGACTTACATATTCGTGTATTAGATGAAACGGAGAATGCATGTATAGGATTTTGGAGATTGGAATGGATTCTTAGGATGGTACTATTATGCAATTTGTGTGTTCGGCCTTGTGGCCTATAGATCCCCTAGGTTCATGGGTTGGTTTCTCCTTGAGTATTAGTGGATCGGTACTTAGTTTACTATGTCCCTTTGATGAGGAATTCCAGTATGATGTGCATAACATGTCGTGTGCTATTTAATATTGAATCTTATTGGTATTAAAATGGATAAAATGTGCCTAAGAACGTGAAATGATTCTATATTGGATGTTTAGTGGTGACTTTGTAAGTAGAAAGCATAATTATCATGTATTGATGTTGTTAGGCAGTAAAGGAATGAGGTGATATTGTTGTGTGACCTTGTCCGTGCTGGTTATTAAAGATCACTGATATATCCTGATTATGATTTGGTAGTATCATACGTGTCGTCGTTTGGTATGAGGATAGTGTTCTATTATGACTTATGGTGTAGCATTTTCATGATATTGTTGGGGTGCTCAAGTGTGGTACTTGTGATACTGATTGATTATTGACATTGAACTCATGCATTGCACGTATTCTCATCCTTCATGATATATTGTTGATACATTGATGATACTTGAGGAAACACTGTTATGCGCTGAGCCCAGTTGGATGAGAGTGGCGTGAGGACGAATATCCAATGGTTGTCTCGGAATCGAGGTTGTACGTAGCGGTTATCGAGGTTTCTGTCAGAATCGTGAGGTAGCGGTTGCCGAGGTTGTTGCTGGAGCCGTAAGGTACATGTGCTTCGAGGGTCCCCCATTGATTGTGCTACCGAGATGTGATGTTCCATCATCGGAGTACATGTGTACACAACATTTGCATTGCATTCACATTCCATATATTATTGCATTCCATTCCATTGCATGTGACTTCTATTGTGATATTCTTGTGATGTAATTGTGTTATACGGATTCATATTGATGAATTGAGACTTTACACAGTTGGGCTTAGTTGCTATAACCATAGGCCATGATCTTGAATTACTTTTGTTGATTTACGTTAACTTAGTGTATATTTTGGCTTCCTAAACTGAGGCGATTCATGAATATCTGAATGATGGAATGACTTTCCGTTACTAAGAGTGGATAGCGTAATGGTAGTTGAATTGTGATACTTGAGTGAAATTTTCTACTGTATGTTAGACGAGCTAGAAGAGAGTATAATGTAAATTAGGCAAACGGATCACTAGGGGAGAGTTGGTGAGAATAAGAATCTTTGTTGTTGCGACGAACGGTAGGTAATATGTACTGTTGACCTAGTTTTACCTACCATGCTTATTTGTGAACTCTTTTACTGATAAGTTTTTCTAACCATTGTCGGCCTATGATGCTTACCAGTACTAGTATTGTGCTGATACTACTCTTGCTACATCCCTTTCGAGGTGTAGAGTTTTTCAGGAAATTGATTGTTGGAGTTTTTCGGAAGATGCACGATGCCTATCTTGAAGGCTTCCATCCTTTGCATTTCGAGATGGAGGTTGTATATTAAGTTTATTATTGTATTCTGGTTCAACATTAGTCACTCTTGTACTAGTCTAGACTAGGTCATAGGAAAAACTGAGTCAGTGCATTTATTAATTTGTTGTAAACACTTCTGCTAAATTATTTGAATGTATTGGGTTAACTTCTGATTTTCGATTATATTATATCTTGAAGGTTAATGAATCTCGTTCTTTACTTGCAAATGTGTTTTTTTGGTTGAGGGTTCGCCTACCGAGGTGGGAATGGTAGGTACCCGCGTGATCCTAAATTGGGTCGTGACAAAAAGAGATCTATTTTTATCCGTAAATAAAAAAAAACACGCTCACAAATTCATAAAAATACGAAGATATTTTTCAATATATGATCATTCACCAAGTTGTTAATTATCATACTTTATCATGTTTGTTTATAGGATATCGAATCACTTGTGAGTTGTGTCCCTTTGGAATTTGCTAATTTTTTTATTTTTTTCCTCATAAGTAAATGTTTCTTTAAAAATTATTCAATTACATGATGAAGAAAATTTAACAATTATAAAAACTTATCAATAAGATTTGATTAACTGGAAATTACATGTAACGACCCGTTTCATCGTTACTATGAATTCCAAAATATTCGTGGTGTTGACCCATTGAGACATACTTGACCCTTCTTGAATTTTTGGAAACCGTTAACTTGAGCGGAAAATCGTACGAGTTGCGTATAAAGAAATTGGATACGGGCCACCTGGGCCTAGTTGTGCCGCTACAGCGCCATCCATGCCGCCCCAGCGGTGGCGCAGTAACGATTGGGCAACCGCAAAAGTGGTGTAGCAAAATTCCTCAAGGACCGCCCCAACGGTACCTTGGGCATAGAAGCGGCGCCTCAGACCACTACAGTGGTTACGAGTAGTGAATTCCCCTATTTAAGTGACATTTCGGGATTTGACCCCATTTTTCAAAACCCTAAAGGGACCAGCCGCCATTAGAGCTATTATGGAGCCAAAATGGATAGTTTCTTGGGAAAGGTAACCCCCTTAACTCCTCCCATTCACTTCCTATTAACGATTCTCATTAAGAGTCCCTCATCTAGAAACTGCAAATGGGTATCTCAATCTCCTAAGATTTAAAAAGATGATTACTTAGTTGTTCTTAATATGTACTCTTTGGGTTATTTCTCCATTGTTCATCACCTTAGAATGGTTACTACCCTAATTTCTCATTTTCCCCATTGGATTACAAATGGGTCTCTACTATGAATCTTGAAAATGGGTTTCTAAGGGATAGATAAAAATGGTAGTTTGACCTAGTTAGTGGCTTGAAGAGTTGACATTAGTCATGAATAGAAGTTGATAAATCACCTATTGTCGTTAGGTATGGGATCTAGAGGTGGGTTAAGTCCCCAACCTTCTTTTTTAAATTCAAATCTTTTATAAGAGTTCTAACGATGACTCCTACTTTGGGTCTCATGATGATATCAAGTTCCTTGTGCGAATTATAATGTGGTGAACAAATTGAAGAATCAATGGATGTTCGTGGCACCCGCTCGACACTGAGGTAGGTTACGACTTTCCTTTCGGTAGACTTCGGTTAGTTTCCCATATTCATGTATCAGAAGGAACGGATAATACATGTGTCGGAATTGGAGATTTGGGATGGAATCCTAGGATGGTATTGTTGCGTGATTGGTATGTTCGGGCTTGTGTCCTGTAGATTCTTTATGGTGCTTGATTTGGTTTTCGTGAGTATCGGTGGATTTTATATGACTTGGGAGTAGTGGGTGATACCTATTTTCTGTGTCTCACAATGAGAATTTTTGTAATACGTGATTAAGTGTGTTATGCTATTAATAGTGAATCCAGTTGATAAATGGAAGGATAAAATGTACCAACGGTTGGTGATTGAGGTCTAGACTGAGTAGGAAAGAATGCCTTGTGGGTAGGAGGTGAATTTACTTGTACGAAGCTAATAGGCTAATAAAGGAAGAGCGGTAATATTTTATTGTGATAGATTTGATCTATCTTGTTGGCTTGATGCCACGAGTGAGTAATTGGTATTGGGAATTATTGTTACAACTTGTTTTTGTTACGATGGTACCTTAATTTGATGTTGATACGTGGATAGAATTCTGTATGACTTGTGTAGATATTGATGATAGTGTTGGCATACCCATGTGGGTATTGGCGACTTTGATATTTAGTTGGCGTACCCATGTTGGTACTTGTGACTCTGATATATTGTTGGCGCACCCATTGTTGGTGTTTGTGACTCGGATATATTATTGGCGTACCCATTGTCGGTACTTTTGATATTGAGCATGATTATTGATAATGATACATGCATTGAACTCACTCTCATTCTTCATGATATACTATTGAGATACTGATGATACTGGATGAACACTGTAGTGAGCTGGGCTCAGTTTTACTTGAGTGAAGTGAGAGGCCGCTATCTGATGTTAGTTCCGAAATCGTTGATTGAGTGAGTGCATGGACTCTACGGGTCCCCTAGAGTGGTTCCGGTGAGAACCCCCCGTGGGCAAAGATCTGGGGTCCCGTCTGTTTGTTAGTGTGACACTCCGTAAATCCGAGTTAAGTGTGAAAGTGTCTTGGAGGATTGGACTTCGCTGTTTTGTAAAATGTAAAATACAGCCAAGAATACGACCCGTATTCCTTGCGCGTATTTCACCACCCTCCTAGGGTGCTCACTGTTTTGCTATCATAAAATACGGCCAGAGTTTACGGCCCGTATTTTGAAATACGGTCCATATTTCTGGATGTATTTCACCCGTTCCCTAAGACTGCACACTGTTTTGTTAATTGTTAAATACAGCCAGAGCTTACGACCCGTATTCCTGGTCGTATTTCACCAGCCGCCAACTGTGTATACAGATAGCGAGATTCAGTTAATTTTATGACTTTTTCTCATTCCCATAAACCCTAAAGACGAAATCTTTTCTCCACGTCTCCAAACATAAAGGTAAGAACATCTTTAACATTATTAATCAATCCTAGCATTAAACCCATGACTCTTAACATGATTCTTGAATGAAAAACCTAGGGTTTGCAAAGTAATCCTTCTCAAGGTGACTCAAGCTAGGGTTTTGGGTGCTCTTCGTTGTAAAAGTAAATTGTTGAGTTACGTAAGGCTTAATTAAGGTATGTCTCTCTTTTAAAAACCTTATTATGGTTGTATGTCTTCTTCTCAAAAGTTCTTTATTGAATAAAAAGGTGAACTTCTCATACAAAACCTACTTCATTTTTTGATTGTGGTTGGTGTGCGTGAGGGGGAAAGCCCACATTAAGCCTTGATTGTATTATCCTCTATATACCAACATGAAATCATAATCGTTTTCTTGTATAAGAGATGGCCGTTAATGAGGGTTAATTGTTGGCATGGATGTTTTAAAAAGGAACTATGACAATGGAATCTTGTTGTAAGAAGTGGAAACATTTTCAAGATTATCTATGAAGTTATGGATCTTTGTAATGGAACAATGAACCTTAATGTTAATTGATAGTGTGACATACTTTGAGACAAATTGTAAATCGGCTTCTATGCTATGAACTTTGTTGTTGTGTTTGGCCTAGCTACTCGGGAGGAAGGGTAGCCACTATGGATCCTAGTGTGGTAATTTCCTAGCCATTCGGGAGGAAGAGTGGCCACTATCGGGTTCACTACCTGGAGTGCGGTTTATGCCTAACTATTCGGGAGGAAGGATAGCCACCGATAATTACATATTCCGATGTAGTGCGCTGTGATTAGGGAACCTCTACCGTCCTCCCTTCGATGCACTTGATTTTTGGGCCTGTATTGGCATGTGTGATGTTCTTATTCTCTCATGGAATTGTTGTTGATAATCATGATCTATTGAAAGGCATATTTGAAGTTGTAACTTGACAAAAGGCTTTATAATCGGTTTTGATAATTCTTATCGAGATACACAAGTTGAATAATTATTTTTACATCGGTTTCACGTGATTTTCAAGACTGATTTCTTTATGCATTATTGTACTCTATTTTCGTATTACTTATTGTCCCCGAGGCACTCACTGAGTACGAAGTACTCAGGCATACCATTATTGTTTTTGATGGTATGTTAAGTAACGGAGAAGAGCAGGTTCTTGATACTTCAGGCGCTTAGGAAGGACTTGCTGTTGTTGCTGACTTGGTGAGCCCACATGTTCATTTGTGGGACACCCTAATTATATTTATTCATTAGTTTAGAATTTTAACTGGTTGCATCCCGATGTGTTAGAGAATCATTTTTTATATTATAAGCTCCATAGCATTCATTCTAGTGAGTAGTTGTGGAGTTGTTTAACTCTTGGGCATGTGATACATTTTGATTGAGGTTTACGTTATTATAGACTTCCGCTAATTTTATTCTTATATCATGATTCGTTTAAATTTATTTATTAAATTATTGGAGGCGAATGTTGAACCTGGCGGGTTCAAGTGTCGCTAGTGCAACGGGTCCTTCAGATGTTGTTCATAACATCGGATGCCGATCACGTTGTCACGACCCGACTAGGGCCGTGACGAGTACCCGATACTTGTACCGAGCACCCCTTATCTGTCATATTACCTTTACCTCTTAGCAAGCCGTGTAACAGAGCCACATTTTTTTTTTTGAACATTAACATTAGCAGCGTCATTCTGAGCATAGGCTAATAAACTTCGTTAGCACTTTATACAACAACATTAACATGCCAAAACACCATATATCTAACTATACTTGACTGACTGTACATATCTGCCTACGAGCCTCTAGACATAGTACACTTATACATAGAAAGGGCCGAGTACTATCGTGCCCGAGATTATATATACACAAAATAGTACCACTGAAATAAGGCTCCGGAACGACTGGAGCGCTGTAGAGTACTGCTGGCAGAGCTCCTAAGGATCAAGTCCACCTGTCTGCTGACCTGCGCGGCATGGAACGCAGCGTCCACAAGAAGGGACGTCAGTACGAATAGTGCACCGAGTATGTAAGGCATAGAAAATAATACAAGCAGTAACATAGAGTACGATTAATAATATCATGGAGTCACAGGGCATATAACGAGGCGAGAAAGTAACCTGTGCATAGGAAGGCCCCTTTTCAGGCCGGCTGTCATGTAGGCTTGTCCTTTCGTCTTTGAAACGTTTCTTTTCATAAGCATAGGAATTAACATTTATATATTACTTATTCTCGTGTACAGAAAACACTACATTTCAGTGAACAGTATCTTTGATTCACATTTACAGACGCCGAATACATCGGCTCTCCCAAGCCCCCTCCCCAACGGTGTCCCAACACATTACATCATATATAGGTAGCATGCATTATATATATACAGACGCCGCGTACGGCTCTCCCATATCCCACGTCCAGGATGGAATTCAGCTGAATCAGGTGGTGATATAACAGTGACCCTTCCCCTTTCCCCATACACATATACATATACATTTGCTTATCTTTTATACATATACACGTCTCATATACAATTACTTATCTTATTTATATATACATATCCATACACATATACCTATTTTATATACATATATCATATAAGCACACAAGAGCCAAGGAAAATCATGTATCCATCGGAGTGACGTAAGGTCGGTGACCTCCGATTACGTTATGGAATGCTAGTTATAGCTTTGTCTCACCTTGAAGGAACAAGTATTTTAAGGCGAGACTATCAACGGAGAATAGTATTACAGTAACCGTAGAATGAAATCGTGGGCCTCATAGATGACCGTCATAGGCTTTGGAGTCAGAGAAAATAAAGATATAACTAGGAAATATAAATACGATTAAAAAATTAGTGTATCACTTTCATGTTTACATAAGATACTTAGCTTAGTCATCTTAGTCATAGAGTCGTTCCGGTCGTACTTATCAAAGGTACATTCTCTTGTCTAACATTGTCATTATCATTATCCTCATAGAAACATTCTCGTTAGAGTAGTCATAGTACTTATCATTCGGTAACGAGATTGGGATCAAAAGTCCCCTTTGGATTTACTTCAAGTAAGTCAACCACGACTATAGAAAAATCCGAGAGTAACGGGCCCACCTCGGGCCGGATGAGGTAGCGTATACGATTTACGTATGTTACGTGTCATAGCGTCACTTGCGAGGGTCTTAGGGTAATCGGGTCCCATTTATACAAGTTCTAAGGGCGTAGGAGGTTTTTCCAACAATTGGCACACTTTCTAGTTCAATTCTATTGAACAAAAAGTGGAAAACTTTAGGTGCGGATTCCGGGGAACCGAGTTGTCCCCGAGGCTCGTACCCAACTTATTACAACTAAGACATGCCATAGAAAGAAGGGTGAAGCCTTACATACCTTTTCCGCTCCTTTCTGCTATTCCAAATTCACGTCGCAATCTCGTCGAAATCTACAAATTGGTCATTTTTACCCAAAACTCTCATTAGTATACTTAGAGTTGAAATCTTAAGGTAATACTTGGCTACCGAAATTTCGGCAGCACCTCCTCTGTAAATATACCATCCTCGACATTCAATTTAGTCAAATTCTCGTCAAACACAATCCGGGAATTCAAACCCGGCCAAACTATCAACATGAATTCAACAATCACACTAGCGATCCATACATTACTTTCTTCCACATTTATGGACTTCACCATCATTCTACACATTCACAACATCATTCATGCAACTATAAGAATTTACGCTAACGTCAAATTAACTTCTTCGACGCTTCCACAACGATTACAACTACGTTTTCATTATGGAACGCATAACGACAACAATCAAAACATTACATAAAATCAATCTGATTGTCCCACACAACATCACCATATTCGGCCACCATGATCAACAACACGACAACTAGAATATTAATTACAACTTGCTCATTGTTCCTCAACAATTCAACACACATTCATGGTTACATAAGCCATGTTCACGGCCACCTATGCCATGCACACACACACGACTAACATCAAGCATGCACACCACAATCTCTCCAAATTCATTCAACTTCCATTTTCCACATATCATTCACAACAATAACAACCAAACACTAATTAAAATAATTGAAGCATGGCTCCTACACATATATATATATATACACGTCCATACTCTATATTTCTCTCCTTCATGAATTTCATCCATTTTGGCATACTACAACACATATAAACCATACATAACACATAAAACAAGATTAAAACTCACCTTTCTTCTTCAACTTCTCACTTGACTACAACTTGGCAACTTGTATGATTATGAATTTTTATTGCTTCAACAACAACTCCACCTTGTTAAGGACCCTTTAATTAGTAGAGAATGATTTTTGAAGAATGTTTTTCCAAGATTTCTTGTTGATCCTAGGCTTGGCCGAATGGCCCTAGAACTTTCTCCTCCCTTCTCTTATTTTTGCTCTCTTGAAATTTCTAGAGAATTATGGAGCAAAGATGACCTAGTCATCTTTTATATTTCCTAAATTAAATCCCCCATGGGCCCTCTTATTTCCTTAAACATTTCCAAGCCCAACTATTTTTTTGTTCTAAAATTCAAGAAAAATTAATTTCCAAATTCCAAATTTGCCCTTCGTCTTCCTTCATATTTCCACGAGTCATATTGTGAATTCCCCTTTATTCCCTTGACCTTTCTTAATATTCCACTTCAAATTTTTTATAAACAACTTATACACCAAACAAGATCAAAATTATAGTCTTGCTCTTAATCTCCCGCAATTACCTCAAATTATCCGAATGCGAAAAATGCGGGATATAACATCCTCCCCCCCTTTAGAACATTCATCCTCGAATGTTAAACTGGCCTCGTAGTGTACTATGATACTTCGGGGAGGTCTCCTTCGTAGGTACCTCACATGTCACTTAACACATCCATTTCAGGAGCTTAGGTTGCCTTTATGTCGTAGGTCCATTGTATTGGCTCCGAACGCCGGCCCTGCGTTAATAAGTCTCCCAGGAGGTCACCCATTGTGAAATTGCTCTCACCCTAACACGCTTAACCTCAAAACTTCAGTGTGGTTTAGTGCCTTAATGCTAGTCTATTGGCCTCCACTCCTCCGCACTGCCTATATCACGTAATATGGGGCAAGTTGGGGTCTCGGCGATGTTCAAACGCACTCGTAGCGCATATTTCTCTTTCAACGACTATTTTAGCCTTCGCAATCCTCAGTATTCACCTTTTTCCTATATGTACGGTCACGTTTCGTCCTGAGTTTGCAAATTTCCAATATGTGTAGTAACACAAAGAGTAACGTACGATAGAGTAGAACCTGGATCAGTTTAACGCATACATATAATAGGAAAATGCCGATGGTGTACCTGTAGCCGCATCCTGGGAAGGTGCAGGATCCTGCCGTCCTGCCAATGCGTATGTACGGTGCGGCGGACCGGCTGAACTGGGTGCCCCTCCTCTACCTCGGCCGCGGCTCGCTGGAGCCTGGGAAGTCTGTCCACGAGGGCGCACGGTTGACGATGAACCAATTGCCGATCCGGCAGGCTGAGTTTGGCCTCCTTCATCCTTTAGTGGGCAGTCACGCACCAAATGGTTAGTTCGACCACATGCAAAACAACCACCGGTTTCTAGGTAACACTGCCCAGAGTGTGGCTTGCCACACCGAGCACATCGTGGTGGGGGCAGCCCCGTCCTACTAAAATCAGCTCTGTACCGGGATCCTGAAGCCTTGGCACTCTGACCTGGTCCTGAATAGGTAGGATGATCAAACCCCCTATCTGCAAATCGAGGTGGCGCACTGACCACTGATTGGCCCGAATACCTAGGTTGCCCCTGTGCCTGCCCCCTCTGTACTCACTTCTAGTCCCAGAAAATCTGCCCTTTTTTCTGGAACCCTTATCTGAATAACGCTCCTCTCTCCGTAGCGGATACTGTTCCTCCAGGTTTTGGGCGTGGGCCTGAATACGAGTAATAGTCATCCCATCCTGGAGTGAAGCCGTCAAGCACTCCTTGACTAAATGTGGACCCAAACCCACTCACAAATCGGTGCACATGATCCCCCATGTTAGCTATCATGGTTGGGGCATACCTGGCTAACGAGTTAAAACAGAGGATGTATTCTCGGACGCTCATATTTCCCTGTCTCAGGTTCAAGAACATATCGGTTCGAGCCCGTCGAACCTCTGACGGTAGGAAATGTCGCAGGAACGCCTCAGTGAACTCCTGCCAAACCGGAGGGGGTGCATTTGCTCCCCTCGATGATATCCAGTTACCGTACCACAGAACTGCCACATCCCGCAGCCTGTATGAAGCCAACTCTACGGACTCCGTATCCGAAGCATGTATAATTCTCAGGGTCCTCAGCATCTCGTCTTTGAAACTCTGCAGGTCCTCCTCTGGTATTGATCCATAGAACTCTGGCGGCTTCAGGGTGATAAAGTCTCGGGCCCTTGCGCTTACCGCCCTGTCTCCCGGGTCTACATCTTGCCGCTGAGCTTGTGCGGCGACTAACTGGGTCAATAATTGGATGGCCTCTGCCATCTGATGGCCCGGAGCTGCTGGCGGTGGAACTGGAGGTGCGGGGGCTGGAGCTGGAACCCTTCCCTGCTCTGCTGGTGCAGGGGAAGCAGGAACAGTCTGAGGGGGAGCTTCATTATGAGACTCTCCTTCTTCTAGCTCCCGTGCAACTCTGCTGCCCGCCACCCTCTTGGATTTCTCGGCCGTCGTAGCCTTTCTCTTCGGCGGCATTACTGAAACCATAACATAGGATTAGGGAAGGAATGTGGAAGCCTGGTAGCATAGCTCTATCGCACGATCTTAGAATGCAAAGAAGGTCATATTTCCTAAATGCCCCGTAGCTTCCTGTCGATAAGTGTGGCGCGCTACACACCCATAAACAAGACTCTACTGGACACGGCTCGTAGACAAACCCCTAGGACCGAACTGCTCTGATACCACTTCTGTCACGACCCGACTAGGGCCGTGATGAGTACCCGATACTTGTACCGAGCACCCCTTATCTGTCATATTACCTTTACCTCTTAGCAAGCCGTGTAACAGAGCCACATTTTTTTTTTTTTGAACATTAACATTAGCAGCGTCATTCTGAACATAGGCTAATAAACTTCGTTAGCACTTTATACAACAACATTAACATGCCAAAACATCATATATCTAACTATACTTGACTGACTGTACATATCTGCCTACGAGCCTCTAGACATAGTACACTTATACATAGAAAGGGCCGAGCACTATCGTGCCCGAGATTATATATACACAAAATAGTACTATTGAAATAAGGCTCCGGAACGACTGGAGCGCTGTAGAGTACTGCTGGCAGAGCTCCTAAGGATCAAGTCCACCTGTCTGCTGACCTGCGCGGCATGGAACGCAGCGTCCACAAGAAGGGACGTCAGTAAGAATAGTGTACCGAGTATGTAAGGCATAGAAAATAATACAAGCAGTAACATAGAGTACAATTAATAATATCATGGAGTCACAGGGCATATAACGAGGCGAGAAAGTAACATGTGCATAGGAAGGCCCCTTTTCAGGCCGGCTGTCATGTAGGCTTGTCCTTTCGTCTTTGAAATGATTCTTTTCATAAGCATAGGAATTAACATTTATATATTACTTATTCTCGTGTACAGAAAACAGTACATTTCAGTGAACAGTATCTTTGATTCACATTTACAGACGCCGAATACATCGGCTCTCCCAAGCCCCCTCCCCAACGGTGTCCCAACACATTACATCATATATAGGTAGCATGCATTATATATATACAGACGCCGCGTACGGCTCTCCCATATCCCGCGTCCAGGATGGAATTCAGCTGAATGAGGTGGTGATATAACAGTGACCCTTCCCCTTTCCCCATACACATATACATATACATTTGCTTATCTTTTATACATATACACGTCTCATATATAATTACTTATCTTATTTATATATACATATCCATACACATATACCTATTTTATATACATATATCATATAAGCACACAAGAGCCAAGGAAAATCATGTATCCATCGGAGTGACGTAAGGTCGGTGACCTCCGATTACGTTATGGAATGCTAGTTATAGCTTTGTCTCACCTTGAAGGAACAAGTATTTTAAGGCGAGACTATCAACGGAGAATAGTATTACAGTAACCGTAGAATGAAATCGTGGGCCTCATAGATGACCGTCATAGGCTTTGGAGTCAGAGAAAATAAAGATATAACTAGGAAATATAAATACGATTAAAAAAAGTGTATCACTTTCATGTTTACATAAGATTCTTAGCTTAGTCATCTTAGTCATAGAGTCGTTCCGGTCGTACTTACCAAAGGTACATTCTCTTGTCTAACATTGTCATTATCATTATCCTCATAGAAACATTCTCGTTAGAGTCGTCATAGTACTTATCATTCGGTAACGAGATTGGGATCAAAAGTCCCCTTTGGATTTACTTCAAGTAAGTCAACCACGACTATAGAAAAATCCGAGAGTAACGGGCCCACCTCGGGCCGGATGAGGTAGCGTATACGATTTACGTATGTTACGTGTCATAGCGTCACTTGCGAGGGTCTTAGGGTAATCGGGTCCCATTTATACAAGTTCTAAGGGCGTAGGAGGTTTTTCCAACAATTGGCACACTTTCTAGTTCAATTCTATTGAACAAAAAGTGGAAAACTTTAGGTGCGGATTCCGGGGAACCGAGTTGTCCCCGAGGCTCGTACCCAACTTATTACAACTAAGACATGCCATAGAAAGAAGGGTGAAGCCTTACATACCTCTTCCGCTCCTTTCTGCTATTCCAAATTCACGTCGCAATCTCGTCGAAATCTGCAAATTGGTCATTTTTACCCAAAACTCTCATTAGTATACTTAGAGTTGAAATCTTAAGGTAATACTTGGCTACCGAAATTTCGGCAGCACCTCCTCTGTAAATATACCATCCTCGACATTCAATTTAGTCAAATTCTCGTCAAACACAATCCGGGAATTCAAACCCGGCCAAACTATCAACATGAATTCAACAATCACACTAGCGATCCATACATTACTTTCTTCCACATTTATGGACTTCACCATCATTCTACACATTCACAACATCATTCATGCAACTATAAGAATTTACGCTAACGTCAAATTAACTTCTTCGACGCTTCCACAACGATTACAACTTCGTTTTCATTATGGAACGCATAACGACAACAATCAAAACACTACATAAAATCAATCTGATTGTCCCACACAACATCACCATATTCGGCCACCATGATCAACAACACGACAACTAGAATATTAATTACAACTTGCTCATTGTTCCTCAACAATTCAATACACATTCATGGTTACATAAGCCATGTTCACGGCCACCTATGCCATGCACACACACACGGCTAACATCAAGCATGCACACCACAATCTCTCCAAATTCATTCAACTTCCATTTTACACATATCATTCACAACAATAACAACCAAACACTAATTAAAATAATTGAAGCATGGCTCCTACACACATATATATATACACGTCCATACTCTATATTTCTCTCCTTCATGAATTTCATCCATTTTGGCATACTACAACACATATAAACCATACATAACACATAAAACAAGATTAAAACTCACCTTTCTTCTTCAACTTCTCACTTGACTACAACTTGGCAACTTGTATGATTATGAATTTTTCTTGCTTCAACAACAACTCCACCTTGTTAAGGACCCTTTAATTAGTAGAGAATGATTTTTGAAGAATTTTTTTCCAAGATTTCTTGTTGATCCTAGGCTTGGCCGAATGGCCCTAGAACTTTCTCCTCCCTTCTCTTATTTTTGCTCTCTTGAAATTTCTAGAGAATTATGGAGCAAAGATGACCTATTCATCTTTTATATTTCCTAAATTAAATCCCCCATGGGCTTGGCCCAAGCCCATGGCCGGTTGGGCCCTCTTATTTCCTTAAACATTTCCAAGCCCAACTATTTTTTTGTTCTACAATTCATGAAAAATTAATTTCCAAATTCCAAATTTGCCCTTCGTCTTCCTTCATATTTCCACGAGTCATATTGCGAATTCCCCTTTATGCCCTTGACCTTTCTTAATATTCCCACTTCAAAATTTTTATAAACAACTTATACACCAAACAAGATCAAAATTATAGTCTTACTCTTAATCTCCCGCAATTACCTCAAATTATCCGAATGCGAAAAATGCGGTATATAACATCCTCCCCCCCTTTAGAACATTCGTCCTCGAATGTTAAACCTGGCCTCGTAGTGTACTATGATACTTCGGGGAGGTCTCCTTCGTAGGTACCTCACATGTCACTTAACACATCCATTTCAGGAGCTTAGGTTGCCTTTATGTCGTAGGTCCATTGTATTGGCTCCGAACGCCGGCCCTGCGTTAATAAGTCTCCCAGGAGGTCACCCATTGTGAAATTGCTCTCACCCTAACACGCTTAACCTCAAAACTTCAGTGTGTTTTAGTGCCTTAATGCTAGTCTATTGGCCTCCACTCCTCCGCACTGCCTATATCACGTAATATGGGGCAAGTTAGGGTCTCGGCGATGTTCAAACGCACTCGTAGCGCATATTTCTCTTTCAACGACTATTTTAGCCTTCGCAATCCTCAGTATTCACCTTTTTCCTATATGTACGGTCACGTTTCGTCCTGAGTTTGCAAATTTCCAATATGTGTAGTAACACAAAGAGTAACGTACGATAGAGTAGAACCTGGATCAGTTTAACGCATACATATAATAGGAAAATGCCGATGGTGTACCTGTAGCCGCATCCTGGGAAGGTGCAGGATCCTGCCGTCCTGCCAATGCGTATGTACGGTGCGGCGGACCGGCTGAACTGGGTGCCCCTCCTCTACCTCGGCCGCGGCCCGCTGGAGCCTGGGAAGTCTGTCCACGAGGGCGCACGGTTGACGATGAACCAATTGCCGATCCGGCAGGCTGAGTTTGGCCTCCTTCATCCTTTAGTGGGCAGTCACGCACCAAATGGTTAGTTCGACCACAGGCAAAACAACCACCGGTTTCTAGGTAACACTGCCCAGAGTGTGGCTTGCCACACCGAGCACATCGTGGTGGGGGCAGCCCCGTCCTGCTAAAATCAGCTCTGTACCGGGATCCTGAAGCCTTGGCACTCTGACCTGGTCCTGAATAGGTAGGATGATCAAACCCCCTATCTGCAAATCGAGGTGGCGCACTGACCACTGATTGGCCCGAATACCTAGGTTGCCCCTGTGCCTGCCCCCTCTGTACTCACTTCTAGTCCCAGAAAATCTGCCCTTTTTTCTGGAACCCTTATCTGAATAACGCTCCTCTCTCCGTAGCGGATACTGTTCCTCCAGGTTTTGGGCGTGGGCCTGAATACGAGTAATAGTCATCCCATCCTGGAGTGAAGCCGTCAAGCACTCCTTGACTAAATGTGGACCCAAACCCACTCACAAATCGGTGCACATGATCCCCCATGTTAGCTATCATGGTTGGGGCATACCTGGCTAACGAGTTAAAACAGAGGCTGTATTCTCGGACGCTCATATTTCCCTGTCTCAGGTTCAAGAACATATCGGCTCAAGCCCGTCGAACCTCTGACGGTAGGAAATGTCGCAGGAACGCCTCAGTGAACTCCTGCCAAACCGGACGGGGTGCATTTGCTCCCCTCGATGATATCCAGTTACCGTACCACAGAACTGCCACATCCCGCAGCCTGTATGAAGCCAACTCTACGGACTCCGTATCCGAAGCATGTATAATTCTCAGGGTCCTCAGCATCTCGTCTATGAAACTCTGCGGGTCCTCCTCTGGTATTGATCTATAGAACTCTGGCGGCTTCAAGGTGATAAAGTCTCGGGCCCTTGCGCTTACCGCCCTGTCTCCCGGGTCTACATCTTGCCGCTGAGCTTGTGCGGCGACTAACTGGGTCAATAATTGGATGGCCTCTGCCATCTGATGGCCCGGAGCTGCTGGCGGTGGAACTGGAGGTGCGGGGGCTGGAGCTGGAACCCTTCCCTGCTCTGCTGGTGCAGGGGAAGCAGGAACAGTCTGAGGGGGAGCTTCATTATGAGACTCTCCTTCTTCTAGCTCCCGTGCAACTCTGTTGCCCGTCACCCTCTTGGATTTCTCGGCCGTCGTAGCCTTTCTCTTCGGCGGCATTACTGAAACCATAACATAGGATTAGGGAAGGAATGTGGAAGCCTGGTAGCATAGCTCTATTGCACGATCTTAGAATGCAAAGAAGGTCATATTTCCTAAATGCCCCGTAGCTTCCTGTCGATAAGTGTGGCGCGCTACACACCCATAAACAAGACTCTACTGGACACGGCTCGTAGACAAACCCCTAGGACCGAACTGCTCTGATACCACTTCTGTCACGACCCGACTAGGGCCGTGATGAGTACCCGATACTTGTACCGAGCACCCCTTATCTGTCATATTACCTTTACCTCTTAGCAAGCCATGTAACAGAGCCACATTTTTTTTTTTGAACATTAACATTAGCAGCGTCATTCTGAACATAGGCTAATAAACTTCGTTAGCACTTTATACAACAACATTAACATGCCAAAACACCATATATCTAACTATACTTGACTGACTGTACATATCTGCCTACGAGCCTCTAGACATAGTACACTTATAAATAGAAAGGGCCGAGTACTATCATGCCCGAGATTATATATACACAAAATAGTACCACTGAAATAAGGCTTCGGAACGACTGGAGCGCTGTAGAGTACTGCTGGCAGAGCTCCTAAGGATCAAGTCCACCTGTCTGCTGACCTGCGCGGCATGGAACGCAGCGTCCACAAGAAGGGACGTCAGTACGAATAGTGTACCGAGTATGTAAGGCATAGAAAATAATACAAGCAGTAACATAGAGTACGATTAATAATATCATGGAGTCACAGGGCATATAACGAGGCGAGAAAGTAACCTGTGCATAGGAAGGCCCCTTTTCAGGCCGGCTGTCATGTAGGCTTGTCCTTTCGTCTTTGAAACGTTTCTTTTCATAAGCATAGGAATTAAAATTTATATATTACTTATTCTCGTGTACAGAAAACAGTACATTTCAGTGAACAGTATCTTTGATTCACATTTACAGACGCCGAATACATCGGCTCTCCCAAGCCCCCTCCCAACGGTGTCCCAACACATTACATCATATATAGGTAGCATGCATTATATATATACAGACGCCGCGTACGGATCTCCCATATCCCGCGTCCAGGATGGAATCCAGCTGAATCAGGTGGTGATATAACAGTGACCCTTCCCCTTTCCCCATACACATATACATATACATTTGCTTATCTTTTATACATATACACGTCTCATATACAATTACTTATCTTATTTATATATACATATCCATACACATATACCTATTTTATATACATATATCATATAAGCACACAAGAGCCAAGGAAAATCATGTATCCATCGGAGTGACGTAAGGTCGGTGACCTCCGATTACGTTATGGAATGCTAGTTATAGCTTTGTCTTACCTTGAAAGAACAAGTATTTTAAGGCGAGACTATCAACGGAGAATAGTATTACAGTAACTGTAGAATGAAATCGTGGGCCTCATAGATGACCGTCATAGGCTTTGGAGTCAGAGAAAATAAAGATATAACTAGGAAATATAAATACGATTAAAAAATTAGTGTATCACTTTCATGTTTACATAAGATACTTAGCTTAGTCATCTTAGTCATAGAGTCGTTCCGGTCGTACTTATCAAAGGTACATTCTCTTGTCTAACATTGTCATTATCATTATCCTCATAGAAACACTCTCGTTAGAGTAGTCATAGTACTTATCATTCGGTAACGAGATTGGGATGAAAAGTCCCCTTTGGATTTACTTCAAGTAAGTCAACCACGACTATAGAAAAATCCGAGAGTAACGGGCCCACCTCGGGCCGGATGAGGTAGCGTATACGATTTACGTATGTTACGTGTCATAGCGTCACTTGCGAGGGTCTTAGGGTAATCGGGTCCCATTTATACAAGTTCTAAGGGCGTAGGAGGTTTTTCCAACAATTGGCACACTTTCTAGTTCAATTCTATTGAACAAAAAGTGGAAAACTTTAGGTGCGGATTCCGGGGAACCGAGTTGTCCCCGAGGCTCGTACCCAACTTATTACAACTAAGACATGCCATAGAAAGAAGGGTGAAGCCTTACATACCTTTTCCGCTCCTTTCTGCTATTCCAAATTCACGTCGCAATCTCGTCGAAATCTGCAAATTGGTCATTTATACCCAAAACTCTCATTAGTATACTTAGAGTTGAAATCTTAAGGTAATACTTGGCTACCGAAATTTCGGCAGCACCTCCTCTGTAAATATACCATCCTCGACATTCAATTTAGTCAAATTCTCGTCAAACACAATCCGGGAATTCAAACCCGGCCAAACTATCAACATGAATTCAACAATCACACTAGCGATCCATACATTACTTTCTTCCACATTTATGGACTTCACCATCATTCTACACATTCACAACATCATTCATGCAACTATAAGAATTTACGCTAACGTCAAATTAACTTCTTCGACGCTTCCACAACGATTACAACTTCGTTTTCATTATGGAACGCATAACGACAACAATCAAAACACTACATAAAATCAATCTGATTGTCCCACACAACATCACCATATTCGGCCACCATGATCAACAACACGACAACTAGAATATTAATTACAACTTGCTCATTGTTCCTCAACAATTCAACACACATTCATGGTTACATAAGCCATGTTCACGGCCACCTATGCCATGCACACACACACGACTAACATCAAGCATGCACACCACAATCTCTCCAAATTCATTCAACTTCCATTTTCCACATATCATTCACAACAATAACAACCAAACACTAATTAAAATAATTGAAGCATGGCTCCTACACATATATATATATACACGTCCATACTCTATATTTCTCTCCTTCATGAATTTCATCCATTTTGGCATACTACAACACATATAAACCATACATAACACATAAAACAAGATTAAAACTCACCTTTCTTCTTCAACTTCTCACTTGACTACAACTTGGCAACTTGTATGATTATGAATTTTTCTTGCTTCAACAAAAACTCCACCTTGTTAAGGACCCTTTAATTAGTAGAGAATGATTTTTGAAGAATTTTTTTCCAAGATTTCTTGTTGATCCTAGGCTTGGCCGAATGGCCCTAGAACTTTCTCCTCTCTTCTCTTATTTTTGATCTCTTGAAATTTCTAGAGAATTATGGAGCAAAGATGACCTAGTCATCTTTTATATTTCCTAAATTAAATCCCCCATGGGCTTGGCCCAAGCCCATGGCCGGTTGGGCCCTCTTATTTCCTTAAAAATTTCCAAGCCCAACTATTTTTTTGTTCTACAATTCATGAAATATTAATTTCCAAATTCCAAATTTGCCCTTCGTCTTCCTTCATATTTCCACGAGTCATATTGCGAATTCCCCTTTATGCCCTTGACCTTTCTTAATATTCCCACTTCAAAATTTTTATAAACAACTTATACACCAAACAAGATCAAAATTATAGTCTTGCTTTTAATCTCCCGCAATTACCTCAAATTATCCGAATGCGAAAAATGCGGGATATAACACACGTCTAGGGTGGGTTTTGGCGCATGATAGTTGGGCAAAGATTCGGGACGGGTGGCACTTAGACTTCGCGAATCCCACTGGGTTGTGCTACCTAGATGTCGATATTTCCGTCCGGAGTATATGTGTACACAACATTGGCATGACATTGCATTGCATTCATACATCATTGCATTGCATTGCATTATGGCTTGTTTGAAATGATTTGGTGCTTACTTGTGATGTTGGATTCAGATTGATATATTGAGACTTGACACAATTGGGATTAGATGCTACTTAGGCGATGATGTATACTTGTCTTCGAATATCTGTGACTTTTACTGGTTGGTTTATCTTGTGGATCGTTCGCAGGATCAGTTGCATGTTGGGCCTCTAAAGGATGTAGACTAAAGATATCTTAGTGAAGAGTCGACTCCTAGACTAAAAATGAATGGTATTAATGATATATGATTGTCATGATATTGTTGTGGATCTAGCTTGTGGTCATTAGTGGAAGGTGAATGAGTTAAGGTTCTTGGTGTCATATTGTGCGATAAATAGACGTAGGGCTTGATTTAGTCGCTGATCATGTTTATTTATGATTTCATTTACTGATATGTGTTTCTTACCATTGTCGGCCTATGATACTTACTCAGTACACGTTGATTGTACTGATACTGCTCTTGCTACACTCTTTTTTGGTGTAGAGTGTTTCAGGTGATTGATATCAACATGTTCGGGGATGGGCGATGCCTAATCTGAAGTCCTCCACCCACTTCATTCCGGGACAGAGGTTGGGTCTTATAGTGTTGTTGTAATTCGTATCACTTAGTTGCTCTTGTACTAGTCTAGACCATGTCGTGGGAACTTGAAAAGAGTCTTTATTTATTTAACGGTTGTAAACATTTTCAATATTGGAGTTGATTAGATAATTGATTTCCGCTGTTAATTGTACTTATTTATTGGAATATTCAAATTGTCCTTACTTGATTAATGTGTTATTGATTGAGGGTTCGCATACCGAGGAGGGAAGGGTAGGTGCTCGCGCGATCCTAAATTGGGTCGTGACAAGTTGGTATCAGAGCCTAGGTTACCGGTCTCACGAGTACTAGAGAAATGTCTAGTAGAGTCTCGTGGAATGGTACGTTGATGTTCGTGCCCATCCACGAGAGGCTACAGGGCATCTAGGAAAACTTTCCATATTTCTTTCAATTCATGCTACTTCAGGAAAATTGGTATCTGTAACACTCTGTAAATCCGGGTTAAGTGTGAAAGCGTCTTGGAGAATCTGGACTCCACTGTTTTGGTTAATGAAAAATACAGCCCGTATTTTACTGTATTTCTTGGGCTTATTTCACCCGCCTCCCTACGTGGTCCACTGTTTTTGTTAACGTAAAATACGGAAAAAGAATACGACCCGTATTTTGAAATACGGTCCGTATTTCTGGGTGTATTTCACCCGCCTCTAGCAGTGTGTATATAAAGCGGGGTTCAGTTAATTTTATCAATTAGTCACATTCTCATAAACCCTAAGGACGAATATCTTTCCTCCAAGTCTTCTAACATTAAGGTGAGAACATCTTTAACATTATTAATCAATCCTAGCATTAAAACCATGATTCTTAACATGATTCTTGAATGAAAAACCTAGGGTTGCAAGGTAATATTTCTCAATGTGACTCAAGCTAGGGTTTTGGGTGTTCTTTGTTGTAAAAGTGAATTGTTGAATTGCGCAAGGCAATTAAGGTATGTCTCTTTTGAAAACCTTATTTTGGATGTGTGTCTCCTTTTTAAAAGTTCTTTATTGAATAAAAAGGTGAACTTTTCATACTTTAAAATCTTATTTCATGCTTTGATTGTGGTTGGTGTGCGTGAGGGGACAAGCCTACATTAAACCTTTATTGTATTATACTCTATACATGTATACGTAATTCTAATCATTTTCCTCTAAGAGATGATCAGCAATAATGGCTAAGGGTTAGTAATGGTGTTTTATGATGAACTATGATAATTGAACCTTGTTTTAGGAAGTGGAAACGTTTTCAAGATTATCAATGAAATGATGTATCTTTATAATGACATGATGAACTTAAATGCTAATTGATGATGTGACAACCTTGAGATGAATTGTGATTCGGCTTTTATGCTATGAACTTTGTTGTTGTGTTTGGCCTAGCTACTCGGGAGGAAGGGTAGTCACTATGGATCCTAGTGTGGTAATTCCTAGCAATTCGGGAGGAAGAGTGGCCACTGCGAGTTCGCTACCCCGGTGCGGTTTATGCCTAGCTATTCGGGAGGAAGGATAGCCACCAAGAGTATAGTATTCCGATGTGGTTCGCAGTTATGTCTAGGGAACCTCAAAGGTCATCCCTTCGATGTGATTCATTCTTGGGCCTGTATTGGCATGTGATATGTTTATCTCTTTGTGAAAGTATTTCTGATGATAATCTGGCAAATTGAAAGGACATAACCGAAAGTTGTAAACTTGATAAAAATGGGTTCTCATTCGTTTTGATAAGCATATTGAACCAAGTTGAGTAACTATTTAACAATGATTCTGTTACACCCCGGAAATTTTCCCGTTAAGCGTACAGTGAATAAGCTAACAAGGATATAGTGTATACGATGTTGTGGAGACGAGTGATAACGTTCATTTGATTGGTATCGAGATGATGAACAACTGTTAAGAAGGTCCCGTAAGGATCGGAGATAAAACGAAGTGACAAAATAGGACTCAGTGAACTAGCGAATTATACGGTAGGTTATACGGACCGTATAATGGTTTTACGGCCGTATAATGAACCGTTAAAGTGTCACAGAAAGAAGTTGAGGAAAAGTGGGTTTTACGGTAGATTATACGGACCGTATAATGGTTTTATGGCCGTATAATGAACCGTTAAAGTGTCACAGAAAGAAGTTGAGGAAAAGTGGGGTTTACGGTAGATTATACGGACCGTATAAAATTATACGGCCCGTCAAATGAACCGTCAAGTTGACACAGAAAGGGGTGATCGCTGAGTCAGTTTTACGGTCAATTATACGGACCGTATAATGGACCGTATAATGGCATCGGGACTGGTTTTGTATTTATAAAAATATGTTCCAAGTTTCATTTTCTCATTTCCTCTTCTCACTACACGACCCAATCTCTCTCTCTAGAAACTTCCAAACACTCCAAACCAATAATTCAAGTGAAAATCAAGATGAATAACACCCAAATTCATGAAATCAAGAGTGTGAGACTCCTCATAGTTCATCTAAGTCAAGGAACTCCAAAGAAGGTGGAACTAGGGTTTTGTCTGAGTGGAGTATTTCGACTCAAGACTTGTTCAACCATCATCCAAGGTAAGTTTAATGATCATTTCATGTAGTTTAAGGTATTGGGAGGCTTAGATACTTGAAATGTAGAAGAACATAGAAAGTGGGTCATTACTGAGTGAATAGTGACATAATTGAATGATAGTGGAATTGAATCATGAAAGTTGAAGAGTTGTGATTATGAATACGTTATAATGATGTTTATATCATGAAACAAGTATTAAACGCGTGAAAACACAAAGATGAGTTATAAGGAGAAATATGGGAAAATTGGAGGAAAATGGTGGATTTCGCCAAACGCACGTAAATGACGATTGTCGATCATGATATTGCGAATAATATTATGAATATCGGGAGTTGATATAGAACATGGGAGAAGTAGCATAAACAAAGGGAGTGCTGCCCAATTTTTCCTAGAATTAATGATGCGTTCTTGTAGTCGATTAACTAATGTTAGTCCAATTCTCTCGTGAAGGTAACGACGTGACCTTGAAGGAAGACAAGTGATCGATAACTTAGCTAAGCGACAAGGTATGTGAGGCTAGTCCTTTTTTATAATGGCATGAATCTTTTATCTTGAATCCCTATTCCTTCCATGAGTTCTTACATTCTAAGAAGTTAAAAGCTTATGCCTATGAATGTCTATATGAGATAAGTTATACGATATGATGACACTAGAATGATGATGATATTATTCCTTGCCTACACTCACCTTATGTACTAGTCCTTTCAAGGTGAGGTAGAACGTCCATGATGGTTCCATAATATAATCGGGGGATCACGACCTTACGTCACCCCGATAGAGTAAAGTTGATCATGAGTCTTATATACGCATTATGACAAGATAAGTATTTTATGGTAAGAATATTACTATGAGCATTTACATTGAGCATGTCATGAGCATTTCACACCGGGCCTAGTTGGCCGGGCAGACACCGCTTCGGCGGGCGGCGATACGGATACACCATGACCTACGGGCGTGGGCAGACACCACTAGTGGGCGACATGAGATGGTACTCCGGACGTGGGAGGTCTGGACGCGGGCTAATATTATTGATTATCACACCGTTCCGACATGGACGGGCAGCTTGCATATGATTCATACATGTTATGATGATGAGTATGAGTAAGACAACATGCATTACTTCATTTATGATTATCAGTCAGATTCAGATGTCTCATGTTGATGTTATTCCCATACTATTGATGTCTCCTTTAATTATGTATGCCTCTCATACTCGGTACAATATTCGTACTGACGTCCTTTCTTCGGACGCGTGTTCATGCCCACAGGTAGACCGAGAGGAGAGCTTGGCCCAGGTCCTCAGTAGCTGCCAGCTGATAGGTAGCACTCCATTGTTCGGAGTTGCTTATGACTATTCTTTTGATGTACATTCACACATGCATATTTTGGGCATGACGGAGTCTTGTTCCGTCCATGTATTCATTATGTTAGTAGAGGCTCGTAGATACGCAGTGTGGGTTAGATGGTCTCACAAGATGTTTTCATATGTATGTATACTATTTTGATGGGCGAGAGGCAAATGTATATAAAGTATTTATATTTTGATTAAATATGATTTTCCTACAATTAGTATGTAAAATTGATAAAAGAGTATTAAATGAGCGAGACAAGCAGTAGAGTAAGCGGTGCTCGGTAATTGCTCCGGGTACCCGTCGCGGCCCCTAGGTGGGTCGTGACAGAAGTGGTATCAGAGCAGTTCGCCCTAGGAAGTGTCTACAAGCCGTGTCTAGTAGAGTCTTGTGTATGGTGTGTTGCGCGCCACACTAATAAACAAGAGGCTACAGGGCATTTAGGAAAATGACCATTTTTCTTCTCATGAGATCGTGCGATAGAGCCATGTCTAGGGTTATATTCTTCCTAAAAGTGCGTTATGGTTTCAGAAAAATGTCGCTGAAAGGAAAAGCTACAGCTGCCCAGAAAGGCAAAACTACGACAAAGAGGCAGGTGGAAAGAGAGCCTCCGGCAAATGTAAAGGAAAATGAATCACAAAGTGAGGCCGCGCCCAATGTAGAAGAGCAGGGAGGAGCCTCAGCTCCGATTCCTCCACCGAGTGCTTCGGGTCAACAAGTGTCCGAGGCCATACATTTATTGACATAGTTGGTTGCCGCTCAGACACAACGAAAGAATGCGACCCCAAGTGATCGTTCAGCTAGGACAAGAGCCCGTGATTTCCTTACTCTAAATCCTCCAGAATTTTTCGGGTCGAAGCCGGATGAGGACCCACAAAGGTTTTATCGATGAAATGCTGAGGACGCTAACACTTATGCATGCTTCTGAGACTGAATCTGTAGAGTTGGCCTCATATAGACTTCGCGACGTGGCGGTACTATGGTATAAGAATTGGGTGATAACAAGAGGGGAGAATGCACCACCTCCTGTGTGGCAAGAGTTTGTAGATGCCTTTATTCGTCACTACTTGCCACCTGAAGTCCGCCGAGCTCGAGCGGATAGGTTCTTGAATTTGAAACAAGGAAGCATGAGTGCCCGAGAGGATAGTATGCAATTTAACTCATTGGCCCGGTATGCTCCGACTATGGTGGCTGACATGGGAGACCGAGTCTATAGATTTGTGAGTGGTTTAGGACCACACTTGTTCAGAGATTGCCTGACAGCCTCTTTGCAAGACGGGATGGATATTTCCCGGATACAGGCCCATGCTCAGAACCTCGAGGAACGACAACGACAACAGAGAAGTGATCGTGAGGGTGACAGAAGACAAGGTAAGAGGGATAGATCTATGGGGGAGAGCAGTGAGTACCGAGGGGGACCAAGACAGACGCATTCCAGGCACTCAGGTCAGTCAGCGACCAGTGCACCTCCCAGATTCTCGGATAGGAGATTCGACCGTTCTTTTCAGTCAGACCAGGGGCAGAGTTCGAGGGCCTCAGATTCGCAGTCTAGGGGAGACTTTAGCCAGAGGAGACCTCTAGTACCGCGGTGTAGCCAGTGTGGCAAATTACATTCCCGATAGTGTCGTCAGGGTTCGGATGCTTGTTATGCTTGCGGGCCGGTTGGTCATATGATGAGAGATTGCCCTTCAGCGAGAGATAGAGCGGGGACTCAGCCCACAGGTTCAGCAGCGGGGTCTTCTTCAGCGAGCCCGACAGCACAGACTCCTCAGACTACAACAGGCAGAGGCAGAGGTAGAGGGGGAGCATCCACTTCAGGTGCTGTTCAGCCCCGTGTGTATGCTTTAGCTAGGCGACAGGATCTTGAGTCTTCCCCAGATGTTGTCACTGGTACCTTGACTATATTTTTCCATGACGTATATGCTATGATTGATCCGGGTTCTACCTTCTCATATATTACTCCGTATATCGCTGATTGTGTTGGGGTAAAACCTGAGCCAATTAAACCCTTCGAGGTGTTCACTCCGGTTGGTGATCCTGTAATAGCGAGGCAAGTATATCATAACTGTGTAGTCATTATAGGTGATCGTCAGACAAGGGCTGATCTAATTGAACTTGAGATGATAGATTTTGACGTAATTATGGGTATGGACTGGTTGGCATCATGCTATGCTAATGTTTGTTGCCGGACAAAGGTAGTTCGATTCCAATTTCCGGGAGAGCCCATACTCGAGTGGAAGGGTAATACAGTTTCCCCAAAGGGTAGGTTTATTTCCTACCTTAAGGCGAGAAAGATGATAGCCAAAGGTTATATTTGTCATCTAGTTCGGGTTCATGACAAGGAAGCGGAAGTGCCAACTTTCCAGTCTGTCCCGGTAGTGAATGAATTCCCAGATGTGTTTCCTGACGAGTTACCAGGCCTTCCTCCAGAAAGGGAGATTGATTTCGCCATTGATGTATTACCAAACACCGAGCCTATTTCTATTCCTCCGTATCGAATGGCTCCAGCAGAACTGAAAGAGCTAAAAGCACAGCTAAAAGATTTACTTGAGAAGGGGTTTATAAGGCCTAGTTCCTCGCCATGGGGAGCCCCAGTCTTGTTCGTAAGGAAGAAAGACGGTTCGTTACGAATGTGTATTGATTACAGGCAGTTGAACAAGGTGACAATAAAGAATAAATACCCTCTTCTAGAATTGACGACTTGTTCGATCAATTGCAAGGTGCTAAATGGTTCTCTAAGATAGATCTGAGATCGGGTTATCATCAGGTGAGAATTAAGGAAGCAGATATTCCCAAGACTGCCTTCAGGACAAGATATGGTCACTATGAGTTTCGAGTAATGTCGTTCGGGTTGATGAATGCCCCGACGGTGTTCATGAATTTAATGAATAATGTGTTCAGGCCGTTTTTGGATCTTTTTGTGATCGTGTTCATCGACGATATCTTGGTGTACTCTCGCACAGAGTCAGAACATGCAGATCATCTAAGAATTGTTCTTAGCGTTCTTCGAGATCGGGAATTGTATGCAAAGTTTTCGAAGTGCGAGTTTTGGCTAAACTCAGTGGCATTTCTAGGTCATGTTATTTTAGATAATGGTATCCGAGTCGACACTCAGAAAATAGAAGTTGTGAAGACTTGGCCAAGACCTACGACGCCTACAGAAGTTCATAGTTTCCTTGGGTTAGCAGGATACTATAGAAGATTTGTAGAGGGCTTCTCATCTATTTCAGCCCCATTGACAAAGTTAACCCAGAAGTCGGCTAAATTCCAGTGGAGTGATGCCTTTGAGCGTAGCTTCCAAGAGCTGAAAAACAGGTTGACCTCAGGGCCAGTGCTAACACTTCCAGAAGGATCAGATGGCTATGTAGTGTATTATGACGCCTCCGGTGTGGGATTAGGATGTGTATTGATGCAGAATGGGAAAGTTATTGCATATGCTTCGAGGCAGTTGCGAAAACATGAACAGAATTATCCCACTCATGATCTTGAGCTAGCTGCGGTCATCCATGCATTGAAAATATGGAGACACTACTTATATGGCGTGCACGTGGATATCTATACGGATCACAAAAGCCTTCAATATATTTTCAAACAGAAGGAGTTGAACCTGCGGCAAAGGAGATGGTTAGAATTACTGAAGGATTATGATGTGAACATTCTATATCATCCAGGGAAGGCGAATGTAGTAGCAGATGCACTTAGCCGCCGATCGATGGGTAGTTTATGTGGAGTTCCTTCGGAAAAGCGAGAAATGGTTCGTGAAGTCCATCGGTTAGCAAGTCTCGGCGTACGGCCAATTGATTCGGGTAACGCAGGTATTAGCATCCATGACCCCACAGTTTCATCATTGAATCTGGAAGTGAAGGAACGACAATATGAAGATCCTCAGTTACTCCACTATCGAGATCTATCTCAGGAAAAGGAAAAGTCTCCATTCGAAGTTTCCATAGAAGGGGTTCTTAGATATCGAGGCCGGCTATGTGTACCGAATGTGGCAAACTTGCGCCAACGGATTTTAGAGGAAGCACATTATTCCCGGTATTCTATTCATCCAGGTGCAACCAAGATGTACCACGATCTCAAATTGATATATGGCATGAAGCGAGACATAGCAGAATTTGTAGCACAGTGCCCAAATTGCCAACAAGTGAAGGCCGAGCATCAAAAGCCAGGAGGCTTATTGCAAGCAATAGAAATTCCTATGTGGAAATGGGACGCAATTAACATGGATTTTGTGGTAGGATTACCCCGTACGTGAGGGAAGTATGATTCTATATGGGTGATCGTGGATAGACTCACGAAAGCAGCTCATTTTCTCCCCGTTAGGACCACATATTCAGCGAAAGATTATGCTAAATTGTATCTCAAGGAGATTGTACGACTTCACGGTATTCCTTTGGCCATTATTACAGACAGAGGGGCACAATTCACAGCCAAGTTCTGGAAGTCCTTTCAAGAAGGTCTAGGTACCCAAGTTAAGCTCAGCACGGCGTTCCATCCGCAGACTGACGGACAAGCCGAGCGCACTATTCAGACCTTAGAGGATATGCTACGGGCATGTGTATTGGACTTTGGCGGTAGTTGGGATGAGCATTTGCCTCTTATTGAATTTTCCTATAATAACAACTATCATTCCAGCATTCAAATGGCCCCGTATGAAGCCTTATATGGAAGAAAATGCAGATCTCCAATTGGATGGTTTGAAACCGGAGAAGTACAATTGAGCAGTTGAAAGGTTAAAGTGATTCGAGACCGACTGTTAACAGCTCAAAGTCGCCAAAAGTCTTATGCAGACAACCGCCGACGGGATTTAGAATTTCAGGAAAATGACTGGGTATTTCTGAAGGTATCGCCAATGAAAGGGGTGATGAGATTTGGCAAAAGAGGGAAATTGAGTCCAAGATACATCAGACCTTATAAAATTGTCCGTAAGGTGGGACAGGTAGCATATGAATTGGATTTACCTTCGGAGTTTGAATCAGTTCACCCGGTATTCCATGTTTCGATGCTCCGCAAGTGTATTGGGGATCCTACAAGAATAGTTCCGGTTGACGATGTGCAAGTGACAGAGAAGATAACATACGAAGAAGAGCCTATTGCTATTTTAGATAGACAAGTACGAAGGCTTCGGAATAAAGAGGTTGCTTCAGTCAAAATTCTATGGCGGAACAACAATCGGGAAGAAATGACTTGGGAAGCAGAGGATAAGATGAAATCTATGTACCCCCATTTGTTCCAATCCCCGGAAGAGATTCAAGATGAAACGTCGACGATATAAGGTATGTATGATTTATTTTTTTTTTATGTTTTTTTGGTCGTGTGTGGCCATAGATGTGTTGATATTGTGATGTAGCCCTGTGCGGCGATGATATTATGGGTTGCTGTGACAGGTCAGTAGTGCCAGATTACAGGGGAAACTCTGGCGAAATTTTTATAGAATCCCGAGTGTTTAACATTCGAGGACGAATGTTCCAAAAGGGGGGAATAATGTTACACCCCGAAAATTTTCCCGTTAAGCGTACAATGAATAGGCTAACAAGGATATAGTGTATACGATGTTGTGGAGACGAGTGATAACGTTCATTTGATCGGTATCGAGGTGTTGAACAACTGTTAAGAAGGTCCCATAAGGATCGGAGATAAAACGAAGTGACAAAATAGGACTCAGTGACCTGGCGAATTATACGGTAGGTTATACGGACCGTATAATGGTTTTACGACCGTATAATGAACCGTTAAAGTGTCACAGGAAGAATTTGAGGAAAAGTGGGTTTTACGGTAGATTATACGGACCGTATAATGGTTTTACGGCCGTATAATGAACCGTTAAAGTGTCACAGAAAGAAGTTGAGGAAAAGTGGGTTTTACGGTAGATTATTCGGACCGTATAAAATTATACGGCCCGTCAAATGAACCGTCTAGTTGACACAGAAAGGGGTGATCACTGAGTCAGTTTTACGGTCAATTATACGGACCGTATAATGGACCGTATAATGGCATCGGGACTGGTTTTGCATTTATAAAATATGATCCAAGTTTCATTTTCTCATTTCCTCTTCTCACTACACGACCCAATCTCTCTCTCTAGAAACTTCCAAACACTCCAAACCAAGAATTCAAGTGAAAATCAAGATCAATAACACCCAAATTCATGAAATCAAGAGTGTGAGACTCTTCATAGTTCATCTAAGTCAAGGAACTCCAAAGAAGGTGGAACTAGGGTTTTGTCTGAGTGGAGTATTTCGACTCAAGACTTGTTCAACCATCATCCAAGGTAAGTTTAATGATCATTTCATGTAGTTTAAGGTATTGGGAGGCTTAGATACTTGAAATGTAGAAGAACATAGAAAGTGGGTCATTATTGAGTGAATAGTGACATAATTGAATGATAGTGGAATTGAATCATGAAAGTTGAAGAGTTGTGATTATTAATACGTTATAATGATGTTTATATCATGAAACAAGTATTAAACGCGTGAAAACACAAAGATGAGTTATAAGGAGAAATATGGGAAAATTGGAGGAAAATGGTGGATTTTGCCAAACGCACGTAAATGACGATTGTCGATCATGATATTACGAATAATATTATGAATATCGGGAGTTGATATAGAACATGGGAGAAGTAGCATAAACAAAAGGAGTGCTGCCCAATGTTTCCTAGAATTAACGATGCGTTCTTTTAGTCGATTAACTAATGTTAGTCCAATTCTCTCGTGAAGGTAACGACGTGACCTTGAAGGAAGACAAGTGATCGATAACGTAGCTAAGCGACAAGGTATGTGAGGCTAGTCCTTCTTTATAATGGCATGAATCTTTTAGCTTGAATCCCTATTCCTTCCATGAGTTCTTACATTCTAAGAAGTTAAAAGCTTATGCCTATGAATGTCTATATGAGATAAGTTATACGATATGATGACACTAGAATGATGATGATGTTATTCCTTGCCTACACTCACCTTATGTACTAGTCCTTTCAAGGTGAGGCAGAACGTCCATGATGGTTCCATAATGTAATCGGGGGATCACGACCTTACGTCACCCCGATAGAGTAAAGTTGATCATGAGTCTTATATACGCATTATGACAAGATAAGTATTTTATGGTAAGCATATTACTATGAGCATTTACATTGAGCATTTCATGAGCATTTCACACCGGGCCTAGTTGGCCAGGCAGACACCGCTTCGGCGGGTAGCGATACGGATACACCACGACCTACGGGCGTGGGCAGACACCACTAGTGGGCGGCATGAGATGGTACCCCGGACGCGGGAGGCCTGGACACGGGCTAATATTATTGATTATCACACCGTTCCGACATGGACGAGCAGCTTGCATATGATGCATACATGTTATGATGATGAGTATGAGTAAGACAGCATGCGTTACTTCATTTATGATTATCAGTCAGATTCAGATGTCTCATGTTGATGTTATTTCCATACTATTGATGTCTCCTTTCATTATGTATGCCTCTCATACTCGGTACAATATTCGTACTGACGTCCTTTCTTCGGACGCTGTGTTCATGCCCACAGGTAGACAGGGAGGAGAGCTTGGCCCAGGTCCTCAGTAGCTGCCAGCTGATAGATAGCACTCCATTGTTCGGAGGTGCTTATGACTATTCTTTTGATGTACATTCACACATGCATATTTTGGGCATGACGGAGTCTTGTTCCGTCCATGTATTCAATATGTTAGTAGAGGCTCATAGATACGCAGTGTGGGTTAGATGGTCTCACAAGATGTTTTCATATGTATGTATACTATTTTGATGGCCGAGAGGCAAATGTATATAAAGTTTTTATATTTTGATTAAATATGATTTTCCTACAATTAGTATGTAAAATTGATAAAAGAGTATTAAATGAGCGAGACAAGCAGTAGAGTAAGCAGTGCTCGGTAATTGCTCCGGGTACCCGTCGCGGCCCCTAGCTGGGTCGTGACAGATTCCAAATGGTTTCCAGAACTGATTTCTTTACTTATTATTGTATCATATTTTTATATGTCATATTGTCCCAGAGGCACTCACTGAGTACGAAGTATTCAGGCATACCATTGTTGTTTTTGATGGTATGTTAGCTAACGTAGAAGAGCAAGTTCGTGGAGACTAAAGCGCTCGGAGAACTTGTTGTTGCTGCTGATTTGGTGAGCCCACATGCTCATTCGTGGGTCATCCTCTATTTATTCGTTCCATTTATTTATATTAGTTTTCCGGGCCACGTCCCGATGATTAGTCAGTCATTCTTTATTCTTTGAAGCTCCATAGTTTACATTCATTCTATGGGTAGTTGAAGGATTACTGTTAAAGCTTCAACTTTGCTGTTTTGGCTAAGTTATACCTTTATCAAGACTTCCGCTGATTTAATAATTGACGTTTCTTTATTGTTAATTGCTTATCTATAAACTGCTGGTACTTGAGTAGTGAACCTTGCAGGTTCTAGTGTTGGATATTGAATGTTTAGGTTCTTCTGATGTTGTTTATGATGTCAGATGCCGATCATGTGTAGGGTGAGTTTTGGGGCGTGACAAGTTTGGTATCAGAGCATAGGTTTAGATACATCCTAGGATTGCTATCGGTGTCAGTGGAGCTGTGTCTAGTGGAGTTTTCCTTATGTAGCCTGATCACTTGTATGACCGAGAAACTCCCAGGACATTTATAGATGTTTCCTATTATTGTTGATTCTAGATTGTGATGTAGAGCTTGAAGTCCTTTTAGGATTTTTCTAATTCGCTCGTTAATTCGTAACATGCAGAAATGGCCCTAACTCGATCCGAAACTGGTAACTCAGGACGCGCCATAGGAACTTGAAATCTAGTGGGAGCAAACGCTGGTAATGGGAATAACACTGGGAATCAGGCGCCACCTCAAGCACCGCCTGCTCCTGCTGTTCCTGCGGGTGTGCCTGAGATTGGGTCAATGCAGATAGAGATCCAAATGCTAACTGCATTAGTTGCAGCTTAGCATCAGCGTGGACGTATGGAATCTCATGGTGGAGGTAGGCTTAAGCAGTTTCTGGATTTAAAGTCACCAGAGTTCTTCGGGTCATAAGAGTCGGATGACTCCCAACACCTTATGGATGAGACTTTCAAAGGAATGAGGGAAATAAATGCCCAGGGTTCTGAAGCTGTAAGGTTTGCATCCTATTAGTTGAAAGATGTTTCCCACGCTTGTTTTGAGGTGTGGGAGTCTGAAAGAGGTAATGATATTGTACCTCCTACTTGGGCTGAATTTGAGGAGGCGTTCATGAAGAGGTTTCTGTCTAATGAAGAGAAGTTTGCTATGGCTACCAAGTTCGAGAAACTTGAGCAAGCTACAAAATCTGTTCGTGAATACAGCTTGGAGTTCACCCGTCTGTCAAAATATGCACTGTACATGATTCCGACCGAGAAGCATAAGTTGACTCGTTATGTACGTGGGTTGGTCCCATGAATTAAGTCTGCATGTGTTGCTACTGCTATGTCTCCTACTTGCACCTTCTCACTATTAGTTGGGTTTGGTGAGAAACAAGAGAACTGGAAGAACGAGAAGAGGGTGGAGAGAGACCAAAGCAAGAAGGCCCGATCTACGGGTGGCTTTAGTGGTAATGTTAATGGAGGACAAAGGAAAGGGTACTCAGCATCTACTCAGTCTAGTGCTTATTCTGACGCCAATGTGCTTTCTGGTAGGCAAGTGCAGCGAACTAATAATAATCAAAGCAGATTTTATCAGAGTAGTAATCGACCAGCTGTGTGAGAGGATCGTATTTTTCATCACTGTGGGATTAGAGGCCACATTAAAAGAGAGTGTCAGAAATGGCTGCGTGAGATGGCTAACATGTCCAATTAGAGGAATGATTCGCCTGCTTTTACTTCTATTAAGAATTTTCCTGCTGGCAATGCTGCTAATAATCAGAATGCTCGTGTTTATGGTAAAGGAAAGGAAGTTGCTAACACTTCTAATAAGGGAACAACTCAACTTTATGGATTGACTCGTAGGGAGGCAGCTGAAGCCTCTGACGTTGTGGTTACTGGTATTCTTACTATTTGCTCCTTTGATGCATATTCATTGATCGATCCGGGTTCAAACTTATCTTATGTGACCCTATATTTTGCTCTCGATTTTGGTATGGAACCTGAACTGCTGTTGGAACCCTTTTGCTGTCGATACACCTTTCGATATTCCTGTTATTGCTTCGAGGGTCTATAGAAATTGTTGTTATACCCCGTATTTTTGTACGTTGGATTATTCGTAAGCTAATCGACGTAAGTTCAAGGACAAGATTATTTTGGGATATGAGACAAGGGCTTTTAATCCCCGATTTTTAATAAGTGCACGATTTGTTATAAATTTCAATTATTATAGAAATATTAATGGAGATTAGGGATTAATTTATTATGATTAGATTATTAAGTGGAGATTAGTGATTAATTAAGATTAATTAAGTTAGCTAATTAGGTAATTAAGGGGCCCCCACCGAATTAAAATAAAAAAAATAAAAATAAAATAAAAGTGATGACTCATTATAGTGGGACACGTGTCCTATAGATAGAAAACATATAAATACCTATGTTGATGACTAATGTTAGTCATATAATTCATTTTCAATTGCCATTCTAATTGAGAGAAAGAGAGCTTCCATGCCATGGCAACTCACGCCCATGGCAGATTTGGAGCAGCTCACGACCAGCTTCCATGGTATTTTTTTTTTATAATCTCCTAACGTCAAGAAGGCGTCAACCTAGGGGTGTTGAAGTGAGGAAGAAGAAGTGGTGCGAGTTGAGCAAGTTATTGTAGGATCTTTCCTAATCAATTCAAGGTAAGATTTCTTCATCTTGAAATGTAATTGGAGTTAAAGATGTTGTAATGGAAAGATTAAAATTGTATTAGATGAAATTGGAAGTAAGAAATTGCATGAATTCGTTGGTATTAGGAGTTGAGTTGAATTGGAGTTATTTCGATTTAATCGAGTTTAATTGTTGTTGGTGTCGTTGATTGTGTGATGAAAGTGAAGGAATTATGATAATTAAGGTTGTAGTTGTTATATGGAATTGTTGAATATGAATTGGATTAAATGTTCATAAAGTTGTGGGCTGTTCTTGTTGAGTTGAAAGATTAAAAGTGTGGTTTTATGTTCATGTGTTGTTGTTCTTGCTGTTGTCGTGTTGTTGGTGATATGGCTCCTAAATTTGGAGGAAAGAAGCGTATAACGTATCGTATACAAAGCGTATGTTGGTCTGTTTGGTGTATAATCTTAGATGCTAATGAATTGGATTGGAAAAGGATTAAGAAAGGTTATTGGGTTGTTTGAGTTGTTTGTGGGCTGGATTTTAAGGATTTGATATGAATATTTCTATTATTGTTGTTGTTGGTATTGCTGTGATAACAAGAGATTAATTGAAAGTTCGGGTTAGGCGAGTTATATAGAGGAAATGCTGCCTGATTTCCGTTAAGTTCTTAGTTAACCAAAATCCTAACCAAGAAAGTATGAACTAAAGAATGATTCCTATAAGTAATTGGTTGTAGATTTATAAGCTAGAAAGTATAGTTTACTTGTTATGTCCCGTATTTTATACATTGAGACAATCCGGATTAACTATGATAAGTTAGGGCCAAGACCATTCCGGGACTTGAAGTCGAGACTTTTGACCTTCAATTTTATTTTGAGACATAAGTTGTTCATGAAATTGTTGGCATGGAACACTTAGGAAAAGTTGGGACCAAAAGTCACATAATTGGAAGTTGAAAATCATGCAAAAAAAAGGCCCTTTGGCCGTGTGGCTTTGCAAGTAGTCCCACACACTTTGTGGCCAATTTTAAATGGTCCAACTCATGGGTGGACCATGGACACTTGGAGGGTTCATATTGGGGCTTAAAAGATGACTTCTAAGTCATCTTCTAGCACTTCCACACTTAGAAAATAAACCAAGAAGTTGAAGAACTTCAACAACAAACTCTCGGCCAAGAACAAGGGAAAACCAAATCCAATTTGAGCCATTCCAAAAATATTTCTTTGGTGCAAATCCACTAATTGGAGGTCCCTAAGTAACGTGGAAGTGTTGTTGGAGCGATCAAGCCATCCGTTTAGTAGATCGCAAACCCTAGGCAAAGTGTGGAGTTGAAGAAGAAAGGTAAGATTTGATCTTGTTTTATGTGTTATAAATGTTGTATGCATGTTGTGGTATGCTAAAATAGATGAAAATCATGAGATAGGGTATGTTGGAAGTGGGTCGTGTGCATGGTGTGCTAGCCGTGTGAGGGGTGTGTATGTTGTGTGGTGTTGAGGTGATGAATTGATCTTATGTAGCATGTTTGATTGTTGTAGTGTGTAGGATGGCTAAGAATCACTAATATATGCATGTGTGGTGATAGCCGAATGTGGGTCATACTATATGCCAAAGAACGCATTAATGTCGCTTAGTGTTTTAGTGGTTGTTGTGATGACTTTTATGTTGAAAATGAGAGTTTAATGTCGCAAGTTGATATGGTAAGTGTTGCGGATTGATTTGGAGAATTATGTGCAATTAATTCAATTTTTATTTTTATGAGAATAGCATTGTTAGAATGTGGATTATTGGTGCAAATCATGATTCGAAAGTCGGAAGTGTGTATAGCGAGGTTCTCGGGTTTGGGACTGTTTTCGGAAAAATTGGAGCAATTGTTGGATTGTTGGAAATATTGTGTAAGTTGTTTAAAATGTCCTTGAATATTGTTGGTATGGGTTCAGGTTGGTAATTGAATGTATGAGCGGTATTGTGGCTTGAATGTAAGCCGTCGAATTGAATATTATGAATGTTGTTGAATGATGTAAAAGAGAGTTATTAATGTTATATTGCCTTTCGGATTGGTCATTGGGGTTGTTAGGTTGGCATTGTTGGGTTGTTGTTGTTGATATATTATGGTCGAGTAACCCTCGGGGATGTTGAATTTATAAGGGAAATGCTGCCGAAATTTCGGTAGACAATATGAATTTAAGACTTGAAATTCTTAAAAGCTTGCAACTCATATTTGGCAACTATGGCCAATTGTAGATTTTGGGCGAAACGGGGATTGAGCTTGGACGAGTGTAAGGCGCAAGTGAGGCATGTAAAGCTATCCCTTTTCTTCTCTTGGCATGTCCTAGATGTACTAGGTTCGAGTTTGAGCCTCGGGGATTATTCTACTTATAGAAATTCGAGTTTACTTTTAGTACTATTCCATTCAGTGAAGTTGAATTAGAAACTTATGCTTTGTTGAAAAGAGATGTTCAAACTTTCGTAACTTTCGTAAACATGATCGAATCACCCCTAAGCTTTCATGGTTGATTCCATAAGGTCAAATGTCTGAAAAATTTGTACGCCGCCTCGACTTGGACCGAGGTGGGCCCACTAGCTCCGAGTCTCCTTCATTGCCCTAGTTAACTTAACTCTGTACGATATCAGAAAGAGACTTTTGCTTATGACTCTAGTTATTAAAGAGTGATGTTTTGATTACTCCATGATATTCTGATTTACATTTTGAACTATGAATACGATTTCAGAAGTACTTTTGTGAGATAAACTCCGTATTGATCAGTTGTCCGGACTAGTTTGCCTAACGGGTTGTCATATGATTATATCAAGTTTTATAAATGTTTTGATATGTAAATTGCATTAGTTTCCGCACTACTCTGCTCGTGCCCATTATTATGATATCGTTCGCCGGTTCTCGGGCCGGTTTTGTGATCGTGCGCACTATGATATATTCGGCAGTATGCTATGTTACGGATCCCGAGACCTCGCCATAGGGTCGGGTTCCGTTTATGGAGTTATGCTGTGATATGGCTTATGATTTGTTGTGATGATATGTTATGTACGGGGTTGTACGGAGATTTGAAACCTTCTGGAGTTATGCTGTGTTGTGGCACCAGCGTCGGAGTGGTGACCACGTTCCTGAGCCTTATGCATGATTTTGATTTGCATTACTTATACATATGATTTCCGTACCGATTTTGATATACTGATTCGGTATTCCCTTCTGTACCTTATGCTTCAGTTATTGTTGGATTTCTGCATCTTATGCTTTGCATACTCAGTACATATTTTGTACTGACCCCTTTCTTCGGGGGGGGGGGGGGGCTGCGTTTCATGCCCGTAGGTACAGACGCACAGTTTGGTGATCCACCAGTTTAGGACACCCTCTTTTGCTGCTTGGAGTGCTCCTCTTATTCCGGAGCCTACATTTTGGTATATATCTTCGTTCGTTGCATATGTATATATTTGTTCCGGGGTACGGCGGGGCCCTGTCCCGCCATATGATTCGGTTGGTCTGTTTAGAGGTCTGTAGACGTATATGTGGGTTGTGCCTACTTCTGTATAGGTGTGTTTGTATGATCCCACTCGCCATGGCAGTCTTGTCGGCGTGCGTTTGTATATGTTTTGGGTCGTTGCGCCATTTGACAGCCTTGTCGGCTTCTGATATATATGTACATATATGGTTGTGTTTGGAATGTGTCTGAGACAGTTTGATATAATTTGAGGCAGCGTGTGATATTTGTGCCCGTATACGCTATCTGTATGTGATTCGGATTTGATGACTGTGTTCGGGTGCCCAGTTCGGGCACTAGTCACGGCCTACGGGGTTGGGTCGTGACATTACTAACGATAGCGTTACTTTCATATTAAATAGGCTAAAGGGGCGACACAGCGAACTTGGTTACGGTTAACCTATAACAAGTATGTAAACCTAACCCTTATTTCTTTTTGGCATGATTTACATGAAATGAACAAACGACGAATGTATAAGCTCCTATTCTTAGAGACACTAGGGTGGTTAATGTCCTTGATTTCCATAAGTTATTTCATATTGTCTCAGTACACGTTTATGATTCTTGAAGTCCCATTTGACATAATTAATTATGACGTTCGAGGGATACTTGACATAACTGCCTTCGTTGATATTCAAGTGTTAGTTCATTCTGTCTATCCTATCGAGTCTCACATGATGATTTGATTTGCATATGGTTACTCACTACTCTGCTCGTGTATACTGTCATTATATCTTTCACCGAGTCCCGGGACGGGTATGTTCTCGTGCACAGTTCACTGCATTGTTCACCGAGTCCCTCACTAGAGGGCCGGGTACGGTATATGTATATATATGATGATATGATGATGTGATGATATGATGATATGATGATGTGATTATGGCGCCAAGGATGGTATGTGATGACGTTATTCACCGAGTCCCGTAATGGGCCGGGTACGGTATATGATAATGACGTGCATGTTTTACGTTTCATAAGGCCAGTGTATTGGTACTTTAAATGTCATACTTGTCTCCTATGATCTCTATTTCAGCCGTGATTCTCTTTGTTGTATTTCATACTTTATATACTCAGTACATATCTCGTACTGACCCCCTTTCTTCGGGGGGCTGCGTTTCATGCCCGCAGGTACAGATACTCGATTTTGCGACCCTCCAGCTTAGGACTTCTACTCAGTTGTCTTGGAGAGCTCCATTGTTTCGGAGCTTAGACTTTTGGTACAGATCCTTTTTGATGTATACATATGTTTACCCAAGGGTACGGCGGGGCCTTGTCCCGTCATATTTCACTATCGATACTCTTAGAGGTCAGTAGACATATATGTGGGTTGTGTATAAGTTTTGTTCAGCTGTGTCTATATGGCTTACGTATGATATTGATATCTTGTACAGCCTTGTCGGCTTATGTATAGTATTGAAATGTTGTGATAGCCTTGTCGGCTTATGTATGGTATTGACATGTTGTGATAGCCTTGTCGGCTTATGTATGGTATTGACATGTTGTGGCAGCCTTGTCGGCTTGCGTATCATATTAACATGTAGTGGCAGCCTTGTCGGCTTGCGTATCATATTATATTTTGATTAGTTTTGACTCCTCAGGAGACAGGTTGTCTGGATACCTATATATGATGACGTTGTGATCCTTTGAGGTTTTTTTGCAAAGTTTCCATATTGTTCTTAAGAATTAGTTGTCTATATTTAACAGGTACGTATACGAGTGTCCAGCTCGGGCACTAGTCATGGCCTACAGGGTTGGGTCGTGACAATTGTGTTGTTGTGATTAAGGGTCGTGAGACTATGGCTGATTTATATGAACTTGAGATGGTGGATTTTGATGTCATTATAGGGATGGTTGGTTGTTCGCCTGTTATGCTAATGTGGATTGTTGCCATAAGTTAGTTCGTTTTGCCTTTCCCGATGAACCTATTATTGTTTGAGAGGGTGAAATTGCTAAGCCCCAGGGTAGGTTTATTTCCTATCTTAAGGGTCGTAAATTGATTACTAAGGGGTGTATCTACCATTTGGTTGCGGTTAATGGTACAAAAGCCGTAGTACCTGAATTTGCATCTGTTACCATAGTTAGTGATTATCCCAAAGTGTTTCCCGAAGATCTTCCTAGTATTCCTCCTAATAGAGTCATTGATTTTGGGATTGATGTTATTCCCGCCACCCAACCAATTTCCATTCCTCCATATCGTATGGCTCCAGCGGAGCTAAGGGAATTAAAAGACCAATTAAAGGACTTGTTGGATAAAGGTTTCATCCGACCAAGTTTCTCACATTGGGGTGTTCCAATCTTGTTTGTTAGGAAGAAAGATGGTTCCCTTAGGATGTGTGTTGACTATCGCCAGCTTAATAAGGTGACCATTAAGAATAAATACCCTATGTCTAGGATAGATGATCTATTTGACCAACTTCAGGGTGCTAAGTTCTTCTCGAAGATTGAATTAAGGTTTCGATATTACCAATTGAAAATTAAGGAGCAGGATATTTCGAAAACAGCGTTCCGTACTCGTTATGGGCACTTCGAGTTTCTAGTCGTGTCCTTTGGGTTGACCAATGCGCCTGCTGCATTTATGAACTCAACGAATCGTGTGTTTAAACCTTATCTGGATCGTTTCATCATTATTTTCATTGACGATATTTTGGTGTATTTAAAGAGTCATGAGGATCATGCAAATCATCTGAGAATAACCCTGACAAATACTTGAGGCGAATGAGCTTTATGCAAAATTCTCTAAGTGTGAATTCTGGCTTAATTCTCTGGCTTTCTTAGGCAATGTGGTGTCTGGCGACGGTATTAAGGTTGAGCCTCAGAAAATTTCAGCAGTGAAGGATTGGCCTAGACCCACGAGTGTGACTCATATTCGTAGTTTCTTGGGTTTGGCTAACTACTACAGAAAGTTTGTGGAAGGCTTTCATCAATAGCCTCGCCATTGACTAAGTTGACGCAAAAGGCTGCTAAGTTTCAGTGGTCTGAATCTTGTGAAAAGAGTTTCCAGGAGATTAAGGCAAGGTTGACTTCGGCTTCTATCCTGACTTTACCCTCTGGGTCCTGTGACTATGTGGTGTATTATAATGCCTCTAGGATTGGGTTGGGTTATGTGTTGATGCAAAATGGTAAGGTGATTGCTTATGCGTCGCGACAGTTGAAAAAGCATGAGAAGAGTTACCCAACTCATGACTTGGAGTTGGTTGCTGTGGTATTTGCTTTGAAGATTTAGCGTCACTACTTGTATGGTGAGCATTGTGATGTTTTCACTGATCACAAGAGTCTACAATATAGTTTCAAGCAGCGAGAGTTGAATCTCAGACAAAAGAGATGGTTGGAGTTGTTGAAAGATTACGACTTGAATATCTTGTATCATCCGGGTAAGGCGAATGTGGTTGTTGATGCTCTGAGTAGAAAGTCTATGGGTACGTTGGCATATTTGCGTGCACATGACATGCCTATTGGAAGGAAAATTCGAAGACTTGCTAGTCTTGGTGTCAGACTTAATGAAACCGAAGATGGTGAGTTAGTGGGAATCATGCCAGCTCGGTCTGACATGATGGAAAGGATCAAGTCCAACTAGTATGACGGCGGACTTTTGATGAAACTGCGGGATGGAGTGGAAAGGGGTGAGTACACTTCATTCACTGTTAGGACGGGTGATAGTGTCCTACGGCTGCAAGGGCAGTTATGTGTTCCTAGTGTTGACAAACTTCGACAAGAATTGATGGTGGAGGCGCATAGTTCTAAATACTCCGTGCATCCAGGGTCCACCAAGATGTATAAGGATTTGAAACAACACTATTAGTGTAAGAGCATAAAGGTTGATATTTCTAACTTTGTGGCTAAGTGTTGGAACTCTCAACAAGTTAATGCTGAACATCAAAGGCCTGGAGGTCTGGCTCAGAATATCGAGATTCCACAGTGGAAGTGGGAGGTGATAAATATGGATTTCGTTGTGGGTTTACCCTGCACAAAGGCCAAGTTTGATTCGATTTGGGTGATCGTGGATAGACTCACAAAGTCTGCCCATTTTCTCCCTGCGAAGACCTCATATACAGTGGTGGAGTATGCCAAGTTATATCTAAAAGAGATAGTTAGATGGCATGGGATTCCGACATCCATCATATCTGACAGAGGTACGCAATTCACTGCTCATTTTTGGAAATCGTTTCAGGAAGGTTTGGGAACTAGAGTAAAATTGAGCACTGCCTTTCATCCTCAAACTGATGGGCAAGCAGAGAGGTCCATTTAGACTTTGGAAGATATGCTACGAGCCTGTGCTATAGATTTTGGAGGAAATTGGGATGAACATTTATCTCTTGTGGAATTCACGTACAACAACAGTTATCAAGTGAGTATTTAGATGGCGCCTTATGAGGCTCTTTATGGGAGGCGTTGTCGGTCTCCAATAGGTTGGTTTGAACCAACTGAAGTAGAATTGTTGGGTCCCGACTCAGTTCATGAAGCAATCGAGAAAGGAAATCTTATTGTACAACGACTCAAGACAGCTCAGAGTAGACAGAAGTCTTATACGGATATGAGGCGACGTGAGCTAGAGTTTTCTGTTGGTGACAAGGTATTCTTGAAAGTGTCGCTGATGAAGGGAGTAATGCGGTTTTGTAAAAAGGGCAAGCTTAGACCTAGTTTCATTGGCCCTTATGAGATTGTTAGGAAAGTGAGAACGGTGGCATATGAGTTGAAGTTACCATCTGATATGGCCATGGTGCATCCCGTGTTTCACATTTCAATGTTGAGGTTGTACAAACCTGATCCTTCACATGTGTTGAACCATGAAGAGGTTGAAATTAATGAAGGGTTATCTTACGAAGAAAAACCAGTTCAGATTCTAGATCGTCAAGTTAGAAGGTTGAGAACAAAAGGTGTAGCTTCAGTTAAAGTCCTATGGCGAAACCATGATACCGAAGAAGCAACTTGGGAAGCAGAGGAGGACATGAAGAAAAGATATCCTCACTTGTTCCCTATTGTAGGTATGAGTTAAAGTTTCTAGCTATTCTTACGCGAATCGTTTGCATTTGTTTGAAACAACTTGTGGTTTAGTGTATCCTTGTTAGGCTACGATTCTCATTCGAGGATGAGTGATCTTGAGGGGAGGATAATGTAACACTCTGTAAATTCGGGTTAAGTGTGAAAGCGTCTTGGAGAATCTGGACTCCACTGTTTTGGTTAATGAAATACACGACCAAAGAATATGGCCCGTATCTTTAAATACAGTCCGTATTTCTTAGGCGTATTTCAACCGCCTCCCTACGTGGTCCACTATTTTTGTTAACATAAAATATAGCCAAATAATACGCCCCGTATTTTGTTATACGGCCCGTTTTTCACTCGCCTCCAGCAGTGTGTATATAAAGTGGGGCTCAGTTAATTTTATCAATTATTTACATTCTCATAAATCCTAAGGACGAATATCTTTCCTCCAAGTCTTCTAACATTAAGGTGACAACATCTTTAACATTATTAATCAATCTTAGCATTAAAACCATGATTCTTAACATGATTCTGGAAGGAAAAACCTAGGGTTGCAAGGTAATCTTTCTCAAAGTGACTCAAGCTAGGGTTTTGGGTGTTCTTTGTTGTAAAAGTGAATTGTTGAATTGCGTAAGGCTTAATTAAGGTATGTCTCTTTTGAAAACCTTATTTTGGATGTGTGTCTCCTTTTCAAAAGTTCTTTATTGAATAAAAATGTGAACTTTTCATACTTTAAAATCCTATTTCATGCTTTGATTGCGGTTGGTGTGCGTGAGGGGACAAGCCCACATTAAACCTTTATTGTATTATGCTTTATACATGTATACGTAATTCTAATCGTTTTCCTCTATAAGAGATGATCAACAATAATGGGTAAGGGTTGGTAATGGTGTTTTATGATGAACTATGACAATTGAACCTTGTTTTAGGAAGTGGAAATGTTTTCAAGATTATCAATGAAATGATGTATCTTTGTAATGACATGATGAACTTAAATGCTAGTTGATGATGTGACTGCCTTGAGATGAATTGTGATTCGGCTTTTATGCTATGAACTTTGTTGTTGTGTTTGGCCTAGTTACTTGGGAGGAAAGGTAGTCACTATGAATCCTAGTGTGGTAATGCCTAGCCATTTGGGAGGAAGAGTGGCCACTACGAGTTCGCTACCCGGGTGCGGTTTATGCCTAGCTATTCGGGAGGAAGGATAGCCACCGAGAGTCTAGTAGTCCGATGTGTTGCGCAGTTACGTCTAGGGAACCTAAAAGGTCATCCCAGCGATGTGATTCATTCTTGGGCCTGTATTGGCATGTGTGATATCTTTATCTCTTTGTGAAAGTATTACTGATGATAATCTGGCATATTGAAAGGATATAATCAAAAGTTGTAAACTTGATAAAAAGGGTTTCCCATTCATTTTGATAAGCATATTGAACCAAGTTGAGTAACTGTTTAACAATGATTTCACATGGTTTCCTGAACTGATTTCTTTACTTGGTATTATAACTGATTTTTATATGTCATATTGTCCCCGAGGCACTCACTGAGTACGAAGTACTCAAACATACCATTGTTGTTTTTAATGATATGTTAGCTAACGAAGAAGAGCAGGTTCGTAGAGACTAAAGCGCTAGGAGAACTTGTTGTTGTTATTGATTTGGTAAGCCCACATGCTTATTCGTGGGTCATCCTCTATTTATTCATTCCATTTATTTATATTAGTTTTTCGGGTTATGTGCCAATGATTAGACGATCATTCTTTATTCTTAGAAGCTCCATATTTTACATTCATTCTGTGGGTAGTTGAAGGATTACTGTTAAAGCTTCGACTTTGCTGTTTTGGCTAAGTTATACCTTTAACAAGACTTCCACTGATTTAATAATTGACGTTTCTTTATTGTTAGTTTCTTATCTATAAACTGTTGGTACTTGATTAGTGAACCTTGCGGGTTCTAGTGTTGGATATTGAGTGTTTAGGTTCTTCCGATGTTGTCCATGACGTCGGATGCTGGTCACGTCTAGGGTGGATTTTGGGGCGTGACAGTATCTCGGTGGATCCAATTGTTATCTAGGCGATTCCAATTGGTATCTACACACGAAATCATGTCGTATTTCGGGATCAGATCTAGTTGTGTTGGAAGAGGTTGAGTTAGATTTCAGATACGAAAGGAATTCGAGCATGGTGTGACGCTACTGCCAGGCATTGCGCCCCAGCGGTCAGTCCACCGCTGTCGCATTTCCGCTGCAGCGGGTAGGCCACCACTGAAGCGGTAACCCCATTTCCTACCTGGACCGCTCCTGCGGCTCCCCTGCCACTAAAGCGGGACAACTATAGTGGTCTGAGGGACCGCTGAAGCGGTACTGCAGGATTCAGAGGCCTGAACCCTCCTCTTTTTTAAGCTGAATTTCCCCCTGTTCACGCCATTCAGCAGACTAGATAAAATAACAGCAAACCCAAACCATTAACGATACAAGACAAGCCTGACGAGGGAAACAATCGCTCAAATCATTACACAAACATAATTACCATTACCAAAACAAGAAAATCAAATAGTCCCACATTCAAACAAGATTTCCGAATATTAAGCCCAAACAAGGCTAACCAAAACCAAAAGGCATCATCCAAACAGAAAGAAGCAAGCAAACCGAACAAAACAAAGAAAAATGTCAAAACAGCAAAGCCCGACATCGGGGGAGCTGCCAACTATCTCCACCTGCCTAGCTGTACCACCAACCTCTCGAGGCATCTCTAGGAAAGAATACCTGTTAGAGTCGTCCTCATCTCCTATGGGAATCGGCACACCGGGGCGCATGGTGCTCCACACTGCCTTATTCCTCTCCAGTTCTGGACGAACACCCTATCCCGGGATATATTCTTGGAAACCTCAGCATCAAAATCCTCCCGAAGTTTCCTGTGGTCTGTGGCCAAGGTAGAGTAAACTATCTGCAAGGAAGAAAGCGACTCACCTATGGTCTTCTGGGTCTCAAAATAACCCTTCACCTTATCCCTAGTAACAAAGGCCGCAGCATCCCCCGATGAACTAGAACCCTCGGAGAACATAAACAATTTCTGGAACATACCCACCATCTCGTCAAAGCGCGCGTCTATGCATTCAAATGGTCCCTGAATGCAAGAAATCCGGCCCCGATCCCCTAACCGCCCTCGTCACCGACCTCATCAGCATCAACCCCGACCCCACTGCCTCCCTCTCGGGCATCACTAACCTTTATCTTCTTCCTACCCTCCCTACTAACAACAGGAGTACCCCAACCCTTTACCAGGAGTGGTGAAATAGACTATCACTGGGAACCCACTCGTCCGTCGCATTCTCTCTTGGCACCTTAAACTTCTTGCAAAGCGAAGTGATCAATGATGGAAACATCAAGCTGGCACTCCCGTCATTCAAAAACTCCTTCCACTCAGCAACTACCTGAGCACCTACATTAACCGAACTGTCCGCAAGAACACAAGCAACAATCAAAGCACGAGGAAAGGTCACATCCTGGACATTCTTCGACGGCCGAACCCTAAGGGAAACAATATTCAACCACCTTTTAGCCTCCGCACTGAAGTAATCACTAGAAATCACAGCCTTACAATCAGTCCAAATGGCATGCTTTCTCTCACTCTTATGAACTAGCATTGAAGCCAACCACTGCGAATCCTGCTCTGCCGCCTTAGCTGCAAAAGGCGCCTCTGGATGGTTTTCAAGTTTTTACACCCAATTGATTGCTTTTTTCCCCACTCTCACTCTAGTATCCCGAATAACAATCTCCAGGTTGGGAGAATCCCAGTCCATCGTAGGCAGCACGACATAAAATTCCCTCACCCAGGTTTCGTTGCAAAACTCAGGATCTTCAACCAAGCGGTTCCACTTGATTCACTCTAATCGGGTAAGAAAATTCGAAGCCCATTTGTCCACATTGGTCGAATCGAAGCCCCGCTCTACTAGTAAGTACATGAGAAGCTGCTACAAGTAAATTTGTTTACTCTCGGGAGTTGGAAATTTTTCGTACGTGGGAATCTCCTCTCCGCCTTAAACTTGTTGAATCTCTTCTTGATTCTATGACATCTTACCTGCAAAGGAATTAGGAAATTATTAAATTCATATCCTATCGGTTTTGCATCATTTTTGAAGAGAACAACTTGAAGACCCGAACGAAATCCCTCTCTGTCGCTGAATATGTTAGCTACAGAAACTGCAGGCGTCACTGTGGCTGCAGCGGTCTGTAGACCGCTACAGTGATGTTGCCGTTACGATCCACAGATAGCCACAGCGGTCATATGCAAAAATCTCTCTTGACTACTAAAGCGGTAGACTGAGCGCTACAGCGGTCAACCAACCGCTGAAGTTGTATCGTCGTTCCTAGAAACCGACTGAAAATTTCAGTTTCACAATACCAAAATTTGATTCAAACACTTGTTTTTCAACACAGATTAAACAAGAAACTAGTATGCATGAAGTCCAATTCTATTGAAGGACTATTCTAACAACAAACCAACCTAGATTTCGAGAAAGTCCGAATAATTCCTTTAATGAATTTTTTGTACTATGTTCAAGTTTTGTGGCCCAAATTGGCGCTATAAATATGCTACATTAAATGAGGAGTATATTCTAATGATTAAAGGGTTCCAATTCCTCTTAAATTTCATCCTATTGGTTCATCAACCAAAACCCAAAAATCCCCAACTTTGGAGTCAAAATTTCGAATCATGTGTGCATTATTCCTAAAATTTCGAGTCTTCTATCTATACACAAGTGGGAGGTTACGATCTCTTACCTTTCTTTGGGGAATCAAGTGCGTAAACGGAAAGTGAGTTTGCCCTTCTAGATTCTTCCTCTTCTGATGTTCCTTGGAATTGGGATGAAGCGTGAGTAGTTTGGTGTTGGGTTTGACGTGGAGAGGTAGAGTAAGGATCATTTTTAGGGTAGATAAAGGAGGGGAGGTCGAAATTTTAAGAGAGGTGGAAATTTTTTTGTTTAGAAGTTGAAGGGACGTGGAAAGAAATGAGGTTGATACCTCTTAATATTCTGGATTCAGCGACACCACTATAGCGGCAGCCGTGCCGCTACTGCGGCATCGCTGAAACGGTATAGTATGCCTCTGAAGCGGTGTCCTTGCTTTTTTGATTTTCCTCCGCAGGGTGTTCCTTACCGCTGTAGCGGCCACACCAAGTTTTACCTCTAAAAATCTCGATACATTTCTCGGTACTCCGAGCCTTACGGCCAGGTAGTGGACCTCTAGTCATTAGCTCACTGTTTTTAAATTCTACTCGATAGATTATTCTGGGAACATATGAAAAGCCTCGGCTACGTTATTCATTCTATTCCTTTCTGTTGTGCTCGAGATACGAAGGTATGGACGTACGAATTACAATCCTGACTACGAAATATGCTACACTATCCGCCCTTGTTTGTCTTCATGCCATTCGGGGATGAATACTTGTTTATTGGTATCTAATGTAACGACCCATTTCGTCATCACTGTGAATTCCGAAATATTTGTAGCATTGACGACAAACGATGGAAAATATTCATGAAGTAACCGTCGTATTTGAACTTATGTCTTTATATTTCATGTGTATAGGTACGATGACGACAAACGATGGAAAATGTGCTTGAAATGATTGGAATTCTTAGCATATGTTGATTGGCTGAGGTGACGAGTCGATGAACGAAAAGGACGAACTAAAAAGGAGAGTTAAGTGACTACAGATCCTCGCTTTCCTTCCGCATTGCGGAAGGATCGCGAGAAGCTCCAAAAATTCAAGCCATCGACCCGCATCGCGTGAAGAAAGCGGAACAACCATACTCAGCCATCAGGGTGCGTGATCGATCCGCATCGCGTGAAGAAGGCGAGAAGCTGCAGAACATTGCGCGATCCTTCCGCGATGCGGAAGGAAAGCGGGACTCTGCGGACGTTTTCCCGATTAGACTAGGATTTGGATTCCTTATTTATTATTTTTACCCTAGCCTATATATACACGTTTTTATAGCTGAGAACGGTATTCTGGGATTATTCAAGGATTTGTAAGCCACCGTTCTCCTTTTTCTCTCTCTAGTTATTTTACTTTTCATCTTTTTCAACCCTAGTTTATTCATGGCTTCTTTTGTCTATGATCGAATCATGAGTAGCTAAATCTCTTAGTTCTAGGGTTGTGGCGAAAGACTTGAAAGTTGATTTGATGACAATTATTATCTATTGATTTTCCATATTGTGGGTTGCTTATTTATTCTTGATTTTAATTGTTTGATTATCTGGCCAATAGTTAGACACTATCTGTGGTGCGTGGGTTAAACTTGAGAAATGGAATTCACGTACGTAATAAGTATAAATAGAGTTTGTTCGATTTAATCGTTTCGCTAATAAGGATAGAGATATACCCTTTAGCCCTACTTAGTTGAATACGGTAAAATAAAGGCGTTCTTGTTACATCTAATGACCATAGAGATATAGGCATTAAGGTAACATCTACAGGCTTGTGAGTAGTTATAGAGAATATCATAAAGCACAGTTAACCCATCAACTAGTAACCCAGGAAATAAAATAGGTGGAATTGTCTGAAGATCATCTGGATTGTCGAAAGCCAGAACCCTAGATCTTTCTCTCATCTGAAATTTCTTACAATCTTTGTCAACGTAGTCCCAGTCATAAAAACACCCATCACAAATTGTTTACTTTTCAGTTTTAGTTTAGTACCTCAAACAATCTTGATTTTCACTTTCTTGAATAGTTTCATTCAAATTTGAATTAGTTTAACAGTAGAATCTAAGTCTCTGTGGGATCGATATCTAGACTTAACAATCTATATTACTTGTACGACCTCGTATACTTGCGTGTGCGTTTGGGAGAAACAAGTTTTTGGCGCCGTTGTCGAGGACTTAGAAAAATTTACTGTTTTTCTAATTTGGGTTTGTTTTTCTATTCAAGTCTTTACTTTTCTTCGTTGTTCTACTTGTGATTCTTTAGGATTCTCTGGTTTATGCCAAGCACTAGAAGTTCAGGACAACCGTTAGTTGATCTTGATCAAGAAATCGAGAGAACCTTCCGATGACAGAGACAAATAGCTAACGAAGCAGCAACACTTGCTCTTGAACAGGCAGAAAGGGATAGAGCAAGAAACGTAGATGAACAGGGAGAGAGAGCAGCTGTGAGGGCACAAGAACAACGAATTCTGTTATCCAGTTATGCTACGCCAAGTCTGGCGACCATTGATAAAGCTATTGTTAGGCCTGACATTACTGGAAATTTCGAGCTAAAAGAAGGAACAGTGCGGCTGGTGCAACATACGTGCCAGTATATGGGTAAATCTAGTGAAGACCCGCATAAGCACTTGATGCAGTTCGTGGAGCTGAGCAAGAATTTCCAATATAGAGATGTTCCCGATGATTATGTGAAGCTGTCCTTATTTCCGTTCTCACTTATTGGCGAAGCAAGGGAATGGTTGACGAATCTACCTGCCGGTTATATTATCAAATAAGTTTATCGACAGGTTCTTCTCACCCAAGAAGACAAAGTAGCTGCGAGGAAGAATTGCTAACTTCACTCAGAGTGATTCCGAATCTCTACCACACGCTTGGGAAAGGTATAAGGGCTATCTGCGAGATTGCCCCCATCACATGCAGCCAAAGGAGATCATTGGCAACTATTTCGTGGAGGGTCTTAACCATGAATCAAGGGCCCTGCTGAATGCTTCAGCTCAAGGTCAGATATTAAACAAAACATATGAAGAGATGGAAGATTTCCTTGAGATGATGTCTGAGGGTCATCATGAGTATAACGAGACTAGCCGGGCGTTACCACAAAAGGCCGCTGGAGTTCTTAAGGTTGATGATGTTGCAGCTATTCGGGCTGATATAGGTACTCTTACTAATGTGATGTTGAGGGTGTTTCCTCAAGCTCAGCAGATTCAACCAGTTCAGCACATTCAGCAGGCAACATGTCTAGGTTGCGGTGAACCTCATGACTATAACAATTGTACATTGAATCCAGAGTCTGTCTATTTTGTGGGGCAGCAAAATCGCGGTATGGGTAATCGGGGAAACTATTATGGGAATAATTACAACACTCCATTTGGGAAGCAGGATTTCCACAAGCCGAACAATTATCAGCAACCTCAAGCTCAACCAGCCAACAATTTAGAGGAAATGATGAAGCAACTCATAACTCAAAATCAGGCGATGCAGCAGCAAAATCAGAAAATTCGGAGTGAGATGCAGAAGTCTATTCACGAGCTTGAGCGTTAGATGGGGCAGATGGCTCTTATGCAGAATGTCAGACCTCCGGGTGCTCTTCCGAGTGATAATGAAAAGAATCCAAAAGAATGCAAAGCAGTCACCTTGAGGAATGGTAGAGAGCTAGAGGAAGTGCCAACGAAAAAGAAGAACATAGCAGAGGAAGAACTTATCCCTGCTAAGCGAGTTGAACCAAAGCAAACAGTCGCAGAGTAGCATGTATAGGAAGTGGTGCGACCACCCCCTCCCTTTCCACAGCGACTTCAGAAACAAAAGGCAGATTCGGCTTGCAAGAAATTTCTTGAACTCTTAAAACAGGTACACATCAACATACCTTTGGTGGAGCTTCTGCAAGAAGTCCCAAAATATGCAAAATATATTAAAGATGTGGTCGCGAACAAACGGCGTTGGACAGAGTTTGAGACAGTTGCACTTACTGAGGAGTGCAGTTCTAGAGTAAGGAGTAAGATCCCTCCAAAGTTGAAAGATCCGGGCAGCTTCACAATTTCGATTACGATTGGAAACATTGAAGTTGGGCTAGCATTGTGTGATTTGGGTGCTAGTATTAATCTTATGCCCACTTCGGTGTTCCGAACGTTGGGTTTGGGAGAGCCTAGGCCGACCACTATTACATTGCAGTTGGCCGATCGATCTCTTGCTTATCCTGATGGTATTATTGAGGACGTTCTTGTGAAGGTAGGCCCATTTATTCTGCCGGTTGATTTTGTGATACTTGATTATGAAGCAGATAAGAATGTTGCACTCATCATGGGGAGAGGATTCTTGGATACTGTTGATGCTGTGATCCGAGTGAAAGATGGAAAGATGTCCATGAAAGTTAATGGGCAAGAGGCGACTTTTGATGTGTTTAAAGCCACCAGACTTCCAGCCCATTATGAGGAGCTGAAGATGATTTCTGTGGTGGAACCCGATCTCACAAATGCCGAATTGCATCACTTTCTAGCCTCGCGAGATCCGTTGGAAACAGCTTTGGTGTATGGGGAAGATCTGAAGATGGATGCAGAAGTGGAGGAGTGTCTTAGAATTCTTGACACCTCATGTGCTTATCTACGAGCAAGGACACCGTTTGAGGAGCTAGACAAACCAGAGTCATGGAAGAAGCCGAAACCGTCTATCGAAGAGGCTCCCGTTCTTGAGTTAAAACCATTGCCTCCTCACCTTCGCTATGCTTTCTTGGGTAGTGGAGACACATTTCCCGTAATCCTCTCTGCCTATTTGACTGATGTGCAGGTTGAACGTGTATTACGAGTGCTAAGAGATTGAATCCGAGCCCTCGGGTGGTCGATAGCTGATATTCGGGGTATTAGTAGCTCGTTTTGCATGCACAAAATTTTATTGGAGGAAGGCAGCAAACCCAGTATTGAGTGTCAGAGGCGACTAAACCCGATCATGAAGGAGGTGGTGAAGAAAGAGGTAATCAAGTGGATTGACCTCTGCATCATTTATCCCATCTCAGACAGCAATTGGGTGAGTCCTGTACAATGTGTCCCAAAGAAAGGGGGCATAACTGTGGTGGAAAACGAGAAGAACGGATTGGTGCCTCAACGAACTGTCACGGGCTAGAGGATATGCATCGACTATCGCAAGTTGAACAACGCCACCAGAAAAGATCATTTCCCTTTACCCTTCATGGATCAGATGCTCGACAGATTGGCTGGACATGATTATTATTGCTTTTTGGATGGTTATTCGGGGTACAACCAGATCATGATCGCGCCCGAGGATCAAGAAAAGACCACATTCACATGTCCGTATGGCACGTTTGCATTCCGGAGGATGCCTTTCGGTTTGTACAATGCTCCAGGTACCTTCCAGCGATGCATGATAGCTATCTTCACCGATATGGTGGAAAATTTTGTAGAAATATTTATGGATGACTTCTCTGTCTTTGGAGATTCTTTTGATGACTGTTTGAACCATCTGGATGCCGTGTTAGCTCGCTGTGAAGAAACAAACTTGGTACTTAACTAGGAAAAATGCCATTTCATGGTTCGAGAAGGAATTGTTCTTGGGCACAAGATATCGAGCCAAGGAATAGAGGTTGACAAGGCGAAGATTGAAGCAATTGAAAGATTTCCACCACCCGTTTCAGTTCGGGGAGTGCGCAGTTTTCTTGGGCATGCTGGCTTCTACCGACTGTTCATCAAAGACTTCTCTAAAGTTGCTAATCCACTGTGCAAGCTTTTAGAGAAAGATGTGAAGTTCGTGTTCAATGAAGCCTCTCTGACGGCTTTTGATGAGCTGAAACGAAGGTTGGTGTCTGCTCCTATTATCGTTGCACCCGATTGGTCTCTATCATTTATTCTAATGTGTGATGTAAGTGATTTTGTTGTGGGCGCTGTCCTTGGTCAGAAAAGGGACAAGATCTTTCATCCTATTTATTACGCCAGCAAGACAGTTGATGCAGCCCAGATGAACTATACTGTCACAGAGAAGGAGTTATTGGCGGTTGTCTACGCCTTTGACAAATTCCGATCATACCTGGTGGGTACGAAGGCGATTGTCTACACTGATCACACGGCAGTTCGTTACTTGTTTGCAAAGAAGGATGCAAAGCCAAGGCTTATTCATTGGGTGTTGTTGCTGCAAGAGTTTGACATCGAGATGTTAGATCGAAATGGCACAGAAAATCACGTGGCAGATCACTTATCGAGGTTAGAAGATCAGGAACATGTGGATGAAGCAGTGGGGATTAATGAGACTTTTCCGGACGAACAACTTTTCGCTCTTAAATCAGCTGAGGTGCCATGGTATACAGACATGGTGAACTTTATAGTGAGTGAGATTTACCCTCCTGGTGCTAATCACGAGAAGAAGAAGCGAATTCTGCATGACAGTCGTTTCTATGTGTGGGATGAGCCCTATCTTTACCGGGTTGGCACAGATCAGCTAATCAGAAGATATGTTCCAGAGGAAGAGGTCTCAGCAATTCTCGAGAAGTGTCATTCATCACCCTATGGAGGACATCATGCTGGGGACAGAACATCTGCCAAGGTACTTCAGTCCGGATTCTACTGGCCAACTTTATTCAAAGATGCTCATGAATTTGTGCGAGCATGTGATAGCTGCCAGAGAACCGGAAATATTTCCAAGCGTCATGAAATGCCTTTGAAGGGCATCTTGGAAATCGAGTTGTTTGATGTGTGGGGTATTGACTTCATGGGCCCCTTCATACCATCCAAAGGAAATAAATACATATTGGTGGCTATAGACTATGTTTCGAAGTGGGTGGAGGCCATTGCACTTCCCACCAATGATGCGAGTGTGGTGGGGCGATTCCTGAAAAAGAACATTTTTACGAGGTTTGGGACCCCGCGGGCCATCATCAGTGATCAAGGTACGCACTTCTGCAATCGGCTCTTTGATAAATTGTTGTTCAAGTATGGGGTGAAACATAAGATAGCGATTGCTTATCACCCTCAGACGAGTGGTCAAGTGGAGGTATCGAACAGAGAAATCAAGAGGATTCTGGAGAAAACTGTGAGCGTAAGTAGAAAAGATTGGTCATTAAAGCTCGATGACGCTCTGTGGGCATACAGAACAACGTACAAAACTCCGATTGGTACATCCCCCTATAAGCTCGTTTTTGGTAAGGCATGTCATCTACCAGTCGAGCTTCAGCATAGAGCATATTGGGCGATCAAGAAGCTGAATCTCGACATGGTTCAAGCTGGAGAGAAGAGACTGTTGCAGCTGCACGAGTTGGAGGAATTTCACTATCATGCTTATGAATATGCGAAAATGTATAAGGATCGCACCAAAAGAATTCATGACAGGCGCATCCAATCTCGTGACTTTGAGCCTGGGCAGTTAATATTGCTGTATAACTCCAGGCTGAAGATTTTCGGTGGAAAGCTGAAGAGCAAATGGTCCGGACCATTCAAAGTAGTTCGCGTGATTGCACATGGTGCAGTCGAGCTTAAAAGACTCAACTCAGATGAGACATTCTTGGTTAACGGGCAGAGAGTGAAGCATTACTACGGGGAGGCCACTGACTGTGCCAGGACTACCATCGATCTAGAAGAGACTTGAGGAGAGCCTGCGTAGTGCCGCGACGTTAAATCAGGCGCTTCTCGGGAGGCAACCCGTGTGTAATAAAATAAAAATAAATAAAAATAAAATAAAAAAAGTGTCATGCCACGACCTTAACTAAGGCGCTTGTTGGGAGGCAACCCAACCTTTTGTAAGATATAAGTCACTTTTGTTCATGTTGCAGGAATTGGGCGAAAAATGAAGAAAACAGACAAAGTGCCCAGTGATTTGCGCTTTATGCCCGCAATGCGGGCAGATCGCGCATTAAAAAATCAGAAGTGCCCAGTGATTTACGCGATCCACCCGCGATGCGGACAGATTGCCTGACGTCCTGCAGCTTTGCGCGATCCACCCGCGATGCGTACGGATCACGTGGGTCGACTCGATTTGTATCTCTCTTTTCCGTATATAGGGTATGAACTGCCCCCTTTTCCTCACTTTCATTATACACCCCCAACTCTTCCAACTCCCGTTCATACGAAAAAAAAAATATCCACCCCCCCATTCCCTCTCTCACACAAACAACTTCAAGTTGTAATCCATCCCACATCAACACCACAAGGTAAGTGTTCATCTTCCCTATTTTCTCTCTCTTTGTCATTATGTTGGTATGTGTAAAGTAGGGATATGGGGTATGGGCGAATTGTGGGCGGGGATTGGTATTGCTTGTGTAATAGGTGCGGATGTGGCTAGAATGTGACTCCCATTGCATAAAGGAGGGTTCTTCAACCCCCCATTGTTACCCAAAGTTAAGGGACGATTTTACGCCCACAAGGTGTTCGATAAAAGTCCTAAACCAAGTTTTTGTGAAATTGTGAAGTCTTGAGTAGCAATGGAACATTTACTGAGCTTAGGAACCCTTGTGAACTTCATCTCACCATGAAATTCGAATTGTGAGGACGGATTGGAGAAGTGTGATTCTTTTTCGTCCCAAGCAACATGACAATCGCGTACTTTGTTTTTGTTTGCTAGGTCTTGTAGGAGTAGTTAACTTCTTTGGATTTTTCTTTTCACAATATAGTTTGAAGTAAGTGTGGGGTTATGCCACGACCCCGTCATTACTAACCTAAACCTCTCGTTTGGTAATGCGTTGTTTTGCAGGAAAAATGGTTCATGGTAAATCCAAGGGCAAAGCTGTCGCCTCCTCCTCCCAAGGTACAAAAAGAGGGCGAGCACAAAATCCGCCCAAAGAGAAAAAGGGGCAAACATCCGGAAAAGGCAAGTATCCCGCGGTTGTCATTCCTCCACCAACTAAAAGGACAACTAACCCCCATCTCTCGGGGGAAAGAGCAGAGTGGTATGCGGGGTTTGACACCTCGAAGGGGTACACCCATGAGCGAGCAATCAGTCGAGCCCCTCTGAAGAAGAATTTTCGGGATATCCACGACCGTATAGTTGCCATGGGCTGGACGTCGGTGTTTGAGCAACCGGGCCCAGTGAACGTCGATTTGGTCTTGGAATTCTATGCTTGCGTACCAACCCGCAGGATTCCTGATTCTGTGTTCTTTCGGAGAAATTGGGTGCCACTGACGGCATCAACCTTGTGCGGGGCAATCGGAGTCACGGATGTGCCTGTCGAGCCCTTACTAGAGTTCATCAAAAGGCCGGATTATAGGGCTATCCGGGAAAGTCTGTGTGGATCCAACTCAAAAGCTCAATGGGCACGATATTTAGGGCCTCTTCGGAAGCATAGAAGCATGAGCATGAGCATGAGCATGAGCAACTTTTGTAGAGAGGCCTGAGTGTGGTTGCGCCTCCTAAATGCGAGAATAATGCCACTTGATTACTTCTTGGAGGTACAACGGGAGAGAGTGTGCATTGTGTACTTCCTGATGACGGGTCAGCCGGTGAACATAGGGTATTGGATGCTGCAGGAAATCCGCCGAGTGCGTGCTGGGAAGTCAAAAAGGCTAAGTTATGGAAACACTCTCACTTCCTACCTAATGCAGCTCGACAAGGACTTAGCGTACTCTACTGATAGAGTACTTGATGCGCCCATTGACCCGCTCGATATCTCCAATGTCATGGCTCCAGCAAGTATATCCGGACATCACTTGACCCCGGCAGAGGAGAGGTCTGCCCAGTCCACTGTACTAGCTCAGCTGTACTCGGGGATGATGGTTGCGAGTGAGAACTTTAATATTGATCTCACAAGGGTCTTTATTGATAACCCACACACTCCACATTCTCTGGCGCTAGTGGGCGAGCTATCTCAGTTACCCGTGGATGAGGACGAGAACTCAGTTGACCGAGTAATGACCGCGTTCGAAGATGAGGAGGAGGCGGAGTCGCTGATGCAAGGCGACGACAATGAAGAGGAAGAAGACGCCGAGCCAGATGAGGGCGCGGCTGATGATGAGGATTTTCTCGATGAGGACGACTAGGCCCTAGTTGGCCCCAGGGAGTATTTCTTACCTCGTTTGCGCTTTATTTGATTTCATATATACATGCATTGAGGGCAATTCATAACTTTAAGTGTGGGGTGGGAAAATACGGCCCTGGTTTGTAACAACATGTTTTTGAGGTTGCGGACGATGATTAGTATGCCTTAGGATTTTTTTTTTATATAGTTTTGCATTTTAGTGTCGAAAAAAAATAGAAAAAGTAGAAAAATTTCAAAAAGATTTTATTTTTCTTTATTTTTCTTTGATAACTTCTTAAGTCCCTCATTAGTAGGCATTCATCATCCACCCCCTTTGGTTTTCTTATGGCCTCGGTTCTTTCCCGAGGGGGGGCCTTTGAACCGGGCGTAGGTAGATTTTTTTTTTAGTCATAGGAAGGGTTGTTCCTGATGACGGGTGGATGACAACCTGCTTGAGGGAAAATTAGTCCGTAGGCTAGGTGCATTCAAATGCTAGGTGCACGGGATAGGTGAAGTCTAGGCATATGAGTGATCTTGAAATGTTTTGTGAAAGCATGCCGTGAAACTGTATTACTTTTCTTGGAAGCACTTGAAAATGGTTTTTTTGTTGACTCGTATGACCCACTTGGCATTGTTGATTTCCATTGTGTTTGATTGTTTCGAGGGACAACCGGATCCCTCTTGCGTTGATTATGTGCCATGTGTGAGTAAGGTTTCGTTTTTGAATCCATGTTTGGTATTGACATCTAGAACTTGCCCTGTGTGTTCACAAAGCGAAATGAAGTTTGGTTGAGCCTAGAAAGTGATAGAGGTGTTTCTTTGATTAGTCACTAAAAAGCCTCAAAAGTTATCCTACCAGCGTGCAAATAACACCCTAGTTAACCCTGTTGAGCCGTTAGCCTTTTCTTTGATAGCAGTTAATTAGCCTTACCCCTTCGTTCTACAGCACTCAATGTTTGATCCAAAACACTCCTGAAGCACTTTAATCAATTTACATGCATAATGGGAGTTGAGAGGCGAAAAGAGGGGAAATGGTTGTTAACTGTAATCTAGGAAGACAATGGGAGCACCGAATGAACAGAACTAATTCACGTGTTAGTTGGGAATTTAAAAAAAAAATAAAAAAAAATGTAGCGAAAAAGTTTCCCTTCTAACTTGTGTGATTTTAAAAAGAGTGGTGCTTAAACAAAGAAAATGGGTGAATTGAGAGAAATTTAAAGGTTGGTTGGTATTGAATAAGGGCTAATAAAGAAATCGTGCAAGAATGACGAATGTATAATGTATTAAAGTGCTTAGGGAGGTTAGTCACTATTATCCAAATAATTCCTACCCGTCCCGTAGCCTACATTACAACCCTCGAAGTCCTACTTGATTCTAGGCTCGTCTTACTTGTATTAGTAGAGTGGTTACACTACGGGCAAGCATATGGTATGTCGTACATTACATGTGATGTTCTTTGCGAGAGTGAGTGCATTTATTGATTTCAGGTCCATTGATTTAAACATGTGATTCTTGATGAGATATGGACTACTTTGTTGAGGTGAGGGCACATAATTAGCAATAGAATGGTGAAGTGTTGATTTCTCGATCATAAGGTTACCTATATGCGTTAAAGTGGTGTCGTTGAGTCAACTGTTTTGAAATTCGAAATGTTCTCTCGGAAAAGAAGTACTTGGTGCTGAAAATGAGTTTTGTTTTTAAACCTTTGGCATGGCTTTCGCAATCTGGGTCGCTGGTTGTTTTTGAAAATCTCGCTTCAAGAGTTAGCCATACTAGCCGAATCCCGTTGCAGACCTGTTTGAATGAGTGAGCTAGAAGTGTAGTCTGATGTTGGTTTGTGTTTGCTCGAGGGCAAGCAAAGTCTAAGTGGGGGGTGGTGATATTTGGCACAAATATCATGTTTTGTGTCGTATTACAACTTCTTATGACTTTTATCGCTTAATTCATGAAGTAACCGTCGTATTTGAACTTATGTCGTTATATTTCATGTGTATAGGTACGATGACGACAAACGATGGAAAATGTGCTTGAAATGATTGGAATTCTTAGCATATGTCGATTGGCTGAGGTGACGAGTCGATGAACGAAAAGGACGAACTAAAACGGAGAGTTACGCGACTGCATTTCCTCGCTTTTCTTCTGCATCGCGGAAGGATCGCGAGAAGCTCCAGAAATCCAGGCCATTGACCCGCATCGCGTGAAGAAAGCGGAACAACCAAACTCAGTCATCAGGGTGCGCGATCGATCCGCATTGCGTGAAGAAGGCGAGAAGCTGCAGTCCATTGCGCGATCCTTCCGCGATGCGGAAGGGAAGCGGGACTCTGCGGACGTTTTCCCGATTAGACTAGGATTTGGAGTTCTTATTTATTATTTTTACCCTAGCCTATATATACACGTTTTTATAGCTGAGAACGGTATTCTGGGATTATTCAAGGATTTGTAAGCCACCGTTCTCCTTTTTCTCTCTCTAGTTATTTTACTTTTCATCTTTTTCAACCCTAGTTTATTCATGGCTTCTTTTGTCTATGATCGAATCATGAGTAGCTAAATCACTTAGTTCTAGGGTTGTGGCGAAAGACTTGAAATTTCATTTGATGACAATTATTATCTATTGATTTTCCATATTGTGGGTTGCTTATTTATTTTTTATTTTAATTGTTTGATTATCTGGCCAATAGTTAGACACTATCTGTGGTGCGTGGGTTGAACTTGAGAAAGGGAATTCACGTACGTAATAAGAATAAATAGAGTTTGTTCGATTTAATCGTTTCGCTAATGAGGATAGAGATATACCCTTTAGCCCTAATTAGTTGAATACGGTAAAATAAAGGCGTTCTTGTTACATCTGATGACCATAGAGATATAGGCATTAAGGTAACATCTACAGGCTTGTGAGTAGTTCGAGAGAATATCATAAAGCACAGTTAACCCATCAACTAGTAACCCAGGAAATAAAATAGGTGGAATTGTCTGAAGATTATCTGGATTGTCGAAAGCCATAACCCTAGATCTTTCTCTCATCTGAAATTTCTGACAATCTTTGTCAACGTAGTCCCAGTCATAAAAACACCCATCACAAATTGTTTACTTTTCAGTTTTAGTTTAGTACCTCAAACAATCTTGATTTTCACTTTCTTGAATAGTTTCATTCGAATTTGAATTAGTTTAACAGTAGAATCTTAGTCTCTGTGGGATCGATATCTGGACTTAACAGTCTATATTACTTGTACGACCACGTATACTTGCGTGTGCATTTGGGAGCAACAATTGGTATCTAATGTAACGACCCATTTCGTCATCACTGTGAATTTCGACATATTCGTAGCATTGACTCCCAGAGACTTACTTGACCCTTCTTGCATTTTTGGAACTGTTAGCTTGAGCGGGAAAGCGTAGGAGTTGCGTAAAAGAAATTGGATCCCGGAAACCTGGGCCCAGTTGTGCTGCTGCAGCACCATCCATGCTGCCCCAGCGGTGGCGCAGCAACAGTTGGGCAACTGCAAAAGCGGTGTAGCAAAATTCCTCAAGGACTGCCTCAGTGGTACCTTGGGCGCAGAAGCAGTAACGCTGAAGTGGCGCCTCAGACCGCTACACTGGTTACGAGCAGTGAATTTCCCTATTTAAGTGACATTTTGGGATTTAACCCTATTCTTCAAAACCCTAAAGAGCCCAACCGCCCTTAGAGCTATTATGGAGCCAAAATGGATAGTTTCTTGGGAAAGGTAACCCCCTTAACTCCTCCTATTAATTCTTCCTATTAATAACTCTAATTAAGAGTCCCTCATATAGAAACCACAAATGGGTATCTCAATCTCCTAAGTTTTAAAAAGATGATTACTTAGTTGTTCTTAATATGTACCCTTTGGGTTATTTCCCCTTGTTCATCACCTTAGAATTTACTACCCTAATTTTTCATTTTCCCCATTGGATTACAAATGGGTCTCTAATATGAATCTTGAAAATGGGTTTCTAAAGGATAGATTAAAATGGTTGTTTGACCTAGCTAGTGGCTTGAAGAGTTGACATTAGTCATGAATAAAAGTTGATAAATCACCTATTGTTGTTAGGTATGGGATCTAGAGGTGGGTTAAGTCCCCAACCTTCTTTTTAAAATTCAAAATCTTTTATAAGAGTTTTGACGGTGACTCCTACTTTGGGTCTCATGATGGTATCAAGCTCCTTTGTGCGGATTACGATGTGGTGAACAAATTAAAGAATCAACGGATGTTCGTGGCACCCGCTCAGCACTGAGGTAGGTTATGGCTTTCCTTTCGGTAGACTCCAGTTAGTTTCCCATATTCATGTATTAGAAGGAACGGAGAATGCATGTGTAGGAATTGGAAATTTGGGATGGAATCCTAGGATAGTATTGTTGTGTGATTGGTATGTTCAGGCTTGTGGCCTGTAGATTCTTTAGGGTGCTTGATTTGGTTTTCGTGAGTATCGATGGATTTTATGTCACTTGGGAGTAGTGGGTGATACCTATTTTCTGTATCTCACCATGAGAATTTTTATAATATGTGATTAAGTGTGTTATGTTGTTAATAGTAAATCCAGTTGATAAATGGAAGGATAAAATGTACCAACGGTTGGTGATTGAGTTCTAGACTGAGTAGGAAAGAATGCCATGTGAGTAGGAGGTGAATTTACTTGTATGAAGCTAATAGGCTAATAAAGGAAGAGTGGTAATATTGTATTGTGATTGATTTGATCTATTGTGTTGTCTTGATTCCGCGAGTGAGTAATTGGTATTGGGAATTATTGTTACAAATTGTTTGTGTTACGGTGGTACCTTAATTTGATGTTGATACGTGGATAGAATTTCATATGACTTGTGTAGAAATTGATGATAGTGTTGGCATACCCATGTTGGTACTTGTGTCTCTCATATATTGTTGGTGCACCCATTGTTGGTGTTTGTGACTCGGATATATTGTTGGCGTACCCATTGTTGGTACTTATGATATTGAGCATGATTATTGATGGTGATACATGCATTGCGCGCACTCTTATTCTTCATGATATACTGTTGAGATACTGATGATACTTGATGAACACTGTGATGAGCTAGGCTCGTTTTTACTTGAGTGACGTGATAGGCTGATATCCAATGTTAGTTTTGAAATCATTGATTGGGTGAGTGCATAGACTCCGCGGGTCCCCCAGAGTGGTGCCGATGAGAGCCCCCCGTGGGCAAAGATCCGGGATCCCGTCTGTCTGTTGGGAAAAGATCAGGGATGGGTGGCACTTAGACTTCGCGAGTCACACTGACTTGTGCTACCGAGATGTCGATATTTCCATCCGGAGTACATATGTACACAGCATTGGCATGACATTGCATTGCATTGCATTGCATTATGGCTTGTTTGAGATGATTTGGTGCTTACTTCTGATGTTGGATTCGGATTGATATATTGAGACTTGGCACAATTGGGATTAAATGCTACTTAGGCGATGACGTATACTTGTCTTCGAATATCTGTGACTTTTACTGGTTGGTTTATCTTGTGGATCGTTTGTAGGATCAGTTGTATATTAGGCCTCTAAAAGATGTAGACCAAAGATATCATAGTGAAGAATTGACTCCTAGACTAAAAATGAATGATATTAATGATATATGATTGTTGTGATATTGTTGTGGATCTGTCTTGTGGTCATTAGCGGAAGGTGAATGAGTTAAGGGTCTTGGTGTCATATTGTTTGGTAAATAGACGTAGGGCTTGATTTAGTCACTGATCATGTTTATTTGTGATTTCTTTTACTGATATTGTTTCTAGCCATTGTCGGTCAGCCTATGATAATAACTCAGTACGCGTTGATTTTACTGATACTGCTCTTGCTACACTCTTTTCGGGTGTAGAATGTTTCGGGTGATTGATTGCAACATGTTCGGGGATGCGTGGTGCCTAATTTGAAGGCCTCCTCCCACTTCATTCCAGGACGGAGGTTGGGTCTTATAGTGTTATTGTAATCAGTATCACTTAGTCGCTCTTGTACTAGTCTAGACCAGGTCATGGGAACTTGAAAAGAGTCTTTATTTATTTAACAGTTGTAAACAATTTCAATATTAGTGTTTATTAGATAATTGATTTTCGTTGTTAATTGTATTTATTTATTGGAATATTCAAATTGTCCTTACTTGATTAACGTATTATTGATTGAGGGTTCGCCTACAGAGGAGGGAAGGGTAGGTGCCCACGCGATCATAAATTGGGTCATGACATTACATTGAATTAATTATGCGGTAAAACAATGACGCATATTATACTTATTCAATGAAATTATTATCTATATATCTTGAGTTTGGTCTCAGGCTTAGTGCGGGCCTCCTGGAACTAGTAATTAGTACAAAGACTTCCGATTGTAACAAATAAAAAACGACATCAGATTGTTTTTCTTTCTTCTGGTTCCTTACACATTAGGTATGAACTATTATTTCTAAACATGAAATTATATATCTTTTCTTACATAACTGTTTACAAAATTATTTTTCTACATTAATAATAATGTATTTATTTTACTAACTCTAAGAATCTGTTATATCTATATATCCATATAAAGCAGGGACACAAGCATGCTGAGGTGGCATGCCTAAAAACCCAGCATTTGTATTTATCTATTTTCTCAGAATTTTGCCTTTTCCCTTCTTACTTAAGTGTTCTAAACAAAAATAAAATACCAAAAGTCATGATTGCTACAAAACCTACAGTTACGCCTCTTTGTTGGGCACTAAAAAAGGATACGCCTCTTAATTTGGCTTCTCCCACAGAGAATGTTTCCCTTTTCACCTTATCATCTGTTTTCTTCCACTTTCAGGAACGACTCTCTGCTTTTACAAGAAGAGCTTTTCACCTCTGCAGTAATTTCTGCTTTCCTGGTAAAGAAGTTTGTCGTCTACAAAATTACGAACATACCGAAAGGCCTTTTCAGTTTTTCTTCCTTCTTGAAACGTATACAATAACATTTCCTTTAATCTCACTTCTATGCGACAGTTTTGTTGCTTCAGTTCCAACATTGGTTGGCTATTCGGGGCTTAGGCACTACACAAGTTCATTGGAAAATGGCCACCAACGCAGTGTCAATGACATTCATGGAGCACTACTACTCCCCATTCGATACCAAATGGCCCGGGCTAGGAAATTTGTACCAAAAGGGTTCCATGCTAATTAGTTTGGTCTCTTCAAAGTTCTGGACTTCGATAAAATTCAAATTTTTTGAAAGAGTTTACTTAACGATATTGTGTTGTTGTTATTGTTGTGTCTCTTCTTCATGTAATTACTTTAGAAATTGCTATATGTGGCTAAATGTTTATAGTTTCTCCAGTCTCTGCTTCGATGTTTACTCATTGGAGAATGGCAATTCGATTGCATTAGTCACCGGTATATAAAGAATAATACCTTAAATATCAAAATACGATTGTCTTAAGTAAAAAAAAAATGTGACTGTTTGCATAGACATCAAGACTATCCCCTGTTGATCTACGTTCACATACATTAGTTGTAACAACCTTTTTGATCGTTATTGCATTTTCGACCCTTTTGACCCTTTCCCGAGCTTGGTTAGCTCCCTTTTGACCTGAGGGGACCCGTTGACACGCTTCTCGAGGTGTATAGATTTGATTCGGGCGAATTTTGTGAAATTTGGGCATAAAGCGAAAAAAAGTTGACTTAAAGTTGACTTTTGAGTAAACGAACTTTTTTCGGATATTCGTCGATTCCAAGAGGTCTGGCTAGTCGTTTAGAACTTGTATGTATATTCGGTTCGATTCTCAATGCACTCGGGTGCATTTTTGGGCTTGAGTTGGAAAGTTGATTTTAGGTAGTTAGAGAGTTGGCTTGGAAAACGAGACCTTCGTTGGGAATTTCAAGCCCACGAGTGCGTTCGTAGCGCGTTCTTATGTATATCTGCATATTTGGTTTGTGTCCGGAAGTTTCCGGGTGGTTCCGGGTGTCGATTTCAAGTTTGGAAGACACCAGAATTTTCTGGTGTCTGTTGAGTACCATGGTCGAAGGGCTGACCATGATAGCGATGGCGCTATAGCGGTATGTCTGACGGCTATAGCAGTGGCGCCATAGCGGCCGACGGGCAGTGACTGGTGTATTTAATGATATAAAACCCCAAGTCTTTTCATTCATTATTATTCCAAGAGTGGTTCATCTTGGGAGCTTTTGTAGAGGTTTCTTGGGGAAAACACTCATCAATCATCTCTACCTAATCTTGATTCTTTATCTCACCTAGTTACCATTAATCCATGCTAGAATCTTCCTAAAGTTATGAGAACTAAGTGGGTCTTGGATTATCTTCGTCTAATAAACATGTGAGTATAAAACCTTGATTTGATAATGAAATTAGCGTGGGTTAGCATGGAATTGATGGGTAATGACTATAGTAACTTGAATCTTCCATCTCTAAGGCTTAATTTGTGAATTAAAGGTTTGGGTTTATACCCAAAATTTGGGGTTTTACTTGAATTTCGAAATTGGGTGAATCTTTGAGTGAATTTAGCAATTAGTTGATGGGTTTTGATCACCTAGTGTTTAATTTGATATTTTACCCCCGAGTTTCCCGTCTTGCCCTCGTGGAGCCCTACTTCCCAAATTCTAGGGTTGGTTTGACCTAAATTGAACGATAGCAATATCAGTGTCTATCTTCATGATTTCTAATCTAGATTTCAAATATGCCTAGACTTCCTTAATCTTGAGGCTCAGCGGAAGGGAAAAGCTAATGTTACACCTCAAAAAAATTTCGTTAAGGTACATTGGATATATTAACGAAGGGCGTGAAGTATACGATGTTTCGATAAGTAAGAAATAGCATTTGATGATCCTAATTGAGATTTCAAAGACATTCGAGGTAAGAGAAGAAAGTTTGCCAAGAAAGGTAAGGTATACGCTATGTATCGGAAAGGATTTACGAGTGACGAGTTAGTGATGATTTAATAATGTCTTGGAGAAGAGTTATAATGTCCCTTATATTGTTAATGAGGTGTTAAACAAGTGTTAATAAGGTTCCATAAGGATTAGAGATCAAACGAGTCGACGAGAACGAATTTTGGAAAGCTGGGCAATATACGGTCCAACATACGGACCGTATAAAACATACTGGCCGTATGTTCTGCCTAGAATGGCAGCCCTCACTAGACCAAAGATACGGCCAGACATACAGTCCATATAAAAGATACGCACCGTATGTTGGTCTGTGAAATCGAGTCGGGACAGATTTTAAAATTTATATAAGGGACCTCAACCTCATTTATTTCATTTCATTTTCTCACTCCACTTCAAGAACTCTCTAGAAATATCTCCACACTTCTTCCACAAGAACTCAAGAGAGATTTATGATCAACTTCATCAAACCAAGGAAATCAAGTGTAAGAAACTCATTAGAGTTCATCCAAGTCAAGAAATCCCATTGGAAGTGAACTAGGGTTTTGGCTCAAGTGAAGTATTTCCACTCAAGGATTATTCTCACACTATCTAAGGTAAGTTTTATGATCATTCCATGTTGTTTAAGGTATTGAGAGGTTGAAAGACTTGGATTGTAGAAGGAGATAGGAAATGGGTCATGAATATGAGAATAGTGACATTTTTGAGTAGTAGTTTGAAATAAGTCATGATTCTTGATATGTTGTGATTATAAGTATGTTATAAATGACATTAAGGATATGGGATAAGCATTATATGTGAGAAAGCGTACTAGTGTACTATGACCATGATTATTGATGAATTGAAGTGAAATTGTGAAATGTGGATAATGTAGGTGTATGAAGATTGTTGCTTGTGGTGTTGTGAATGCAATTATAGATGTTTGGGAGTTGATATGTAATATGGGGAAAGTTGTATAAACAAAGGAAATGCTGCCCAATTTTCTCTAGCTTTAATTGAGCATGTTCATGTAATCGATTAGCTAACGATAGTACGAACTCTCTTGAAGGTAGAAACGTGAGCGTTGAAGGAGAACGATCAAGCGATAGAATAGCTAAATGAAAAGGTACGTAAGGCTAGTCCTCTCCTTCTAAGGCATGACTCCAATGGCATGAATTCTCCTATTTTCCCATGATTTTCTTACATTCCGACAATTATGAGTCTATGATTATAAAGAGCTTCACATGAGGTACAGAAACGAGATATGTTATGAGCATGATAGTGATGATAATGAGTTAAGTCTAAAGATCCTCAAGCTAATGATTCTAACTATGATCCATTGATGTTGTTCATTGTATACATTCACCTTATATGCTAATTCCTTCAAGGTGAGGCAGAATGCTTATGAATGCTCCATAACGGAATCGGGGGTTCACGACCTTATGTCACCCCGATAAAGTATAGTTGTCTTTGAGTCTCTATGCATGCATTATGATGAGTACATGATGACGACATTACACCGCGCCTATATGGCCAGGCAGACACCTCTAAAGCGGACATCGTATACACCATGTCTAGATGGCATGGGCAGACACCACTAATGGGAAGCATGAGATGGTTACTCCGGACGCGGGAGGCCTGGACGCGGGCTAATGATGATCACACCGTACTTAAATGGTCGGGCAGCTTATACATATATATATGCGTACATGATATGATGATGATGTTTATGAAGTAAGTCAGCATGCCTTATTTCTATTAAAATTGATAGTCAGTCACAAATTGTTCTTCATTCGATATTCCTCAATTTCATTGATGTATCGTTATTGTTTATGCCTTACATACTCAGTACAATATTTGTACTGACGTCCTTTTCTTTGGACGCTGTGTTCATGCCCACAGGTAGACAGAGAGGTGATCCAGATTCATAGGAGCTATCAGCAGACTTTGAGAGCACTCCATTGTTCTGGAGGTGCCATTGCTTACTGTTTTGAGTACATATATTTTGGGCACGACGGGGTCCTGGCACGACTCCATATGTCTAGTACTCTAGTAGAGGCTCGTAGATACGTATGTGTGGGTAGTATGGTCTCACGATTTCCTCATTGTATATGTATTATTTTGATAGTCGAAGGGCTTATGCATATAAAGGTAAATATGTTTCAAATGAAAATGGTTTTCCTATGATTATAAGCATGAGATTAATGAACGATCGTAAGGTAAGTATGATTACTAGCAGTATGAGCGGTGCTCGGTGGTTAGCCCCGGGTACCCGTCATGGCCCCTAGTCGGGTCGTGACAGCTAAAGAGTGACTGTTAGAGTTTGTTATTCGGTCATCCAGGTAAGTTATGGATTACCCTTGGTGAGACTTCGTGTAGCGTAACATATATTTAGATAATATTGTCGGAGACAGCATGTAAACCTTCTGGTATGAAGTTGGGTTGGATATTGTCTTAGGTTGGGCCCTATTGCGTGATTGGGGCTAGCCACCCGTTGTGTTGTGACTTGATTTTTCTATTGTGTTGGCTTGATGCCACGTGTTGTTAGTAAATACTAGAATCTGTTGTTCTATCTTGATTATGATATTGTAGTATCTTTCAGGTTGATGTTGATACGAGGATAGAGTTCTATGTGACTTGCGTAGTCTTCCATGATATTGTTGGCATACCTCTGATGGTACTTGTGACACTGATATATTGTTGGCGTACCCATGTCGGTACTTGTGACATTGATATGCTGTTGGCATACCTATTGTTGGTACTTGTGATAATGAGCTCATTCTTGATATTGACACATGCATTACACTTATTCTCATTCTTGATGATATACTGTTGATACTTGATTAAACACTGTGATGAGCTGGGCTCGATTTTTAAAAGAGAATGATGTGAGAGTCAGATATCCGATGTTAATCTCGAAATCGTGGCTTGAGTGAGTGCATGGACTCCGAAGGTCCCCCAGTGTGGTGCCAGTGAGAACCCCCCGTGGGAAAAGATCCGGGTCTTGTCTGTCTGTTGGGAAATGATTCGGGATGAGTGGCACTTACACTTCGCGAGTCACCTTGGGTTGTGCTACTGAGACGTTGATACTTCCGTCCGGAGTACATGTGTACACAACATTGTATTTGTAACGACCCGTTTGGTCGTTGTTGTATTTTTCCCTTTTCGAGTTAGGTTAGCTCATTTTTGACCCGAGGGGACCGTTGACACGCTTCCTGAGGTGTCTAGATTTGATTCGGGCGACTTTTATGAAATTTGGGCTAAAGCGAAAAAGAGTTGACTCAAAGTTGATTTTGGGTAAATGGACTTTTTTTGGATGTTCGTCGATTTCGAGAGGTTCGGATAGTCGTTTAGAACTTATATGTATATTCGGTTCAGTTCCCAATGCACTCGGGTGTAATTTGGAGCTTGGGTTGGAAAGTTGATTTTAGGCCATTGGGGAGTTGACTTGGAAAATGAGACCTCTGTTAGGAATTTCGAGGACACGAATACGTTCGTAGCGCTTTTTACGTATACCTGCATATTTGGTTTGTGTCCGGAAGGTTCCGGGGTAGTTTCGGGCGTCGATTCCAAGTTTGGAGGACACCAGAATTTCTGGTGTCTGGTGAGTGCCATGACGGTAGGGCTGACCGCTACAGCGGTGGAGCCATGGCGATAGGGCTGACCGCTATAGCGGTGGCACCATAGCGGTAGGTCTGACCGCTATAGCGGTAGCGCCATAGTGGCCTATTGACCGCCATAGTGGTCGACGGGCAGTGACTGGGGTTTTTAATGATATAAAACCCCAAGTCTTTTCATTCATTATTATTCCGAAAGTGATTCATCTTAGGAGCTTTTCAAGAGGTTCCTTGGGGCAAACACTCATCAATCATCTCTACCTAATCTTGATTCTTTATCTCACCTAGTTATCATTAATCCATGCTAGAATCTTCCTAAAGTTATGAGAACTAAGTGGGTCTTGGATAATCTTCCTCTAATAAACTTGGGAGTATAAAACCTTTATTTGTTAATGAAGTTAGTGTGGGTTAGCATGGAATTGATGGGTAATGACTATAGTAACTTGATTCTTCCATCTCTAAGGCTTAATCTGTGAATTAAAGGTTAGGGTTTATACCCAAAATTTGGGGTTTTACTTGAATTTCGAAATTGGGTGAATCTTTGAGTTAATTTAGCAATTATTCAATGGGTTTTGATCACCTAGTGTTTGATTTGATATTTTACCCCCGAGTTTGTCGTCTTGCCCTTGTGAGGCCCTTTTTCCCAAATTCTAGGGTTGGTTTTACTTAAATTGAACGATAGCAATATTAGTATCGATCTTCCTGATTTCTAATCTAGATTTCGAATATGCCTAGACTTCTTTGATCTTGAGGCTCAGCGGAAGGGCAAAGCTAAAAAGTGATTGTTAGTGTTTGTTGTTCGGTCATCTAGGTAGGTTATGGCTTAACCTTGGTGAGACTTCGTGTAGCGAAGCATATAGTTAGATAATATTGTTGGAGACCGCATGTAAACCTTCGGGTATGAAGTTGGGTTGGATATTATCTTAGGTTGGGCCCTGTTACGTGATTGGGGCTAGCCACCCCGTTGGGTTATGACTTGATTGTTCTATCATGTTGGCCTGATGCCATGTGTTGTTAATAGATACTGAAATCTGTTGTTCTATCTTGATTGTGATATTGTAGTATCTTACGGGTTGGTGTTGATACAAGGATAGAGTTCTATATGATTTATGTAGTCTTTTATGATATTGTTGGCATACCCATATTGTTACTTGTAACATTGATATATTGTTGGCGTACCCACGTTGGTACTTGTGACATTGATATATTGTTGGCGTACCCATGTTGGTACTTGTGATATTGATCAGATTATTGATGATTGACACATACATTGCATTGACTCTCATGCTTCATGATATACTGTTGATACACTGTTGGTACTTGATGAGACACTGTGATGAGCTGGGCTTGGTTTTTAAATGTGAGTGACGTGAGAGTCTGATACCCGATATTAGTCCTGGAATCTTGGATTGAGTGAGTGCATGGACTCCGCGGGTCCCCCAGGGTGGTGCCGGTGAGAACCTCCGTGGGCAAAGATCCGGGTCTCGTCTATCTATTGGGAAAAGATCTGGGACGAGTGGCACTCAGACTTCGCGAGTCACCTTGGGTTGTGCTATTGAGATATCGATATTTTCGCCCGGAGTACATGTGTACACAACATTTGCATTGCATTCATCTATTATTGCATTGCATTGCGTCACGGCTTACATTGAGATGAGTTGGTGTTTTACTTGTGATGTTGGATTCGGATTTGACATATTGAGACTTGGCACATTTAGGATTAGATGCTCTACTTAGGAGATGACATGTACTTAGCTTCGATTATGTTTGACTTATACTTAGATCGGTACGATGAGCTCCGTACCTATCTGCGAGAGGCTATAAGATATTTAGGAAACTTCCAATTCTTTCATTCTCTCGTGCTACTTTATTCAAATTGGTATCTAGTTGATTCCAATCGGTATCTGAACGTTCTTATCTCAATCACCCACCGAGGGTGGAAATTCGTCCTTAATTCTTATACAAATGGTCGATCTATGGCGTGTTGTGTAATGGTACGAGATGTGTCATCCTGATTCGGACGTGTGATTCAGGTCAGTCACTAGTTATGGCCTGAGATTTCGATTGTGTGGAGTCGCGACTAGACTCGGTTGCTGTGTGGAGTCGCGATTAGACTCTTTTATTGTGGAAGTTCGTGAGAAATTGGAAGAATAGTTTAGAGGGTTACCGGGTCTCCATGTTTCAGCGTTGGGTTGCTCGGATGTGACAAAGTGCATTTATGGCTTCACAATAGTGGGTTGCTCGATGATGTGACCGGTTTGACTTTAGCTTCGTAAAGGCTTTATGATGGTGCGCGTGACACTGGTGAACCAATGGCGGGTCGACGATTCAGCAATAGTAGAGTATTAGACTTCGGTATGTAAGCACAAGTGTAAGTTCGGTGATGACATCAAATGTGGACAACGTATTGTGATCGCGTGCAATAAAGAAAGAAAGTTGACAATAACGACATGAAGGAAGTGTAGCAGTTATGTTTTTTCCGATTCGTGTTTGCACTTGTCTCGTTTAAAAAGGAAAGTGTCCCGAGAAAGTAAGGTTGTTATTCATACCGCGAAAAAGGAAAAAAAAAATATTTCTACGTGGATGGTGCTCTAAATGGACTGATTTTAGAGTCGCCACCTAATTTTGAAGATCAGTTCGAAAAGGGTTCATTCAAAACAATTAAATTTTAAAAGAACCCTAATCTAACCAAAGTATGGGTAAGGGTTCTGGTGATCCTCTGGGGAAGGTGTTAGGCACCTCGGTATTAAGGATCTGTAAAATACGATTGACCTACGGGTTCTATTAATATGCCTTTGTAGATATAATTTGTTTATGGTAAAAGAATTGTTTCGGCTTATATTTCTGCAACAAAAGATTTTAGTCATTCATGAAATATACCATGTTTCAAGAAACAAAAATGGTAAAATTTTGCCCAAAATTGGGCGTTTTAGGGTATCGGACTAGAACACTTAGGCTAAAACCCGAAGGCTCTTAGCCTAAGTAGGACTCTACGTAAGTCCACCCAAAAAATAGTTTTTGAAAAATATTTTTAGAGTATAGAAAAATAGTTTTTAAGAAAATAATTTAGGCATACTATTATAGCCCGTATAATATTCTACATATATAGTCCATTTTTTTATTCTATCATTTGCTAAGTTTTAGTCAAATTTTATTTTTTAGCCTAAGTCTAAATAATCATAATTAATCCCAAAAGTTTTGAATATCCAAATTAGTCCATATGTCATAAGTCTACAGGTTTCATAAATGTTCAATTTGGTCCTCAATTTCACAAAATCGGCAGTTTTAGCTCTTTTATCCAAATCAGTCCCAAGTTTGCATGGATGCCTCAAAATTGGTCTTAACTTTTGTAGTAAATTCATTTTTTGGCAACTTTAAAATACAACAATCTCATAAGGGTTCCAATTGACATAATAATTGCGCAAATAATAATTTAAAGTGCATAATTAAAGGAGATAGAGAATTTGGGCCGACCAAGCCCAAAAAGAAAAATGTTTGTGCAATCGGGTTAATCTCAATTCCAACGTATGCTCCATTTCGCTCCAAGTTGGGTTGGCTCGATCTAGATACGTTGGTGGGCCCCAAGGGGTTTGGATGGACAGAGAGGTAAAAGGCATACAAGACATTAAACTAAGTACAAAATGAAAGAGCTATAATAATAATTATTACAATGCCCAAAAATGAATTACATCAGATTTGGGCCAAGCCCATGTGATAACAACTCAAATTTTTTCCCAAACATCGCAAAAAGAAAGCCCAAAACAATGATAGTGGCCCAAGCATGCAAATCGCAAGTGACAGGCCCAAGCAGCAGGCCCAAACTCATTCTCTTTTAAAAAAAAAATTAAGTGTCAAAGTTGTGGTATACACAATATACCACTGATTACTTGGTTTTCTTCTTAAATTTCGAAGTGTCAAGACTCTAGCATACATGATATACTACCAGTATACTACTAAAATATGAAGAGAAAAAACCCTTTAAAGGGAATACCCTCTATATACACTTGATATACATTACACATTCAGTTAACCTTGACTCTAAACACCATATTCAGGTCATGTACAGGCCATAAATTCCCCAGAAATCCATACAATTTCAAATTCAAGTTTTTGGCTACTGATCAAAGCTTAAACAATCAAGCACAGATGCAAGGCTAGTTATCACAGAAACAAAAATGCCATAGAGTAATTCATCAAACACAAGGTGAAGAAAACACATAGCGTTAGGCATTGCAAGGATAACTAAGGCAAGACACAACAAGTGTTTGAGACTCAGAAGATAGCAATGGTACAGTTAGGAAGAGCATGATAGGTTTAACATGAATGAAGGATCAAACAGAATCTAACTATGGTATGATGATAGCCAAGATAGGATCAATAAATTCCTAAGAGGGTGAAGCTAACATAGGTGCAAACATAGTTCAAACTGCAGTCATAGAAAATCACAAATGATAGGAGGCTTATATAAGAGAAATTACATATCCAAATAGTCCTAAAGTGTGGCCAAAACAGGTTCATGACACTATCCTACGCTCAAAATACCATACTAAACCTGTCATGGTCACAAACAGGCAGGCAGAGGTGGGAAATCATGTATATGGGCCACAGAAATTCACAAGCCAGCTACAGAGGCAGGTATAAGTAAGCAGGTACTACATTTGTTCTTGTAAAAGTAGTTTTGATTTCAGTTTTAGCATGGCATTGAATGTCAAAGTTCAGAAACAAACATAACATAATTAGGAGGGCCTGGCACACTTTTTAGATGATAAAACAAGTAGTGTTGATAGTGGAAAGGCAAGGAAGTGAAGCAGTACAAGATTGAGGTAAAGGAGACAAAAACCAAGCCAGGGACCACACTCATAGTCTTTGTTTTTAAGCTTTCTAGGGGTGAAACAGCAATCAAGAAGAACAAAGTGATGAATTAACCAGTCATGAATTCATTGTTTAATTAGCAGGAAACTGAATCAGTGCTAAGAACCCTTCCTAAGCTAGCCTACACTCATCCAAAGGCCATAATGGCAAGTAGTAGGTCCAAGTCTTTTCAGGCTAGTCTCAACTTAAAAAGGTCAAGGTGTCTAACAATGCAAACCACAAATTATCAACTAATCATAAAAAATAAAAATAAAATCAATTCAGCACATAATAGGTCTTAGGAGGTTCCAATAAAGTCTCAAAAGTGAGCTGACCTCATTCCCATAATTACACAAGTAAGCAAGACATGTGTAAAAATCCAAACCAGATTCAACAAGCTACAGTAAGGACAAAAAGGGAACATGATACTATCCTAGGTTCAAGTGCAGATCAACATAGTCCTAACATATCACATATGATATGAATTTTCAAGTAGAAGAAATGACAGGCTCCAAGGAATCAAAATTGGAACAAAAGGACTCATGGCACTGTCCTAGGTGCAAAAATGTAGCAGTAGACATGTCTTGATTTAAGCAAGTAAGAAGGAGCAAAGAATCCTATACATGAATCCTTTAAACAAAAGAAACTCCTCAAGTAGCAGAGATAAATATACTTAAGCAGGTGCTATACTTAAACTTTTGAGAGTAATTTAACCTTTATTTCCAATCCACTCACCCTTGGTCTCTATGTGATCCATGTTATGCAAAAAGAATCCTAAAAACTGTGGCACAATATTAATATAAGCTAAAAAAAACTTTCATGGAGAACTACAAATAAATGGAGTACACAGAAGTGTCAAAGATTCAAAGACAGTATTCCCCTATGAGCTGTTCCCCAATCAATCTTGTTCAATCTTAAAATAGGAAACCAAGTTTTTTACTCCTTATTATCTGCCCTTAAAAGTTTCAAAAACATGATTAACAAATGCACACAATGTACCTAAAGTTCAAGACACTTAAACTCTTCAAAGACCAACAAGGTAAGCTACCAGTGCTCAAGTTCTTATTACTTTTTATAGCAAATTCTTAATCTGGACAGTCTCAAAAACTCACTAAAACAGATTCGAGAAAAATCATTTTTCATCTTCATATACTTTGTCATATCCAGGAATGATAAAACAAGACACTAGTCAAAGCAAAAAAAAAAGTCATAAAAAGACACAAAACATTCCTCCTACGGTTTTACAGGTCACATAGTCAAGACAGAAAAACCAGATTCATTTTAAATATTTTCAGAATTAGCTAAGTTCATTATTTCCATGGCAGTACTAAGACTTCATATAAGCAACCCTTTAAGAGAGATCCTTCATAAAAAAAATTCAAGAAAGTTTTGGAGAAAAAGGGTCATTTTTTATATCAAGTCCTATCTCAAAGAGTATGAGTATCTAGTATGTTTAGAGTTGTATGTTTGCAGATCACCCATAAGTTCTCAAAGGGTAATTCTAAGTTTAGATACCACAAGCAAACAGAGTATAGGTTCTATTAAATCTAAATATGCAGAAAACAAAAGATAAGTCTATTAATCCAAAATCTTTAAATTAGTCTTCAAACTGTCTTTAGAGGGTCATTTAAAGCTAACACACGGGCAGTCTTTGAAAGAAAGTATACATAAGTGGACTCTTTTTTTTTTCTTAGAAGAAAATCAAGATTTAGGTTCATTTTAAAACCTATTCTTATCATATGACTTATTTTAGACCATTTTAGAGTATCATTTAGGCTAAGTCGAATCTACTAATAGTTAACAAAGAAACAGGGGCCATTTATGTCCTTTAAAACAGCCTTAGTGAAGAACATACATCATAGGCATCACATATTCATCTTTAAATGGTCCTAAAATAATCAATATGAAGCTAAGGTGAATAAAGCATCTACAGGAAACTAACAAAAACACAGGAAAAATAGGAAAATACTTCATAGACTCTGATGATAGCAGTAAAATGCAGTATTATTGTAACAAAGTGTAAAAGATGTTTAAGAGCATTAACTAATGAGACTAAGGTTCAAATAGTCTATGAAGCGCGTGTCTAGTAGAGTCTCGTGGATCGATACGATGAGCTCCGTACTTATCTGCGAGAAGCTCTAAGACATTTAGGAAACTTTCAATTCTTTCATTTTCTCGTGCGACTTTATTCAAATTGGTATCTAGTCGATTCCAATTGGTATCTGAACTTTCTTATCTCAACCACCCACCGAGGGTGGAAACTCATCCTTAATTCTTATGCGAACGGTCGATCTATGGTGTGTTGTGGAATGGTACGAGATGTGTTATCCTGATTCGGACACGTGATTTAGTTCAGTCACTAGTTATGGCCTGAGGTTTCGATTGTGTGGAGTCGCAACTAGACTGGGTTGCTATGTGGAGTCATGATTAGACTTGTTTATTATGGAAGTTTGTGAGAAATTGAAAGATAGTTTAGAAGATTACAGGGTCTCCATGTTTCAGCGTTGGGTTGCTCGGATGTGACAAAGTACATTTATGGCTTCACAATAGTGGGTTGCTCGATGATGTGATCGGTTTGACTTTAGCTTCGTCAAGGCTTTATGATGGTGCGTGTGACACTGGTGAACTAATGGCAGGTCGACAATTCAGCAACGGTAGAGTGTTAGACTTCGGTATGTGAGAACAAGTGTAAGTTCAGTGATGACCATCAAATGTGGGCAAACATATTGTTATCGCGGATAATAAAGAAAAGAAGATGATAATAAGGACATGAAGGAAGATTTTTTGCGAGTGTGTAGCGAAGTAAGACTTCTTAGAATATCTTGGATATGAGTACTTTTCGTGATATTAGGAAAGAAAAAATTGGTATCTGGCATGGTTGTCAAGATAAGGTTGCGACTGGTGCAAAAGGTTATTCTTGATATAAGTTAGTTGATGTTAAAGAACTACTCGGTTATTAAGTGAATGCTATGGGCACATCGTTTGATCGGTAAATTTGATTGGGTTGTAGGCTTTGAGGAGTTAGTAATCGACTGATGGAAATGACTTCAATTATGAGCGTATGCGATAAGTTAATGACTTAAGGAGTTACTGGTTGTTCACTTAGATGGGAGGAGAAGCATTGATATTTTTTTGTGGTTTGTCAGGCTTAAATAGATGATTAGTTTAGAGGATCAAGCGGATTTGAACGTTTGTTGGTTGATAGTGATAAAAGTGATTCGAAATGAAATACGGGAACTGAAGGATTACAATGAGGCATGTTGCTATCAGGTTCAGGAGATTAAGGTTTGTAAGACTTGAGGTAAGGTAACATGGGTATGTGAGTTGTGTTTGGGTTACGAGGGCATTATATCATGACGTTCAGTAAAAGGGTGGCCGATGAGGTTGATTGATGTCTTCGAGATTAAGAGCAAAAAGGAAATCGTTGAAACAAGAGTTAGTGATGTGGAAGTTTGGTTACAGTGTAGAGTGGACTTAAGAGTTTATGGATGGGTCGTATGTTCGGTTATGTCATAGACTAATAGATATTAATGGTAGACTGGGGATGGGAACCTGGTATTAATTATGTTATTGGCTAGATCCCTCTACTAGTGTGTTATTACTCGGCTTGGGTGATTGAATAAAAAGGGATAGTCGTGCAAGTGGTTATAGGTATTCAGATTCGATAATTGAGGTAAGAAGTGATTCTTCGAGGACTAGTAACGTTAACGATTTGAGTAAGGGATTAGTAAACATGGGTACTTGAAATGATAAAATGGACGATGACGGGTTAACTGAGTTAAGTTCGGTATACATTTCGAGAATTGAGTAAGAAATTCGGCCAAGGACGCTTCAGTGAGATACATGAGGATATTAGTGAAACTGTTGTGTGATACACTGGGTCTAGAGAGTGTTCAATTTCGAGTTGTAAGCGTTAAGAAAAACTCTAATGTGCAGAGTGTGTGGTATGATCCTATCCCCCGGTTTGATTTGGCTAGCTTGCAGAACTTATGATTATGCAGTATTCGATTGAGTGGATTCGGGGACTGACTACGGTTTTGATGATCGTGAATTGATTAGAAATTGGGAAATTGACGAGTCGAGAAAAGGTATAGATGATTGTGGATCAATAAGAAAAAGGTACATCTTGGGGATTTCTTGGGTTAGTATGGATTGTAGTGTCGCTTTCTTGCATATTCCAGTTGAAATGTGATTGTTGCGTGGGCTTAAGAAGGAAATCTACAGGAATGGTCTATGTGGTAGGACAAAGTTCTGTGAGGTTTGCGATCGGCAACTAGTAATAAGCATATTCAGTGAACTAACATGTTGAGATTTATAAGAAGTGGCATGGTGGTTCACTGTTAGAAAAGTCGTAACATTCTACAATGAATGAGTTAGTGTGCTTTAAGAGAAAGGATTGTCGAATCCCTATCAGGTAAGGACCAGAATTATATTTTCGGGAGGAACCTTGCTCGTGGTGATACAATGTGATTGCAAGTAATATTGACTGGACAGTTTGGGTAAGAGATTTTGGTTATTAAAGACTTGGGGGTAATTGCATGAGATTTCGAACGGCAGAGTAAGATTGGATACTTTCAGAGAATTTACGGGCATATCGGGGTGGTACTATGAGAGGTTTGATTCGTTATGTAATTACTATATGAGGCTTCAGGTTTTGTGTCGAAAATTTCGAGTTTGTATCGGATTTGCGTATCGGGTAAAGGTTGAGAAATGTGAAGATTGAATTCGTAAGGTATAGATTTTCGATACTAAGTTAACAACTGGGATAGGACTCTACTTGTGGAGTCGAAAGTGATGGATAGGATTTGTTATGTGTGGTATGGCTGTGATTGGTTTCGAAACTCAGAGTTGGTTCTAATGATTATTGGTGGTTTTCGAGAGTTGTACATTCATTCAGGGTCAGCATGGTTCAAGTTAAGCCTAATGGTTTATGGTTATATTTCCAGGATGATATTTAAAGATTCGATGCGTTTCGGCTTAGATTCGAGGTAAGATAGACTTACCGAGCTTTGTTAGGATTTCCTAGTGGATTTAATGATATTTTCTGAGAACAGTTACTTGGACAGAATTATGGTATACAATGAGCCTAGTACAAATTTGAGGAGGAACTATTGTTCGAGAGGTCTTTGTAGTGACCAGTTGAGTTCTGACGGACTTTTCTTGGCGAGATATTCAGTGGTATGGCTCCTGTATTGTGATTTGAAGGTTTAGAAGACTTGGAACTAGCCAAGTTGGCTGTTAGTAAGGATAGTTTTGATGGAATTGCGTAAAGAACTCAGGTGAATCAAGGATTCATTTTTGGAAAGACTAAGTCATTGTTTCGGGCTTGTGGTGTGTGTCCATGTGTTTCTAAGAAATTACGGTACGAGTAATGGCTTTACAAGATGTGGGAGGAAGAGTTAGCGGAACTAGAGTATTTTATCGATTCAGAATGGGCTATGGTTTGTGACCATGTTTCAGAGGATTGCTTTGGTTTGGAAAAGTGTTTGTGGGGTCTATTGATCACGTTCAGAGTTGCGATTTTATCAATCAGAGAATTCGAGCAAAGCAATTCTTTTATTCGAGGATCAGTTGCGAGGGAAATTCGAATACGGAGATATAAGGAATGGAGCTTGAGCTAAGTTTGGACTAGTAAAGTGAGCGATCAGATTTTTCTGAATGTTACACCCAATAAGGGTATTATGCGATGAGGGAAGGAAGGCAAGTGAGCCGAGGTGTGTTGTCCTGTTTGGCACTATCCGTTGTATTGATCCTCTGTTTTATGAGTAAGTTTTTCACCAGATCTATCGAATGTTCATCCGGTTTTCCATGGTTCTGTGTTGGAGAAGTACCGTTCTGGTGGTTTCTGTACCATTCGTTGGGATTCAGTTTTGTTCGATGAGAATCTTTTCTGTAAGGAGAAGTCCGACCTGCCTAGCCGATATTTTCAGTTATTGCCGATTCGAGCATTTTTCCGTCCTCTCATCCTTGTCGCTAGAGGACGAGCGATTGTTTAATTGGTATCTGATGTAATGACTTGTTTGGTCGTTATTGCGTTTTTTACCCTTTTGACCCTTTCCCGAGCTTGGTTAGCTCCCTTTTGACCCGAGGGGACCATTGACACGCTTCTCGAGGTGTTTAGATTTGATTCGGGCGATTTTTGTGAAATTTGGGCTTAAAGCGAAAAAAGATTTGATTCAAAGTTGACTTTTGAGTAAACGGACCTTTTTCGGATATCCGTCGATTCCGAGAGGTCCGGATAGTCATTTAGAACTTGTATGTATATTCGGTTCGGTTCCCAATGCACTCGGGTGCATTTTGGGGCTTGGGTTGGAAAGTTGATTTTAGGCCATTGGGGAGTTGACTTGGAAAAGGAGACCTCCTTTGGGAATTTTGAGGCCACGAGTGCGTTCGTAGTGCGTTTTTAAGTATATCTGCATATTTGGTTTGTGTCCGGAAAGTTCCGGGGTGGTTCCGGACGTCAATTTCAAGTTTGGAAGACACCAGAATTTTCTGGTGTCTAGTGAGCGCCATGGCGGTAGGGCTGACCGCTATAGCGGTGGTGCCATAGCGGCCTGTTGAGCCCCATAGCAGTCGACGGGCAATGATTGGGTTATTTAATGATATAAAACTCCAAGTCTTTTCATTCAGTATTATTCCGAAAGTGGTTCATCTTGGAAGCTTTTCTAGAGGTTTCTTGGGAAAAACTCTTAGAGGTAAACTCATCTATCATCTCTACCTAATATTGATTCTTTATCTCACCTTGTTATCATTAATCCATGCTAGAAGCTTCCTAAAGTTATGAGAACTAAGTGGGTCTTGGATTATCTTCCTCTAATAAACATGTGAGTATAAAACCTTGATTTGTTAATGAAGTTAGCGTGGGTTAGCATGGAATTGATGGATAATGACTATAGTAACTTGAATCTTCCATCTCTAAGGCTTAATTTGTGAATTAAAGGTTAGGGTTTATACCCAAAATTGGGGGTTTTACTTGAATTTCAAAATTGGGTGAATCTTTGAGTTAATTTAGCAATTTGTTGATGGGTTTTGATCACCTAGTGTTTAATTTAATATTTTATCCCCGAGTTTATCGTCTTGCCCACGTAAGGCCCTTTTTCCCAAATCTAGGGTTCGTTTGACTTAAATTTAACGATAGAAATATTAGTATCAATCTTCATGATTTCTAATCTAGATTTCGAATATGCCTAGACTTCTTTGATCTTGAGGCTCAGCGGAAGGGAAAAGCTATAGAGTCATTGTTAGTGTTTGTTGTTCGGTCATCCAAGTAGGTTATGGATTTCCTTTGGTGAGACTTCGTGTAGCGAAGCATATATTTAGATAATATTGTCTGAGACAGCATGTAAACCTTCGGGTATGAAGTTGGGTTGGATATTGTCTTAGGTTGGACCCTGTTGCGTGATTGGGGCTAGCCACCCCGTTGTGTTGTGACTTGATTGTTCTATTGTGTTGGCTTGATGCCATGTGTTGTTAGTAGACACTGGAATTTGTTGTTCTATCTTGATTATGATATTGTAGTATCTTTCGGGTTAATGTTGATACGAGGATAGAGTTCTATGTGACTTGCGTAGTCTTCCATGATATTGTTGGCGTACCCATGTTGGTACTTATGACACTGATATATTATTGGCATACCCATGTTGGTACTTGTGCCATTGATATGTTGTTGGCGTACCCATTATTGGTACTTGTGATATTGAGCTGATTCTTGATGTTGACACATGCATTACACTCATTCTCATTCTTCATGATATACTGTTGATACACTGTTGGTACTTGATGAAACACTGTGATGAGCTGGGCTCGATTTTTAAAAGGGAGTGATGTGAGAGTCCGATATCCGATGTTAGTCCCGAAATCGTGGATTGAGTGAGTGCATGGACTCCGCGGGTCCCCCAGGGTGGTGCTGGTGAGAACCCCCATGAGCAAAGATTCGGGTTTCTTCTGTCTGTTGGGCAAAGATCGAGGACGAGTGGCACTTAGACTTCGCGAGTCACCTCGGGTTGTGGTATTGAGACGTCGATGCTTCCATCCGGAGTACATGTGTACATAGCATTGCATTTGCATTCATACATCATTGCATTGCATTGCATTATGGCTTATATTGTGATGATCTGGTGATTTACTTGTGTTGTTGGGCTCGGATTGGATATTATTGAGATTTGACACACTTGGGTTTAGATGTTCTACTTAGGCGATGACGGATACTTGATTCTGATTGTGTTTGACTTATACTTGTTGATTTATCTACCTATCTTGATTTATTGTCTAGATTATGTTAGCTTTACTTAGTCGGCCGATGATACCTACCAGTACTGTGGTTTTGTACTGACCTGCACTTGTTGCATTCTTTATGAATGCAGAGTTCTAGGTTGGATCTTCTTCCATCTCCCATGGCTGATAGTCGCCATCAGCATAGCATCGAGTTTCCAGGACGAGCACGAGTTGTTGGCTCCTTGAAGACTCCTCTTATTATTATGTCTTACTTTCTACTCTGAGACATAGACAAATTGATGTATTATTATATTCCAGACTTGTATAATTTCACTTAGATGCTCTTGTATGGCTTAGACGAGATCCTGGGGGTATTTTCCTTATTTCCACACTCTTTCTATTATACATTATTGTGAGACTTACGTAATTATTCTTTTCCGTTTGATTGATTTATTTATTTATTTATTTATATCCTTCATTATCGCTGGGTTGAGAGTTCGCTTACCGAGGTGGGAAAGGTAAGTGCCCACACGACTTAGTTGAAATGGGTCGTGACATTAGTTGTCTTTAAGAAATTCTACCATTTATATAGGATAGCATAATCGTAGTTTGTACAAATTTCATAAAACATGTGCTAACATACCAGGTAATTTTTCCTAGTTTATAAGACCGAGATTTGTAGCCGAAAATTTGTGGAGATGTTTGTGTATGATTTCATTCCCAATTGGTCAGGTTTAATGGCATCTCACTTATATTAAGACACACACATCTAAGTTTGTTAAAGTTTTTTTTTCTACACAACTCTCTAACGTGTTAATTATTACCTTGAGTTGAGTTTCAGATAATCATTTGAATCATGGAATAATTATGAGGAAGTTTATTTGATCACGGAAAGGAAAAGGTGTTTTCTATAGATTAGTAACATTGAAAAGGATGAGAGTAAAGAAGAAAAAGGTGACATGGATATACACATGATGTGTATATAATATAATTTTGAATATATGCAGATTAGGAGGAGAAAAAACAATGTGAGTTTCTCTTAGCGATGGAGGCAGTAAGAAGATAGGGACAGAGAAAGAACAAACGAAGGAAAGAGAGACAAATAAACAGCAAAAGAAAAGTATATATTTAATTGCGGGATTTAGGTCCGATGATGCGGTGCTCTTTAGGATGAGAATGATTATTTATCTTTATCCTCAGTTTTTTGCCATTTTAAATTTTAAAAAACAATTGTTTTATTAAATAAACTCAAAAAACCCTTCGGCCTTCGGCTAGAGCAATGCCAAAAGATGCTAAAGTTTCTGGTTAATTAAACAAAACTCCAATACGCGCTTCTTTGTCCATACGCCTCCTTCTTCCTGTTCTTTCTCCCATTCCCTTACAAACTTCGATTTTTCAGATGATGTATATATCAACAGTGCTATGCATGCCTCCTTTATTAACTTCTTTGCCGGGTAAGTACTTTGTCTCTTACTTACGTTGAAAAGTTTGAAATTTATTCCCAACCCAAGAATAATTTCTTTCAATTATTTCTACTTTTTCCTTAATCAAAATGTATATCAAAATGTATAAGTTTTCTCAATATATTTTGGACTCCATGTTGCGGATGTAAAATACTTGAAAGCCATTTATGAATGAAAAACTCAGATTTCTATGTTTTACATCCAACACATTTACAAGTTTATAATAAATCCAGTTATAGATGTAGACAATTCAATTTGATTAGATGGAATCCACTGGAAATTTATTGTAATAAGGGTTGGAGGAGAGTATTCGAATATCCTTAAATCATTGTGTGTTCAGTTTTTTTTTTTTTTTTTTTTTTTTTGCAGAAATGCAAGGTAAGGCTGCGTACAATAGACCCTTGTGGTCCGGCCCTTCCCCGGACCCCGCGCATAGCGGGAGCTTAGTGCACCGGGCTGCCCTTCATTGTGTGTTCAGTTTCAATACATGGAGTTTTTAGTTATGTCACGGAGAAGCAGCGCACGACCAGTATGTATCTCAATATTTAAGTGATATTTACTTTCTATTTGTCTCTGCATCAACTGTGTTGGCCTCCATATATGTCAAACACCCATTAATTTGAAATTTATTTGACAGTTCATCGTATTTGGTGTTGGATCGAAAACTGAGATTATAAGGATAAAGATCACTCCAAGTCACTTATTAATTCATCACTTGCCTTCAATGTGATTCTTTGCATATATGCTTTACTCTGTGGCATGATAAATAGTATGGATTGAACTTTATCCATTATCTCAATTTGCTATGAATGCTAGTATTGCAGGAATAAAGTTCACCTATAAGATATGACCACCAAAATTTTTTGGTCCAGATGGTCAAGCTATTCAGTGCAAGGTTTCATTGTCAGTTTTATGTACGCATACAAATTTCAGCAATTGGTTCAATTTTTCTCAAGGTGCCTCCTTATTAAATACTCGTTTCCTCTTCTTTTCTCTCCATTTCATAGTACACAATATAAAATTTTCAATTGGTATGTTCTACACATAGCTATTGTTTGGCAGGGAAATGTTTATTCTTCAAATTCTAAATTCATGAAACTTCATAGACTTGAAATGTCAGTTTTTAGAACTATTTACATATCTGGTTATAAAACCGGTGACTAGAGTTCAACATGATATTTAACTCATTTAAAGAAATACGATAACAGCAAGAGAAACAGATCATGTTAGTCTTAGCACTTAAAATATGTTAAAACTTAGTTATATAGATAACAGCAAGAGAAACAGATCATGTTAGTCTTAGCACTTAAAATATGTTAAAACTTAGTTATATAGGTTCATAGTGCCTATCATCTCCAGCGTTAGAAGTTGCCGGCTTTAGATCTTTTTACCAGTTTGAAGGTATGATCAAGATTGAGAAAAACTTTAACCACTGTTTAAGAAAAATATGGGAGTAATGTGTAATTGTTAATCGTGATGAAGAGGAACACGAGTTCTGCAACATGACTGATATTTTTTAAGATTGATTTGTTCAAATCTGACATGATTACTGAACGAAAGTTAAAATTATGACTACTATAGTGTTGCGCTTTTGAACTAAGACTGTCTATTCTTTGGCATGATTCTAAAAAATTGAATGAAAGAAAGATATCAATATGTGTTGAACGTATTCCTTTACAATAGCACAATCAGTTTAAGGAAGTTGAGATGATTCATCAAGAATTTTATTTTTTAAGTTTCAAATGATATTAAATCAATTATAGAGTTTTTCGTGTTATTCAAATGAATAATGTGATGGTATCTGGCACCACAACCACAAGATATGTTGCCCCTGACTAGCCCAATACTGCTGACATGCAAAATAAAGGTGGCATGATCATGGTAGACTTGGGTTCCATAGAAGTCATAATTAACACTAGACTGAACCAAAGGCATGGCTGTGACATCCAAAATGACATTGAACAACTCGCGGAGGAGAGTGATGAGGACAGTGTTCCAAATGGAGCATATGTAAATGAAGATGAAGAGGTAGCAAACAGTTTGATACAAACATTTGCACCCACCCCCACTGAAGATGATTTACGGTGCAATTTGGTTCATCAAAGTATATTTTTACCATTAGTTCTTGCGGGATAGAAACTTTGGATGTTTAAAATATAGAAATAACCACTGTCTGATCCCTTACACGAGCAAGAAATTGGAATACCCACTATATATTTTTTTATGTTCTTGAAAAGGCTGAGTAAAAATAAATTTGAAATGGTTCAATATTTCTCAAATCGGAGAATTCGCAAACATCAAAGTAAATCCAAAACGGACTTACATCTTTTGCAGCAACATTTATACATTTGCTGAAATAATTTCGAGAAGAGATATGCTCGTGATAATAGTTATTTTCCGTGACGGAAATATTGAAATAGCAACAAGCAAATCTTTACGGGATAAGACATAGAAATTTAAAAACCTTATTAACAATTTGTGACCCAATGCACCGCGCGAAGCGCGGGCATTAGTGAGATGATAAAGTTATACCTTCGCATGATTATATTACTTCTGATAACTTTAAGTTATCCCAAATTTCAATCGAGGGCATAATAATTGTAAAAGAAAACTGTTGAAACGTTCACTTGAAAAAATAATATTCGTAATTAAGCTTTACATTGCATAAAATTGGCATAGTATAAAAATTAGCCTTTAAAGTAATCAAATAATCTCATAATCTTCCATATAAATTTTCGCTCCAAATCATACCAATGAACAACACTTATTCCGAACATTAAATTGATGAAAAAATTGCCCCATTTCAAATAGTTCAAGGGTAAAATTAGCTCATTTTCCCTTATCTTGGAATAACCATTAGTAGGAAGGGTATTTTTGAGTTGTTTGCCCAATTAGAGAGCATTTATGAGCAAAAAATAAAATATAGGGTACAATTGACCTATTTCAAATCGTTAATGTTCGACCCCTTTCCCTTATTATATGATTTCAAATGTAAGAAGCCTTTTCCAGAGCTATACTTAACATCTCCTTATCTCTCTTATACAAGTATTCAAAAGATGAGTTAATTTTAAAGAGGGAAAGTTACGGATAAGTACAATTCAGCCACCTAGTTTACCAAAATGGCTTACATATACACAACATATACACTCAATGTGTGTGTGTAAAGTATATGCATATTTTAGTATAAGTATGTACAACCTATACATGCTTTACATATTTTGTAAACTAGATCACTCAAAGATATTGGGCTGTAATTTTCCTTTTAATTTGTAATTTGAAAACAAAGAGAGGAAAAACTTAACCTATCACTTGAAAAACTTAGAAAGTGAGTATCTAACACTACTTTTAAATTTTAGGGGTTTACGTGCTATTTTCACGAAGAAATTTGCATTGCCTTCATCAATTGAAGCAAGGATGAGAAAAACTTTAGAAAAGGAATAAAAGTTATTTAGCCAAGCAAATCAGTTCATTGATAACTTTGACAATGCAGTAATCTCCACTTAATATTTACAGAGAGAACTTTCCTGGACAAGAATCATTGTCAATTCAGTATAAAGAACCCTTCATCTGTCTTTGAACATAAATCTGACCCTGGAGAGAGGATACTTGTGACATAGCCAACATGAACATGATCAGATTGAGGGAACTCAAGCAACAATAGGGTATGATGCGCAAGTTGCAATACCTACAAGTATATCATTAGCATCAGTTTATTAACCTCATCAAAATACTAACTAAATAGCTTTTTCTTTGGTAATTGTATCGATCTAGATGAACTTGAACACGGTCTAATAGCACTGAAGTTAAGATTTCATGGCCTCTTAACAATTGAACTATCTTCTAACGACCCGAATTGATAACTATTCTCCATCAGTTTTATCTTTTAATGGTAATAATAGAATAATAGAATCAGCTTTCTCAATTCAAGTGCAGTGTGCATCTTCAATGCAGAAAGGGGAAAAAGAGATTTTATGATATTGGAGAAACTTACCACACATGTTCTTTCCCATATCCATTTTGAAGTATCCATTGTCACCCCAATCTGCTCCCCATGAATTCTTGATCAGCCAATATGGAGTACCATTTTCAACACCATATCCCACTGCAAGAACAGCATGGTTCACATCCTGCCAATGCAACACAGAACGTGAGTAATCTAACCAGTGTCTCACATATTTGGGGTAGGGTTATGAATCCTATCTAGACAATGTGTTCCATCATTCCCATTTTGTTCCGGTACTATAATTTGTATCTTAAGTTGATTAGGATTTTCTAAATCTAGAGCTTCTCTAAATCTTTCCTATATTCTAACGCTGAATAGTTAAAATAATAAACACAGACACCCAGTATACATTTAATTACATTTTTGGACCGCTCTAAAACATAATAGCCGGTAGATGTATATTTTTGTATATTAAAATATACATATAATATACTATTTAGTATAAATATACATGTAATATACTATTTAGTATAAATATACATATAATATTGTGGCTAGCGCCCATAATTAATTTTGGCCGATTTTCCAAATGCATTTATTTGTAATATGTAATGTCGATTTCAAACGGTTGTTTTTCACTTCCAAAAGTTGAAACGGTACTCTGCAGTCCGCATTTACTGTAGCAAGAAAAAGAAATACCTATATAACCTAGAGAAATAAGAATAGCAGATTAAAAGGGCAAAATCTCAATATCATCGGAACTAAAAACTTACTTGGGGAGTGTTGCCACACACAGTGCTGCTGTAAATTCCACTCTTGTACTCTTTGAAACCTTTTACCACCTGATAAGCTACACTAACCGGTCTAATAAATGCAACTGCGTATTTTAGTTCATCTTCAGCATCCTGTAATTAATAATGTTTAAGTGTAAGTTATTCCAACCAATGCCCATTGACCATTTCCAAAACATCAACTTAAACTAAACTAGATAACTCAACAGTGGTTTGCATGAAGTGAGAAACTCTACAAGGACTGAGAGGGGACCTCAAAATTATGCATTGTATCAGATCCACTCAACTGAAATCCTTAGCCATTGAAATTACTAGAATGATAGATTTTTCCCGTCCAATAGCTAGGGGAATCTTCCTTTATGAATATAAGAAATTCTTAGCACCTATGTAAGCAAGTAAACGTTGATCCAAGAGTAAAGAGATATCCGTACCTTGGTAATATTGACAGAATCAAGGACTTGGACAGCAACATTTTTTGACGAGAATTTGCATACACCATCACCACCCTTTCCAGTGTAAGGATATTCTTCTTCAGTATCAAGACCACCGGTGAATTTAATGTACTCAAAAGCCTGTGATGGAAGCCCGCCGTGGCACCCAAAGTTATTAAAAGCTCCAGCACAGTCTACGAGTTGCTGCTCAGACAGTGAGATGTTCTTCCCAAATGCCTGTGCATATGCTGCCTCCAGAGCACCAGTAGTGCTGCCCAAACAACATGTGTCATTTTTCAACTTCAGAAACCCAAATAAAATGGAATGGATGTAAGAGTAGTCATATTGTTGAGACCAACTAATTTCGGAGTAATGCATAGCTGATTAACAATTAATTGATAGAATGAATTTCAAAATGGAAAAAATTAAGAACATAAGTGACTGTGATCCTCACTGCTCCTAACCTGAATGTCCAGCAAGATCCGCACTTGCCCTGCTTCTTCACTGGGCTTATTATTCCTGCTTCCCTCCAGTCTTTCTAAAAGACAAAATTGGAGATCCAAATTAGGAATGAAAACTTCTTGTAACCAATCAATACCTCAACTTAACTGAGTACATGCTCTTTTAGGCAGCAACGGAATAATAGCTTCAAAAGCAGCCACTCCTGTACCGACTACTTTCATCTTGAAAAAAGGAAAATATACAAATATGTATATATATGTGTATGCATGAGAGAGCGTGTGTGGGAACATTCTTAAAAATACACATTTATACCAAATGTATGTCACATAATAGTGACCTCTTGACTTAAAATGCTAGATCTTTGCTTCTAGGTGCAATAGCTATCTATGTTTTTGTCATCTCAAGGCAGTTCACCATCATGAGAGTAATGGCACCAATATTAGGTCGCAAAATGGACATGGCCAGGCATTTGCAAAATTTCCTTTTAGGAGAACATACAAGATAGGGGCGCGCAGAAAGCACCAAAATCTAGATTGCGATTACAGGATTTCCAGTTGGAGTGAATGGATAACTTTTTTTTTTTTTTGGGAGTGAATGGATAACTTTGGTGCTAACGGTAAAGATCATTTACGAAGCATAATTAACAGCTGCAGAATTAGCTATAAATATATAATGGAGTTGTGATTGCAAATACCGTCTCTGGTAGGATGACATTAGTGAGCTTAAGATTGCTCTTTGTGGTAGCAGAACAGTTTTGAGGAGCTCCTAGCCTTTGTCTCCTAAACTCATCCCATGTTAGGTCAGTAAACTCTGTCAAGAAACATACTCATTGTCAAATAGGGGCAGGCACATTCATCATCAAGAGTAAAATAAAGCAAGCACAAAATGGCGGTGCCTTCTTATGCTTTATTTTTGTTTGCTCTTCTCTTTTTCGTTGTCCTTCATTTTCACCTTTACTTTCCCTTTCTTCACTCACCTAAAAGAAATTTAGTTTTCTTGAATCTCCACTTTAAAATAAGCAGAGACTTCTTCATTTGGGGCAGTTATATACCCCATTTGTCGGACTACACTGGGTATGTTGTTGTTGTTGTTTGTTATTTTGTTTCAACTTCCTGTTTCACAAGATCCTCCGCACTTTTTTGACTTAGTTTTATAGAAGAATGGATAGGTAATCAAGAATAAATACACAACTACTTTTACCTACCCATTCTTCTATAAAACTAAGCCAAAAAAGTGTGATAACCTATCCTCAATTATTATGTTTCAACTTCCATGTCTTTTCTTTCCTTGAGTCAACAACAACAACAACATCATACCTAGTGTAATCCCACAAGTGGGGTCTGGGGAGGGTAGGATGTACGCAGACCTTACCTCTACCTTATTTTCCTTGAGTCAACGAAAGAAAAGACATGGAAGCTTTAAACATTTGAAGGATATAATGAATCTCATAAGTTAAGAATTTTCAATCAACAACCATATGGCAAGATTCAGGAGAATCTGATATTCTTTCCTACTCCTTACTCTTCAAAAACATGACCCAGCCAAGTAATTTGCTTCAAAATAAGAACCACCACCATACCAACAATCCCAACCTAGTCACCTTTTCTATATACACACAACATGGAATTATAATCACAGAAAATTGTTGCTTTATTAATTTGAGTATATTAACAAGTCTGAATCTAATATGTCATACACATAGAAAAAGAATAACCATCAGATCTCAAAGGCCCAATCTCAAACTGTTAGCTATGCCATATACTTTCCAAATTCAACAAACAAGTAGATAGACATAATTAGCTCACACGTTATATAAATAAGCCGTAGGAGTAATAATCAACTACATCTCAATCTCAAATCAAGTTAAGATTATACAAGTTATCTATTCAGCTCATTTCATGAACTGTAAAAAAATTGAATAAGAAAAACCAGCCTATAGCTATGCTTTCAAAAAATAGAAAAACATATATACCTAAAGGCAATTACCATTAACACCAAGTTTGTATGACAGTCGTTTCTTGTTATGAGACCTAATCATCTTCAAATTGTCCAAGAATATCTCGAACCTATGCTTGATCTCCTCAACTGACTCGTATCTCTTTCCATACCTTATAAAGTTAACATCCCCAAAAGAAAAAGAAAAAAAAAATGAAGCCGTAACTCAAAATAGAAACAAACTTTAGAGATAATGGTAAAAACCATCTTCAAGTATTTCTCGACATTAATTTTTCATTTTTCCTACCTTAACTATCACCATCTATGTATTAAAACAAACCTATTTGAGTACATGGTGATCATTGGCGGAGCCAGGATTTTTATTAAGGTGCTCAAAAATTCGAAGAAGTCAATACACGATTCTTCAATACACGAAGAAGCCAAAGGTTTCAATATCTATTATATATACATAAAAAATAATTTTAATCTTGTATAAAAATATAATTTTTCGCCAAAGGGGTTCGGATGAATGCCTCACCCCTACCTAGCTCTGTCCCTGTAGGAAAAAGAAACAAACTGATAGTTGATCTAATTAGCTTCGAGGTGTGTTTTAATACATATATAGTGATAGTTCAAATAGAAAAAGCGAACAACCATTGCTGAGGGTGAAACTTGCGAAATAATGATAGTTCAGTTATGTTTCACCATTAACTTAAAACTTGAACTTATTTACTCACTCCGTTCACTTTTACTTGTCCACTACACTAAAAATAAATTTTCATTTTTGCTTGTCAATTTTAGCATATCAAAAAAAGACAAACATTTTTTTTTATTTTACCCTTAACATTAATTACTTATTTTCAAATCATTCTCCAAGTTCAATGAGACTATAAACCAATTAATATGGATATTATTGTAAAATACATACTTCATTTATTAAATTTTAATGGGCGTGCAAAGTCAAAAGTAGACAAATAAAAATAAACGGAAGGGTTATTCAATAAGAGGAAATTAAAAGAATCGAACTGACCTGCGGGCAAAGCGAAGGAAGGAGAGAGCATGGGGAGTTTGGCCAATTATTTGGAGAATAATTCGACTCTCCAACTCGTTGGAAACTACTTGCCTGATTGGGTTATCATCGCCGTTGAAAGTCAACGCTCCGCCAAAGCAGGCGATGAGAGCAGTGATGACGACGAACACACGACTCATTATTCTTCTTGTTCTTCCTTGGGGAGAGCGGGAGCTTAAGATAACGAAATGTACTTTTTTATTTGCTACTAGTTAATTAATAATGCTGTCTGACTAGATGCTTTCTTGATGAAAAAATTAATAATGCAGGTCTGGTTTTTTTATTTATTTATTTATTTAGAAAAAATGAATGTGGACCGAGTCGGATTATCTCGAATTACTATTTAATAATGCTTAAATTCACAGTTTAACATTCATAAATATTTAAATAGTACTTTCTCCAAAAAAATTACTTTCTCCAAAAAAAAATTGTCTTACTTTACTTATTAGTTTGCCTCAAAAGATTGACACATTTCTATAATTAGAAACAATTTAATTTTATGAGATGATTTATTGTAACACAAATATCTAAGACTCATTTTGGATCACACATTTCAAAAGTCTTCCTTTATTTCTTAAATTATGTGTCAAGTAAAACTAAGACAATTTTCTTTGGAACGAAAGGAGTAGATTTCTAGCACATGCAAAGAATTTAAATAAAAAATTGTTGAATTTCTCCGACCCACCAATAAGGAGGATCAATAATATTCCCACTTACCATCAAACGTGATTCAAACCTTCAACCTATCGATTGATACTGGAGGTGCTCAACCACTTGAGCTGCCCTCACTTGTCAACCCATGTGTAATAGTGAATCTACCTCTAAACGTGGATGTCTTTTTTAAGGAAAAAATAAATAAAGCCACCATCAAAGGTGGTAATTTATTAATAAAATCAAACTGTACAAGCAAAGAAAAGGAAAAGAAGAAAAGCTAAGAATATAGAAATGCTAAAACTATGCTAATCCTAATAACACCACAAGAAGAAACTAACTAGCTCCAAGGCCTTGTCTTGCATCCATTTTTCACATCTACTAATCTCGCAGATAGAATGAATCAAGAACTCATGAAGTAAAACTTCAGGCTTTTGGCTATGATAAGCCTCTTCCAGTAGTGGTTTTATAGGACTTGCACAGCTTCACCATATAGAACCAAGCTCTCAGATCAACACAGGTCTGCATAGACTGCTGTTCCTGCAAACTGATCCTTCAAGCTGATTGCACTTTGTCCAGTTTACATGCACTGGAAAGCACTTCTTGTAGCCATTGTATTAGAACTCATCCAGCCTTTAAACTCCAGATCATTCCAATATTACAAACTACCAACTAGATATAGTACATCCTTCAGTAGATTGAACATAAGTTAATACCACACACTGAAGGCTGCACTATACTAAGTTTATTCCTTCCCTATGATTCAAAACTGATTCTTTGATCTTATTCTAATGTTTGGATTTTGAACTTTTTCCATGTTGATTATCCTTCTGCCTGTAGATGGAACTTCCTGAAAATTATGAAACTGCAAGGTATCTGCAAAAAAAAAAAAAAAACAAGGTTAGTGAAAAAATCTGCCAGGCTGTTTCCTTCCCTCAGCACATGAGTCACACAAATCTGCTTCCTTTCTCTCAGCCTTTGAATTCTTTTAACTACTAAAGATATCCTCTATGGCACCTCCCATATTCCATCTAATATCTTCTGCATAGTCAATGAATCAGTTTCTACTATCAAAGGTAATAGCTGGTGATCTACACAATATTGTATTCCATCTTCAATTGCAACTGCTTCAGCTATTACATTTGTAGTATCCTCCAGTCTTTTTCCTGCTGCATAAACTAGATCTCCATTTTGATCTCTAATGCAGAAAGCTGCTGAACTTATGCCTGGATTACCCCTTGAGGCACCATCTGTATTGCACTTGTATCTCCCTCTTTCTGGTGGTACCCAGGTTACTTTCTTGTGAGTAAATGTCATTCTCAAGTTCTCTAAATATTGCACAAAGAAAGGCCATCTTTTTGGAAACTGCTTCATGTCAGGAAACAAGCTTTGTGCCAATACCAATATACCTCTATTGATCTCATAGATAACCTGGTTCACAGTGATAGTACCTCCATGTCTCCTTATATTTCTACCCTTCCAAAGTTGCCACAAAATGAAAGCTGGAACTGCTTGCTATAAGGTCTTCAACAGAGTTTTAACAAGAGTATTCCACCATTTCAGGATTGCATGTTTTACCTGAATTAGTGGTCCTGAAATTCCAGCTGCATCACAATAATATTTTCAGACTTTCATTGCAAATGGGCCAATTAAGAATAAATGATCTATTGCTTCTTGATGACTGTGACAACACCAGCATCTTGAAGCTACAGAAATATGCATCATTTGCAGTACCTCATCAACAGGTAACTTATAAAACCAAACTCTCCAAGTGAGAAGAGATATTTTAAAGGGCATACCTTTGATCCAAAATCTTAAACAATAAGAGGAAATCTGCCTTTTTTGCCTTATGAACCCATGCATTACTTACTGAGAACTTACCAGAACTAGTAAGCATCCAATGAGGTTTGTCAATTTCCTGAGATTCTATCAGATTTCCAAGCTTACTATTGATTAGCTGCACCATTTCCTCACAAAACAAATGCCGAACCTTTGCCATATCCCAATGATCACCTTCCATTATCTCTGCTAGATCTTCTACACTGTCATCCTTGTAAGCTTGAAACTGAGGTTGATCATTCAAAGCACTATCTTCAACCAGTTGTCATACCATATTGATGTAGAGCCGTGATAAGGCTCCCACTAGATATGCTGCTCAATATCATTCCTAGCTTCTAACATATACTTCCATGTCTGAGTTCCACCATTCCATTGAACAAGAGTTGGTCTAACCTTCGTACAGTATTTATTCCACATAAAGTTTGACTATAAAGAGTTACTTGTTTTTAACCTCCACCAAAGCTTTGAGAAAAGAGCTCTTGAAATATCATTCAAAGATTTGAATCCTAAACCACCTTCCCCATTCGGATAACACAATTTGTTCCATTCAGACCAATGTTTACATTTACCATCTTCCTTTGTTTGCCAGAAGAATCTATTAAATAGTTTATGCAACTCTTTGATGACACATTTTGAAGGAACCATTGCTGATAACAAATATACAGGATTGCTTTGCAGCACACTGTTAATCAGTACTGCTTTTCCACCAAATGATAGTAACTTTCCTTTCCATGCTTGCAATTTATCTATAACTTTTTTCATCACATCTTTATAGAATATCTTTTTTTTTCTTGCATGAAACACTGTAATCTGCTGGATTTCATGCACCAGTTCACTAGATACTTTCTTATACATGTAGAAAGCTCGAGTTGATTTTTGTGGGAATTTTTTAGTTTGTGCAATTTTGAGCATTGAAATAGGAAACACTCTCTATGTTTTAAATTTTTTACCACAATTATTGTATGAAGAGTTAAACTACAGTATTTTCTATACTACGGCTTTTAAATGAATGTTATTTATTTAAATAACAAAAATTATGATTTATTGAACTTGTTTTCTGATTGAAGTTAAAAGAAAACGAATAATTGGAATTAAAGTTTGTAAAAGAATTGAGAGTTTAAATCATTTCTTAGAAATGGACAATAGGTCCACATCTATTCGATATTTTGGACTAAGTTATTAAATCGGTAAAGGAATCTTGAGGAAGGATCTTCAAACGGACAGTGACTTGGTGCCAACTGCCAAGGGTTGCCAAGTTGAAAGCTTGTTTGTGAGGGGTGATGTTGTAACTAAATTGAAAAATTCCACTAAATAGAAAATTGAACCAAATATTTGGATTAATTTGATATATAATTATTAATAATCGATTATATAAACTCAAACCAAATTGATAAAATATAATATACATAATTTATAATTTTGTGTGCTTGAGCTTGATCACCAAATGGTTCAGTGCTCACAATTAAGGCTGGACATAATATGGTTCAAACCGAAAAAACTGATCGAACCGAACCGAAGTTAAATTCGGTTTCGGTTTCTAGTTTATTCGGTCCGGTTCAGTTTAAATTTATGAGATTTCAACAATTCGGTTCGGTTTTCGGTTTATGCAAAATTTAATTCGGTTAAACCGAAAAATCGAATTTTAACAAGTTACTTTTTTCTTGAAACATTATTATATATTCCTTGTAGATTTTTAATAAATTTCCTCAACAATGTATCTTAGAACATCCATCAGCACATTTTCTTGTGACAATGGGTGTTATCTTAGTAATATTAACATTGCAAATTGTGAATAAAAAAAATCTTCTTGGTTAGTGGTAGGAAGATGTGATACAACAAAGTTTGACAAGTAGGAACTACTTATCATCTTCATTCCCTCTGTCATATCTCTTGGATTGTAGAGAAGATGTTGGTTGATAAACAAGAAATACTAGTAATAGAGGACTTAAGTGAAATGTAGGGAAAAGTTCTGCCATTACATTACTTTGTATTTTGGCTGATGAAGTGATTACTATGCAGTCAACACTTCTATTGTCTCACACCGAGCTCTATTAGGATTTTCTGGAATGATGAAGTATTGGCTTGATATTTAACTATGTCATTCATATATAAACCAAAGAAACCGAATCAAAATTGCAAAAACCGAATTGAACCGAAGTTATTTCAATTCGGTTTCGATTCCCATTTTTTACAAACCGAAAATCGAAAAACCGAACCAAATTTGTGAAACCGAACTGAACTGACTGAACGCCCGGCCCTACTCACAATTTCCAGAAATTTCACTATTATAGCTTCTTAAGCTTCGAATTTTGTAGCAGTAAACCGTTAAAGAGGTTTAACGCTTGCATTCTTATACAAAACAAAGAAAGTAACTGTAAGAGTGGATCGTGGGGCGAGAACAATCGCGTACCTGTTAACAACGCAGCGAAAAAATCGTTTAACTCACCACCGAAAAGTTACCCTAAATCGAACTTCGAATCACTAGGAAACGAAGTTAATTACCACAAACTAGATGTCTACATTGTGCTTTGTGTGTTTGTTGGGAGAAAATAACTAGAGAAATGTTTTCTCTGTTGAAGAAGAGACAAGAAGCATTCAAGGGGAAAAAGGAACCATTGAAGGAAATCTGATCCTTCCCTCTATTTATCACGTCACATAGTGGAAGATAACTTCCTGTAACTTCTCAACTTTATCTCTTCTAATCGGGTCGGTTTAGTCCACATGGGCGACCTGCAACCCAGACACAAATATCCAACATCTCCCACTTCGCACATGGTGGACTTGATCAAACCAGTACCATGTGAATAACACACGTAATTCATACAGACAAATAGTTCGTGGGACCTGTGAGCATCAAGAGCTATACCTATTAAGGTTTACAGGAGCTCCACGTAGGAATTCAATCATATGCGGAAACAATTCACTACCAATATGAGGATCTTATTACTCGTAATACCCCAGACACCACTCGCTACTCTAGTAGCTAGTTATCTGATCCCTCATCCTAAAAAAAAAGAGGTGAACTCGAGTTCATGTATAAATTTATCCACAATTACACTTGTTACCCCTATGATAAGTGTAATGGTCGACATGTGAATACATGTTATATTATTAATCTTAGTTGTCTTCCCTTTCTACTCGAAACTATCCATCCCAGATCAACTGCTTTCGTAGACATGCACTGCATTGCCGAATCACTCATAGCTATCAGTGACATGCCAAAGTAGCAACATTGATCTGTACTTCAAGAAACAGTAGTAGGTCAAAGGGTATTCCAATGGAAAGTCAATATCACTTTCTGGGCCTCACACAATGAAGAAGTAGGGATCCATTCCCCATTAACCCATTGGTCGCTAAGCACACGTGGTACAGTGTTCTCACCTTATATTGGCGCGTGTGTCTCATTACTTTACTCATTCAACACCGTACAAATCTTGGTCTAGACACCTCCAGATGTCTAACCCGAGTTTTCCTTTTTTAAAAGAATCCTCAAATCGAACTTCTTGAAAAACTCGCATTTGGCTTACAAAACAAGTCATAAGGATATTGTAATCCGTTAGTGTGAGCTCTAGTCAAGACCAACTATTTTTATGAAAAGATATACATGACCTTGCAATAATCAAGGTCTCAATTGGTCTCATCTCTGCATATTTGTCAACGTCATAGGCGATCGCTCGTGTGAGAGAGCCGATCTCGCGACTTGTTCGACACACTTATATCCTTCACTAGGATATCATAACATGCATATAAAGTACCAATATTGTCTCAATAATAATTCATTGATGAGTATACAATTATGACAAAAACATTTAACAATACATAAATATTAACATATCCTTCGCAAACCTAGAGCTATATCACGTTTCTCAAACTGTCTCTAGATATTGATTTTGTAAAAGGGTCAACTATCATCTTTGCGTAGGTATGTACTGCAATGTTATTTCTTCACTTGCCATGAGGTCTCACGAATTTATATGTACTTGAAATCAATTTGTTTGGTCTTATTATGAAACTTAGGATCCTTTGTATATGCAATAGCCTCTTGACTATCACAATATAAAATTATTGAAACCCTTAGAATTCTTTGCAATATGGAAATGCTCAAAGAATCCTTAACCAAACAATTTCTTGTACTATAGATGCAAAATCCAAAAATTCAGCTTCCATAGACGAAAGGACCGTGCAAGTTTATTTCTTACTTTTTGTGAAATAGTACTACCAATGAGTAAGAAAACGTAGCAGGAGGTCGATTTTCTATCGTTCCAGTTACCAGCCCAATCAGCATCTGCATAGCCTCTCAGGAGTAAATCAGATCCACTATAGCATAGTGACTAATCTGAAGTTCCTTTCAGGTATCAGAAAATCCTCTTCACAGCTGTCTAATGATCTCTTCCAAGATTGGATTGATACCTTCTACCAGACCTATGACATAACAAATGTGCAAACGAGTACACATTATAGCATACATCAACCTCCTGACAACAATTGAATATGGAACTCGAGACATGTCTTTTTTGTTTTTTTAGTCTTTGGACACATATCAAGGCTCAAAGTTTCACCTCTTTCTATAGGAGTATCCATGGGTTTGCAACTATTCATTCGAAAGCGTTCCAAATTTTTCTTTATGTATGTTTCTTGAGACAGACTCAAAAATTTCTTGGACCCATCTCTTTGGATCTTAACACCCAATATATAGTCTTTTTTACCTATGTCTTTCATGTTAAATGACTTTGACAGCCAATTACTCCAAATTATTTCCGGCTAATAAAATATCATCCACTTAAAGGGAAAGAATTACAAACATTCCATTGGACTTCTTCACGTAGATGCAACGGTCTTCATCGATCATGGTGAAATCATATGAAATCACCTTTTTGTGAAATCTCAAATACCACTGCCATGAAGACTACTTCAGGCCATAAATAGATCTTTTTAATTTGCAAAATTTCTTTTCTTGGCCTTTAACAATGAAACCTACAGGTTGTTCCATGTATATTTCCTCGTTTAATTCGCCATTGAGAAAAAGCTGTCTTCACATCCATTTGGTGTAATTCTAGATCTAAACGTACAACAATAGCCAAAAGTAACTGAATTGAGGTAAACTTCACAACTGGTGAAAAGGTTTCCTCATAATCTATTCCAGCTTGTTGGGTAAAACCTTTTGCGACCAATCGTGCCTTGTATCTTTTTATTGACCCATCCGCTTTGCATTTAACTTTGAGAACCTATTTGTATCCAATAGCTCTATGCCCAGAAGGAAGGTTAACTAGATCCCAGACTTTGTTGGTTCTCATGGACTCTAATTCTTCTTTCATTGCTTTCATCCATTCATCTTTTCCAGGACTTGTCAAAGCCTCAGTAACAGAATTAGGCTCATCTAATTCTGTAGGAGATACTAAGAAAACATAATCTTCAATCTCATAAGATCGTTTACGTACACCTTTTCTGGTACTCTTGCGTTGCTGAGATTCAGATTCCTCTAAAGTATTTTGGGATTCAAAACTCCCACTTGGATCAGGAACCGATCCTTGACTATTCGACTATCAAACATGTCTGAAGACATTGTCTGATCATTTGAATTCAACACTTCGTAAAGAGGCTTTCCTTCCTTTATTTTGCCCTTTTTTTTTTGGAAAATCATTTTTTTTTAAAAACTGACGTCTCGTGATTCAATTTCAGTAATACTTCCATCTTCTAATTCACCAATGGACACATACCCTTTGGAGTATCTTATAAAGATACATTTCTTTCCCTTTGGACTCAATTTTCCAAACTTGCCAAAAACGATCTTTTACATATACAGCACAACACCAAGGTCGTTGATCATTCAGGTTTGGTTTATGATCAGTCCATAGCGCATAGGGAGTGGAACTAATTGATTTAGAAGGCACTTTATTTAGTATGTAGGCCGCAGTCAATAACGCATCTCCCCAAAACGGGATAGATAAATTTGCCTACGTCATCGTGGATATTGTCATGTCCAATAATGTTTTATTCATCCATTCTGCTACACCATTCTGTTGAGGTGTGTAAGGAGTAGTTAACTGTCTGATAATGCCTTTTTCATTACATAATTCTTCAAACTGTTTTGATAGATATTCATGACTTCCATCGGTTCTTAAAGTCTTTACACTTTTATCTAATTAATTCTCAACTTCATTCATATATCTTCTAAAGCATTCAAGTGTTTCAGATTTGTGAGAAATCAAATAGACGTAACCGAAGAGTGTGAAATCATCAATAAACGCAATGAAATACATAGCACTAGACCTTTCCCTCATATTCATTGGATCACAGATATCAGAATGGATTAATTGCAATGAGAAGTCAGCTCTCTTAGCCTTCCCAAATGGTTTACATGTAATCTTTCTTACAAGATAATGTTCACAAGTTGGCATGTCTATTTTGGAAAATGAACCCAAGTTTCCTGCCTTAGCTAACCAATTCATTCTATCTTACTCAAAGTGACCCAATCTTGCATGCCATGTAATAACAACAACATCGTTGTTACTCAAAGAGCATGTCATAATGTGCTAGTCCACATAATAGTCATAAGTGAAGGATTACAATTTACACTAAGAAACCATCATAAAGGTGTCCAGAACCACATACGACATTTTCTAGAGTAATTTTCACAATATTATTGCTGAAGAGAAACCTAACACAAGGAGAACAAACACTGACAGTTGCAGCACTGCATTCTTTATCTTTCTTCTTGTAATGCTACTTTTCCTTGTTGGAATTCAATAGGTTTCTTTCCTTCGAGGATCCATCTTCGGTCTCCTTGACCCCTTTTTAAGTTTCTTACGCTTGAAGCCTATAAATTTTTATATCATTTGATTTTACACATAAGGACTTGGAATTGGTTTAGTAGCACTCAGCCGCTCATCTTCAAGCTCCACATGATGGACAACAATATTGTTTTGATGTCATCATTATGAGTCAAGTTAACCTTTCTCAACTATTGGGATGAGATTGGATCACTGCCTACACTTACTACTCATCCAATAGAACATGACCAACATTTCTAAGTTGAATAATAATTCTAGACATCACCCTTTAGTGTTGCTTAACACGATGAGCAATTCACTTATTCTACGTGCCAAACTTGGTTGTCAACTGTCTGAAGCGAGTCAAAATTGTAGTGCCATATATATCGTATAAGTGTGCCTACATGGAATGAGTAGTAGAATATATTTCACATCAGAGAGGAGATCATTAACAACTGAACTTACAATAATTCCACATGTAAGTATCAAGATCTCTCCTATATTAGGTAGGGTTACCATCCTCTAGGTGATACATCACGAGGTTTACACTCTTTAAAGCACATGATTTCAAATACAAACCATATCTTACTGCCATGTATCATGATTTTTTCCGTTTGACTTATCACCTTTATTCAAATCAGCAATTATACTCTTTTGAAGTCATAGTCTTTTATGAGAGATAATCGTGCAAGTAAGACTCATCAATTATGCATGTGATATACATACTCAGGCAAATCAATTCCCATAATGACTTCACATTTAGTGTAGAATAGAAAGGTCATTTAATGTCCAATCATCATCTACTATCCAAATGATTAATCAAAAACGGAAATCATTTCTTAGTATGTATCAAATTAATTTCTTGACTAGAATCACATAGATTCTTTAAGTCTCACCCTCTTACATATACTCTGTTATACATCTCAATGAGTAGAAAATATAACAGAAGATACAAACAACACATATTCATCAAAATAATTCTGAATTCTTTAGCCAAAGTCTTAGCCAACTTGTCTATAGGAGAAGATTGATAAAAATAAGGTATTGGACACGTCATTAGAATCCAATGTTTTTTTCTTATGCTTAGCTTCAATGTCCTTTTTCTTTTCACCTCCCACTTGGCTTCAAGCTCCAAAGTATATAATAATAAACGACTAATCTGGACCATACACATGATGAATATTATCCAATCCTTCACCGCCAATACTCTAGGAGAGAATCCTCCAATATGGTTAAAAATGACCCAATATTCAACCCCAAAATAATGAGTTATTAGTTCTGCTAATTTCGCCCTGAATAGGCAAAGACGTACTAGTACAGTAGCAGAATTCCTCATATTTTCTTCTTCCCTCCCTATGACAATCTATTCATCCTTAAAGATTCTTTTCACCGTCCCCCGAACTTTAAGTCTGACGGTTTCAGAATCAATTATGATTACTGATAATGGTCCTTCGTTGACCAACTCTTCCACCGTTGTTCCCTAGCTCGACTTTTAGTACTATTACTAGTTGGAGTACTTCGAGCTCGTTCCCCTCTAACCATTTTTGGAATAAGACAAAAAGAAACAACAGGAACGATTTTCATAACCATTCAATGTGATAACATATCTCATAAAGATTCATAGAAGACTCTCAGTATAAGAATAAAGACTCAACTTAGTTTCTTCACTTAAGAAACAAGGATTTGTTTATAGACCAAATTCTCAAAAAACACATATATTCATATTCTTAGCAAAGTGCTTCGACAGAACAATGTAAAGTCTGAATTTTTTCTACCACATTTATTTTACTTTGAGTCAAGGAAGCACTGTATCAAATTCTGTTTGGAATGAAACAACAAAACTAAATCTATTTAATGATGCAAAATCATAATAGAAAAAAAATTACAGAATCGGTCTAATTTGGATTATTCATTGTCAAGTTGTTATTCTTGAATCAAGTGCAAAAGGACAAATCTATATCTGCCTTTACCATACATCAAAGTCATACTTTGGTTACATTTCAAAAATCCATAAATCCAAAAATAAGAATTGCACTATAAGTGCCATTACCATGGACCCTTAAACTTCCTTTTTTTTTTTTTAATTATTGGTAAAAGGAATGATGATTCAATTATTGTAAATATGTCCACTCATAGACTAGCAGTAATACTTCATAGTCAAAGTAAAACTTGTTTTCTCTTCACATTAGTATAAAACAAAGAAATTGAACCTTATAGAAATGCTATACTCTCCAAATTCTTTACGGCATAGTCTTATCTGGTCACACAATTACCAAGCCATGATATCTAACTAATGAAAAAATTCATAGTTATTTGCAAATGGCATCATAATTCATGGTTGTAGCAAATTTTGCACAAAAGTTCATGGTAAAAACATATATCTATTTAGTGGCAGACGTAACTACATAGCAAATTACGTACTCTCTTTGAATTGATGCAGAATCCCTTGCGTATTCAATTAAAGCCGAGTAATTAAAGTTCCCCAACATTTTTTCCTTTTAAGATAAGTATCAACGAAGAGAACCCATCTAATCAGGAAACACCATAAGGGTAAGGATAGTATTTGCACAAATTGCGAACATCCAGTTCGTTCAAACTCTCTGTTAATCAATGGTGTAACAAAACTAACACTGAGTAAATTCAATTGCGTGTTCATGTTAACAAAACGCACTTCAACCGGGCTCTGATACCATTGTAAGAGGAAATAGTAGGGTGAGAACAATCGCGTACCTGTTAACAACACAGCGAAAAAATCGTTTAACTCACCACCGCAAAGTTACCCAAAGTCGAACTTCAAATCACTAGGAAACGAAGTTAATTACCACAATCTGGATGTCTCCATTGTGCTTTGTGTCTTTGTTGGGAGAAAATAACTAGAGAAATGTTTTCTCTATTGAAGAAGAGACAAGAGGCATTCAAGGGGAAAAAGGAACGATTGAAGGAAATCTGATCCTTCCCTCTATTTATCACGTCACATAGTGGAAGATAACTTCTTGTACCTTCTCAACATTATCTCCTCTAACCGGGTCGGTTTAGTCCACATGGGCGACCCGCAACCCAGACCCAAATATCTAACAGTAACAATGACATACAAATATTAATTTTCATCCAAAGACATCTAATTACATAACATCAACACAGTACAAATGCTGCCAAACAAAAGGAACATGAAAACGATAAGCAATTAACAACTACAACCCAATATTCTCATTGTCACTTGATCATCTAAGTTGCGATGAATCCAACGAATCAAAACCACAACATAACAATCACAGTTTGAACACTCTTAAATTTTATTCAACTTTTCCATAGGTCCAATATTAATGTTGAGGTGTATGACCATCGCATTTAAAAGCTTAAACTATTAGAGAGAACATACTTTTATTATTTAATTATATTCTTAACACTCCCCTTCACGTGGGACCTGATCATTTTTTCATAGGCCAAATACGTGATAATTCTTTTTGATAACGAGTGGCGGTGAGATTCAATTTTAGGACATGTGTCTGCTCTGATACCATGTTGAAGTGTATAACATTTCATCTAAAATCTTAAGCTGAGATAGCACACTTTTATTATTTAATTATATTCTCAATAATCTTGAACTAGAGAATTCTCAGAATCAACAACCTTTTTCGTCAAAACATTCCATTCAAGTTGAAGAACATCATTTCCTTTCAAGTTTTCTATCCCTCCAACATCACCTACCAAAACAAATCTCAATATCAAGCACCTTTATCTTAAACCATTTCTTATTGAAAAAATCAATTTACTTCTTTAAACTACAAATGAGTTTTAAAACTCTAGGAGGAATCTTACTATCGTCTAATTCTCAATAACCACACTTTTTATCCCACCCAAAACATAATTACCCCCAATTGTCCATCATAATTGTGCAAAAATAAAAAACAAAACTTACATTAAGCTTTGAACACTTGGAAAACCATCACCCGCGTTCGATGGAGTCCAAGCCGTTAAATGGCTCACAACAATAGCGTAATGATAGTTCCTCCTCGACCTATATGAAGCCGGGGGGGGGGGGTGCAGGGGGTTAGTCTTTAAAGAGATGCAAATCAACGATTGAACATTTTAATTGCAAGGATCCAAGTGAACCAAATTTTAATAGAGAGCAATCTTAGATCTTTTTGCAAAGTATAAGGATAAATTTGAACCTTTTTCCCTTTTTATTCAGCCAATAGATCAAAATCTCCTAAACTATCACGTCTTTACTAATTTCATACTTATCTATGTCTTGTGTGTGTTACTCCCGAACTATAACATTCAAGTGCTAAAGCCTCTCTGATCATTATATGGTATGTACGTGTGTTCACTCTCCCAAAAAGCTTTGGAAAAGTGTCGTATTACATGTGTTTAAGGAGGTATTAACATACACTTTGTCACCTGTCAAGCCAAGGGTTTTAGCATTTGAAAGTCATAGTTGGGAGAAGTAACATAAACAAGATATAGTTTAAGTATGAAGACTGTCTACAATAGACCATTGTGGTCCGACCCTTCTCCGGATCCCGCACATAGCGGGAGCTTAGTACACCAGACTGTCACTTGTTTTGACTAATAAAAATAGAATAGTTTAGGGAGTTTTTGATCCATTATATTCTTTTAATTTTTTAACCCATACCCAGAAATGCCTCGTGCAAAAGTTGTGAGAACCATCTTATGTAAGCATATATGTCCCATATTACGATAATGTCCAAATATTTGAGTGACCCAACCACTGACGATTGATGTTGTACCTATCACAAACTGATCATTAATATAAAATGCCTCAATGTTAATAATCATGGTGAGTGATATTGATGTGCCGCGGATTGGTGGTACATTCGACGCCTTTTTACTATGAATTTTGGTTGTTTTCAAGTAAGTCTGGTTCATGTTAATATTTTTTTGTTGTGTTTTAGGAAGACGATGGCCCAAAAGCAAAAACAAAGAACAAAGGAAAAATTGGTCCTCTGAAGCGTCGATAAGCTCGATTTTTCAGTGATGGCCTTAGTTGAAGAAAACAAAGGACGGAGCTATCGACGAAGCATCGAACTGATCGACGCTTCATCGTTTGTATCGTCGAACAAGATTTGTCAACAAGAAGAGAGAAAGACGGAATACTCGACGGAGCGTCGAACTGGTCGACGGCACCATAGAATGAATCACATCACTGAAGAAATAAAGGACGGAGGAATCGAGGAATCGACGGATTGTCAAACGATCGACGGTCCGTCGATCTTGCTATCAGAGGAAAATTTGTCAGTCGTTGCTGTGCGTTTTTGGAGCTTATTTAAAGAACATTTTAGGTTATTTTTGGCAGCCAGGTTTTATTGCACACGTGAACAAAGTTCCATTGGTGGGTGAGCATTGGTTACTCCACTTTTGGAGCTTAGTGAAGACAATTAGATTCCATTTTCCATCATCTTTATCACACTTTGTAAGCTTTATGTCTCTATTATTGCTTACTACTTTTGTGACCATTATGTGTGAGTAGTTTCTTTAATCAAAGTTGTGGACCCAAATGATGGGTGTTATGTAATGGGTGTCTAACATTGTATATATATATATATATATATATAATGGGTTGTGATGTGTTTTAATATTTCTTGTATTCATTGTTATTTACTGGTTGCAAACACTTGTTTATGCACAAACCCTAGTTTGTTTGGAAAGATGAACTAGGGTGTGAGTTGAAATAATATAACAAGGACTCGGGGCGCTAACCCTCGTTTAATGAACTCACTTAGGGATAAGATGAGTTCTACTTGGCACACTTAATCGGTCTTACTTGCAACTTTTCTACATTTGGGAAAATCATGAAAAGAAAATACTTTCTAACTATTGAAAAATATTAGGAAGTGCATATAAAACCTCGACCCATTAGAAATATATCATATTGATACCCATAGCATAACATCTAGTCACAACGAGGACACAACTTTGGTTCTTTTAATCCAAACAAATTCCAAATACTTCAAAATAACTAATACAAACCAAACCTCTCCTCTACACTATTCGGAATAAAATTAAAGTTTCTAGAGATTAGTTACATATATAATTAGTACCTTTTTGCTCTCCATATTCCCTGTGGGATTCGACCCCAACCTTGTTTGGGTTACTATATTTGACAACATCAGCTTTATGCCACTAATGGGTGTAATTTGAGCGTATCAAATTTTGGCGCCGTTGCCGGGGAATATGGTTTTGAAATTACTGATTGTTGTGTACTTTTCTTTAAAACTTTTTCTATTCCATCACACCTTTTTTGCTGTTTTGGTGAACCAGGTGAACATGGCAGGAAGACATAATCGAAATCAAGGAAACCAAGGTGGGCTCCAGGTAAACCCACCTGCACTAGAAGAGGAGGAAGATGAGAATATATTTGCGGAATTCATCAATGAAGCTGATTATGCTTCTGCTGTGGTCCCTCCTAGGACTGGAAATGCTACTTTCAAAATTGATAGTTCTATCTATCAGCTGCTGAAACTTGAAGGTTATTTCCGAAATTCTTCAGAGGACTGTCCACTCCGACATTTAAAGAACTTCCTGCACGTGTTTTCTCAACAATCCCAAGGTGCTTTTTCTGCTGATGCACTTCGGTTACGGGTCTTTAAATATTCCTTGGCTGGCCAAGCAAGGGAATGGTATGAAAATCTTCCCATCAATTCTATTAACACCTGGAGCGAGCTAGCCAATACATTTTTGAAGAAGTGGTTTCCCCCGTGCAAAAAGGCTGAACTTCGATATAAGATCTTTGAGTTCAAACAGCTTCCAGGGGAACAATTATATTCGACATGGGAGCGTTTCAAGTACTGTCTAGCTCAATCTCCAACTCACGGGTTTCCGGATGCTATTCTTATCGAGAAGTTCTACAAGGGGTTAGATATAATGAATCAGATTGCTGTCAATACTACCGCTGGGGGATGCTTCGTGGACAAGTCATTTGTTAACATCACCCCGTTGCTCGATAAGCTCACCACCCACAATCAAGCTTGGCACTCAAATGATAGTGAAATCTTGTCATATGGCAGTCCCTATGTTACCGCAGTGGACAAAGAAAATCATGAGCGAGATCATGCTTTTGCTCAATTGCAAACCACCGTGGATTTGCTGTCAAAGAGGCTTGCGGAGAAAGAAGCTAAGAGTGTGAATGTTGTTGAAGAAATGCCATCTCATGCTCCCGGAATGTATCAAGTCTCGGAGGAAACTTATCTAGAGGGTCAGCCACAACGTGAGGATGCTAATTATATCGATATCTCTGAAGGGGGTTATCAAAAGCAATGGAGACCCCAACAACAAAGCAATCAATATGGCCAAAATGAATATGGTGGTTCAGACAGGAGGGATTACAACAACAATTATGGTAATCGGAATTCCAATGCCTATGTTCCACCAAAGGGTCGTTCTTCTAACTCTTAAAATTGGCGAGAGGGTCCTTCTAATGATCAAGGGACCTCTTGAATGGAATCTATGCGTGAAAAGATCTTGGAAAACCAAAATAGGAGTGATAAGAAGATGGAAAATTTGACCGAAGTGGTAGGCTCTCACACCGCTTCGATTCAAAAACTTGAGTCACAAATGCTAGATCTTTCTCGTGAGCAACATCCACCACAAAGAGGGGGCCTTCCTAGCGACACAATTTCGAACCCAAGGGGTAGTGGAGGAGATCACATTGCCTCATGCAAAGCTATTTCTACTAGAAGTGGGAAGATCCTTAATGCGGTGAATGAGAGCGTAGTTGAACCTATCATTGTCGAGCCGATTGTTGATGAGGTTATTGAGGAAGAAATTGAAGAAGAACTGGAGGCACCAATTAAAGTGCCTATTATTATTGAGAAAGAGAAGGAGGCACACCCTTTTGTTCTCGAGGGTGATGCGGTGCCTAGTGTTGAAAAAGCTACCGGGGGTAGCACTCAAAAGAGCAAGGTCACGGGTCCAATTAAACCCTTGACTCAAACATATAAATCTCCTCCCCCGTTCCCACAAAGATTGATGAAAAGAACGGAGGAAGCCAAGTGCCAACTCTTCTACGACCAATTGAAAGGGTTGTCAATAAATATCCCATTTCTTGATGCATTCCAAGAAATGTCGGGATTTTCTAAATACTTAAAGGACTTGTTGACGAAGAAAAGACTAATCAAGCATGATACGGTGGGAGTCACCCACCGTGTGAGCGCTATTATTTCGTCATCAAAGGTTGAGAAGAAGGGAGATCCCGGGGCTTTCACTATCCCTTGTACCATCGCTCACCATGATTTTGCTCGTGCTTTATCTGATAATAGGGCTAGTATTAATTTGATGCCACTAGCCATCTATAAACAATCTGGTTTGGAAATGCCTAGACCAACGAGCATGCATCTCCAAGTGGCCGATAGAACCATCAAAAGACCGGTAGGGGTTATTGATGACGTCCTTGCTAGAGTGGGGGGATTCTTATTGCCGGCGGGTTTTATCATCCTTGATTGTGCGGTTGACAAAGAAGTCCCAATTATCTTGGGAAGGCCATTGCTTGCCACCAGGAGAGCTCTAATGGACTCGGAAAAGAATGAAATAACAATTCTGGGTCAATGATGAAGAGGTAACCTTCCAAGATAGCAACGGATTAAAATTGCCTAGTGCTTATGAGAGGATTTTGGTCATTGATTCTTTCGATGTGGTATACAAAGCGGTGGAGCATAAGTTAGATGAGGAGCACTTTGACGAAACACTTTCGGCTATTTTGGTGAATTTTGAGGTGGATGACATGGAGGGGTATATTGAAACAGTAAATCCTCTTATTGGCTGGGGTTCGTATTCTTGTGAGCCAAAGAAATTACCTCTTTATCTTGATAAAAGGACCACTCCTCCGGCTAAGCCTTCGATTATTAAGCCTCCAAAACTTGAGCTCAAGCTACTTCCCTCTCATTTGAAGTATGCTTTTCTTGGCCCAGATAATACTTTACCGGTTATTCTCTCATCTTTGTTAAATGAGAAACAAACTCAAAATGTGCTTGAAGTGTTGCGGGTTTATCGAAGATCTATTGGGTGGACTATTGCGGATATTAGGAGGATTCCCTCCGATATTTGTGAACATAGAATCGAAGATAGTTCACCAAGTGTAGAGCATCAAAGAAGGATAAACCCTCATATGCAAGAAGTGGTCAAGAAGGAGAAAATCAAATGGTTGGATGCGGGTGTTGTATACCCAATTGCAAATAGTCCATGGGTTAGTCCGGTGCAATGTGTGCTAAAGAAGGGGGGCATCACTGTTGTCCCTAATTCCAAGAATGAGTTCATTCCTACAAGGACAGTTACCGGATAACGAGTGTGTATGTACTATCGAAAGCTCAACACCGTGACTTGTAAAGACCACTTCCCTATGCCTTTTATTAATCAAATGCTTGATCGGATAGCCGAAAAATCTTATTATTGCTTCTTGGATGGTTATTCGGGGTACCACCAAATTAACATTGTGTTAGAGGACCAAGAGAAAACCACTTTCACTTATCCTTATGGCACTTTTGCATTTAGCCGAATGCCTTTTGGCTTATGCAATGCCCCGGCTACATTCCAACGGTGTATGATGTCTATTTTCCCGGATATGATGGAAGATTTCTTGAAAGTCTTTATGGATGACTTTTCATTTGTTGGTGACTCTTTTGACAAATGCCTTGCCAATCTCGGTAAGGTCTTGAAGCGGTGTGAAGAAACCAACCTTGTACTTAATTGGGAGAAATGTCATTTCATGGTGAAAGAAGGGATTGTCCTTGGCCATAGGATTTTCGAGAATGGTATTGAGGTAGACCAAGCAAAAATTAATGTTATAGCCAAGCTTCCTCCACCTATCTCTGTCAAAGGAGTTTGTAGCTTCTTAGGACATGCCGGCTTCTATCGGCGATTCATCAAAGATTTCTCAAATATCGCCAATCCGATGTGTAAGCTTCTTGAAAAAGAGGCTAAGTTTGTGTTTGATGAGAAGTTTCTTAAGGCATTTAATGAGTTGAAGGAAATTCTCATTTCTACTCCAATTATTGTCTCTCCGGATTGGTCATTGCCATTTGAGCTCATGTGTGATGTGAGCGGATTTTATATTGGTGCGGTGTTGGGGCAAAGGCACAACAAAATCATGCACCCAATTTATTATGCTAGCAAGACCCTCAATGGAGCTCAAATGAATTATACCGTCACCAAACAAGAACTTCTAGCCATTGTTTATGCGTTTGAGAAGTTCCAGGCCTATCTACTTGGATTCAAAGTGGTTGTTTACATGGATCATGCGGCCTTGAGATATTTGATGACAAAGAAAGATGCAAAGCCGTGGTTGATTCGTTGGGTATTATTGTTGTAAGAGTTTGACGCTGAGGTCAAAGATCGAAAAGGTTGTGAAAACCAAGTTGCGGATCATCTATCTAGACTTGAGGAAGCTGGGAGACCGAGTGGAGATCTTGAATTAAATGATGTTTTCCCCGATGAGAGACTTTTGGCAGTATCTTGTGAGGTTTCTCCTTGGTATGCAGATATCGCCAACTCCTTAGTGACAGGTCTTATCCCCGACGACATCAAGGCTTATCAAAAGAAGAAATTTTTGAGAGATAGTTGTCAATACTACTGGGATGAGCCCTATTTGTTCCGCATTTGTGCCGACAACATCATTTGGCGATGTGTGGCCGAATTCGAGGCCATGGAAATCTTGCCATCACTTACTCGTGGGGGGGGGGGGGGGTCATCATAGTGGGAACCGCACCGCGGCAAAAGTGCTTGATGCAAATCTGATGGCGAAATCTTGTGACCAATGTCAGCGCCAAGGGTCAATTGGGAGGAAGCACGAAATGCCAATGAATTTTGTCATGGAGGTTGAACTCTTTGATGTGTGGGGCATCTACTTTATGGGCCCATTTGTGAGTTCTCGTGGCATGAGGTACATCCTTGTACGGTTGACTATGTGTCCAAGTGGGTCGAAGCGATAGCATTGCCCAACAATGATGGTAAAAGTGTCACACATTTTCTCAAAAAGAACATATTCACAAGGTTTGGCACTCCTAGGGCATTCATTAGTGATAGTGGCACTCACTTTTGCAATAGGTAATTCGCTAATCTCATGGAGAAGTATGGAGTCAAGCATAAGGTGGCAACCCCTTACCATCCCCAAACTAGTGGGCAAGTCGAAGTCTCCAATCGGGAGATAAAGAGTATCTTAGCCAAGATGGTTAATGCAAATAGAACCGATTGGTCATTAAAGCTTGACGATGCACTTTGGGCTTATAGAACGGCATTCAAGACGCCCATTGGTACTTCTCCTTATCGGTTGGTGTTTGGCAAAGCTTGCCATCTACTGGTTGAACTTGAACACAAAGCGTTGTGGGCATTAAAAAAATTGAACATGGATTGGGAAGAAGCAGCCAAGTTGCGGTTGTTTCAAATGAATGAAATGGATGAGTTTCGGTATCATGCCTATGAGAGTGCAGCTTTATATAAAGAAAATATGAAGCATTATCATGATGTCAAACTGTTGAAGGGAGATTTTCAACCGGGTGATTCGGTGCTGCTATTCAACTCGAGGTTGAAGCTCTTTCCGTGCAAGTTGAAATCCAAGTGGTTCGGCCCTTTTACTTTGGTGAGTGCTTCACCCAATGGTTCGATGGAATTGAAGTCCGAAGATGGGACTCGCACTTTCAAGGTGAATGGCCATCGGGTAAAGCACTACCATTGGATGGTTGATGGGGACAAGATTGTTGATGCTCACCGGTTGAAACATGGCACCGGACCTTAACACCAAAGGTGGTATTACATCGTGCCGCGACGTTAAATTGTGCGCTTCTTGGGAGGCAACCCATGTTCATTTTCGTAATATGTTTTTCATTTCGTTGGTTTTTGTTGTTGTGTTGTTTTGATGTTTGTTGATGTGTCGAGGAACCTAAGTGTTGAATCCAGAAACTGCCAGGAAAGCAGATGAACAGCGCGTATTCGACGGACCATCGATCTGTTCGATAAGCCGTCGAATGCACCGTCGAAGCAGACCACCTGAAAGATTCATCACTGGAAATAATGGCAATTCGACGACGGGTTTGACACTCTATCGAACTGATCGACGGACAGTTTTATGGGGCGTTCTTCTCTCTTTTTCATATAGTTCTAAAAAAAATCGACGTTTTCACTCGACGGAACGTCGAACCAATCGACGCTCCATCCTTTTGACGCGTCGGTTCAGGTTAGTCGTAATATAACCCGGCGTCGTCTCTTTCTCTCTCTCCCCCATTCATTTCTTTCAAATTCTCTCTCTCTCTCTCTCTCTCTCTCTCTCTCTCTCCACCTCTCCCTCTCCCATAACCGTTACCCAATTCCCCTCTCTTCAACACACCCTTGAATCACCATTCCTCTCCTTCACCATTATTCCCTCCCTAGTTTCCTCTCTCCATCTGTTGTGTGTAACCCTAGTAGTGGCATATTGTGTGTTCATCATTCCTTAAAGCCTACAATCAAGTCTCCTTTCAATTTTAAGGTATGATAGATCATGTATTGCTTGTTCACTTGTTCATACTAGTTATTTGCTTGCCTTCCATGTTTTTCTATTATTTCTCCTAGGATGCTCATTTTTTTTGCTGGGGGTGGTTTGTTTTTGGATGTTTGATTCATTGGTCTTTCGCCGAGTCGGAAGGCATTACGACAAACACACCTCATTCATGAGATTGTTATTGTTTTGCCCGCCACCTGTTTGATAAAATGCCAAAATGTGGTGTTGTTTATAACGTTGGCTTGGAGGGCATTACGACCACAGAATTGTCTTGCCCTCCAATTGTTTCCCCTATTCTAACCCAAGCCAGCGTGGGGTGAAGTCTGAGTAACCCCAAACTACGTGAGGGTTTGCACTACGTCCCAAGGATTGTATTGAATTTGTTAGCAGTAGCCTGCAGAATCATTTGACGCTCAGTTCGATGGTCCGTCAATTCATTCGACAGACCGTTCTTCTTAATGTCGAATGAGTCCTCTCAGAAGTCTAAACCAAAACAAACTTGATGGTGGACTCAACGGCCCGTCGAATCAATCGACGGGGCGTCCTTCCCATCATCTTTAATTTGCAATTTCCAGTGGCTAAATCAGTTCGACGAACACTTCGACGCTCCGTCGATCTGTTCGACAACTCTTTTAGCAAATCGACGGACCGCTGGCAGCTTTAACATTATCACATGTTTTGCACCTTTTTCTGGTTTTGTTATATTTCTATGGTTGTCTCAACGACGAAGAGTGTTCTTTTTGCAGATATGCCTCCAAAGAATCCAGTCAAGCGGGGTGGTGGTCCTAAAAAAGGCCGAGGTTAGGGACAAACAACTCTTACTCTTAGGGATGCACCCTCCGACTCTGAACGTCAAGCGGTGGTCCCAAAGACTAGAATAAGGGCACGGGCCACCACTCCCCGCGCTACATCACCTGCCCCACACTCCTCCCAGTCTGAAGAGGGGGCCTTCATCCTCCACATCCGCTAGTGCTAGCGAGGTAGCAACAGAGCAACCAGCCGCTCCTGAGCGGAATTCAGATGAGGACCAAGAGCGGCTGCGGCTGCAAAAGAGGGAGGTAGCTGCAATCTGATTCCCTTATGATGGGTGCCGAAAGTACTACATAAAAGGGGCGGCTACAGTCACCGGGGGTAATCCGAGGAGGAATATTCAAGAAGAAGAACAAATCTGTATGAGCGGATTAGAGAGTTGCCCTCGGATTACTGATCTCATCCAGCACTATCATCTTGAGGCATTCACACAGCCTCCAGGGGATTATTGCCCGACCATGGTTCGGGAATTCTATGCTACCTACAGAGTGCTGCTAGAGCAGCGGCACAAGAACAAGAGAGCTTTGAAAGCCGCCCCTCCATTAGACACAGTATATGTTCGGGGTGTACATGTTGATATCTCAGCTCGCACAATGAACAGGTTTTACTTTGGGGATGAATTCGTTGCACCGACCACAGTGGAATATGATAATAAGTTTGAAAGAAGAGCTGAGCAACCTGTGAGGGAATGGTTTGCGATGGTGATGGCTAGAGGGCCGGCGGATAAGGCCCCGTGGGTGAGAAACTTGGCTGCCAAAATACATAAGGCGGATATCAGCTTGGAAGCGAAATTTTGGTGGAATTTCTTCATATATCGGGTTCTACCCACGGGAGCAGATAACATAGTCACACCGGACAGAGCAGTGGTTGTGGCTGTTATGCTATCCAGGTACCATATGAACTTGGGTGAATTGATCAGTAGAGCCATTCGAGCACGCGTACCACAGGAGGCGACAGCCTTGATATTCCCGTGCCTTATCACACAGTTGTGTAGGTTGTCCCAGGTGAGGCACATTGATACATTCACAGCCACTCTCCCCACAACAAAGGTGTGTGACATCACACGGAATAAGGATGAGACCTTCCGTACATCTCAGGCCACCAGTGCTTCACTGTTAGATCTCACAGATGAGCAGACTGAGCATGTTATAGATTCAGTGCCACAGGGCACAGTTGATCTGGGCACGGAAGAACTATCCACAGCAGCAGCCTCCACACCATCTGTAGCTGATGCTACCCCTCCTTCAGAGGCACCACCTCAGCCTGCTATCCCGTCTTCATCTCCTATTCCTCCTTCAGCCACAGCATCAGCCTCCGAGGATCTCTTTGTCCTCAATAGAGCCAACTTCAAAGAGTTTGCTATCAAGGCAGAGTGAGCTGATCAGCAGGTGACCCGAATATTACAGCAGTTAGGTAGGTTTGTTCGCAAAGAGATTGCACCAAAGTCGGAGCCTCTTTAGGAGGCTATGGAGAGGCATCACGCTAGGGTGAATGCGCGACTTGACAGTTTAGAGATGCGGATACTCACTATTGAGAAGAAGAGTGAGAGTGGCACTTTGGGAGATTTGAAGACCGAGCTTGACCAGCTCAGAGCCGAGATTAAGGACTTTCGTGTAAGAGACCAGGTTATTTTGGATGACCCGACACCACCTGCGCCAGTCGCCAACATTTCAAATTTGATCATAGTAGTTGACTTAGTGACTGAGGATGAGCCTAGGGAAAGTCGCAAGAGAAAGAGGCCTGACACATTGGCTGATGATGAGGGGGAGGATAACGAGGATGAGGACCCTGAGATTTATGAGGGTATTCGGCGGTCGCGCCTAGACACGAGTTTCATCGGAGCATCTTCCAGCACCAGTGCTATCCCAGCACTAGTCAGGCCGATTACGATAGCTCCTCAGGACCTGCAGCCACAGGGCCAGTCAGCTCCACCTCTTGAGTCCACTGAGCCAGCAGTAGAGAGGGTTTCCATTCGCACTGATACGGAGGAGACACCTCAGCAGCAACAGCAGGATTAGAGCATCTCAGGTTAGCCCCTCCACCATGGGGTGATGGTATGATTTTTGATGCATTAGGGACAATGTATCCTCTTTTTGCTGGGGGTGGGGTAACCTGATGTATCTTGTAGTGTATATATGTGTTAAATCTTGTTTAAAGTAATTGTGACTTTCATGGTTGTTGCATTTTGAACTTATGGCATGAATTTTGAATGAAAAGGATATTTGTGAACTTGAAAATGGATTGATTTGAAATTGACCCCTCCGAAAGTTTATTGCATATCGTAAGTTGTAATGAATTGACATGTATGGTTCTTTTTGTGACATCATAGATATTAGAGTGTGTATGAGTTGAGTGTCAAATCCTTATGCCATTATGTGTGTGAGAACTTCTTGTGTTCATTGTTAGCATATGTAGATCTAGAACTTGCCTGGTAGGTTGTGCTATATTGCTTAGGATAGTTGGTTGTGAAGTGATCATAGGCTTTCCTTGTAAATAGTCATGTTAACCTTAAAAAGCCCAAAACCCGTTCTATATGAATATCATTAGTTCCCATTTTGAGCCTTTGACTTGTTTTCTTGATTAGCCGTAACAAACCTTTTCCCCACTTCATGAATTCATTCCATCTTTGCACCCGTTCCCTCCTTGACACTACTAGAGAAAAGAGGCAAATCGCCTAAGCTGGGAGTGGTATATGTGTGAAGTAGAGGCCAAGAGCCTAAAGCTGGGGGTGTGCGAGTTACATAGTGAAGAACTCGATGTGATAGCGGATCAAATTTGAGAAAAGTGTTTTATTAAAAAAAAATTATCTCATAAAAAGATTGTAAATTCTAGTAAGAATAAAATCACATCTTAGTCATGAGTTGAAGAATGAATAGAATGGGCGTGAAAAAAAAATGTGTAGTGATGAGGAGGATGAGTCACTAATTCCCAAATGAGTATCCTACCCGTCCCCGAGCCTACATTACAACCCAAGAACAAGTCCTATAGTGATCACAACTGAACCATCTGAAAGTGTTAGGCATTGAAATTAAGGGCAAGCATATGGTATCTCCACTTGTAAATCATGAACTTCTTTGTGAGCGCGAGTGCTTTCTATTCTCATCCATCCTTGTCCTAGTTCTTATCTTAAAATTGTGTGTAGGACATTCTCTGATCTAAGTAAGGGCATAATGGTGAATACTCGCACGCATAAATGCTTCTGATAATGTGATGACATTGATTGAAGTGTCATGGTCAATTCTAATAAGTTATTATGAAAGAACCTTGTTTGGGAATGAGGAAAGGGGGAGTTGATTTGAAAATGCACATGCCGGTAGTGATGAGCAAACACCATTGTAGTCACTTTTACTTTATTTTTAGTATAGTTGTAGTTTTATTTTGTAGTTGTTTTGTGTGACTTGCTTGAGGACAAGCAAAGATCCTAAGTTGGGGGTGTTGATGTGCCGCGGATTTGTGGCACATTCGACGCCTTTTTACTATGAATTTTGGTTGTTTTCAAGTAAGTCTGGTTCATGTTAATATTCTTTTGTTGTGTTTTAGGAAAACGATGGCCCAAAAGCAAAAACAAAGAACAAAGGAAAAATTGGCCAGAAATGAAGAATCAACGGTCCGTCGACCAGTCGACGGACCGTCCTTTGAAGCATCACTAAGCTCGATTTTCCAGTGATGGCCTTAGTTGAAGAAAACAAAGGACGAAGCTATCGACGAAGCATCGAACTGAATGACGATTTGTCGTTTGTATCGCCGAACAAGATTTGTCAACAAGAAGAGAGAAAGACGGAATACTCGACGGAGCGTTGAACTGATCGATGGCACCGTCGAATGGATCACATCACTGAAGAAATAAATGACGGAGGAATCGACGGATCGTCGAACGATCGACAGTCCGTCGATCTTGCTATCAGGGGAAATTTTATCAGTCGTTGCTGTGCTTTTTTGGAGCCTATTTAAAGAACATTTTAGGTTATTTTTGGTAGCCAGTTTTTATTGCACACGTGAACAAAGTTCCATTGGTGGGTGAGCATTGATTACTCCACTTTTGGAGCTTAGTGAAGACAATAAGATTCCATTTTCCATCATCTTTATCACACTTTGTAAGCTTTATGTCTCTATTATTGCTTACTACTTTTGTGACCATTATGTGTGAGTAGTTTCTTTAATCAAAATTGTGGACCCAAATGATGGGTGTTATGTAATGAGTGTCTAACATTGTGTGTGTGTGTATATATATATATATATATATATATATAATGGGTTGTGATGTGTTTTATTATTTCTCATATTCATTGTTAGTTAGTGGTTGCAAACACTTGCTTATGCACAAACCCTAGTTTGTTTGGAAAGATGAAGTAGGGTGTGAGTGGAAATAATATAACAAGGACTCGGGGTGCTAACTCTCGTTTAATGAACTCACTTAGGGATAAGATGAGTTCTACTTGACATATTTAATCGGTCTTACTTGCAACTTTTCTACATTTGGGAAAATCATGAAAAGAAATACTTTCTAACTATTGGAAAATATTATGAAGTGCATTAGAGATTAAGTGCATACAAAACCTCGACCCATTAGAAATATATCATATTGATACCCATAGCATAACATCTAATCACAGCGGGGACAGAACTTTGGTTCTTTTAATCCAAACAAATTCCAAATACTTTAAAATAGTGAATACAAACCAAACCTCTCCTCTACACTATTCAGAATAAAATTAAAGTTTCTAGAGATTAGTTACATATATAATTAGTGCCTTTTTCTCTCCATATTCCCTGTGGGATTCGACCCCAACCTTGTTTGAGTTACTATATTTGACAACGTCCGCTTTACGCCACCAATAGGTGTAATTTGAGCGTATCAATGCTATTTTTATATAATGTATATCTTTTTCTTTAGCAAGAAACCAACAAAGATTATTATGAAATTTTGACAAGGAAACGCACTTGGTGGGATCATTTAATTAACTAATCTGACAAATACAAAACAACTTTAATTTAATCTTCACGCATTTGGACTTTTCTCTCATTAGTGCACTTAACTTTTATATGACGTTAGAGAGAAGACGTAAAAAAATAAAGGATGCCACTTTCTGCAAAGAAAATTTTCTATGCTAAGACAATTTTATATTCCATAATCAACGGAGACAAGAAGATAACCAACGAATGCCAATCTCGCATGTTTTGCTGGAGAGATTAAATTGAGGAACATTTTATTATTTTTAATTATTTTTGGAAATTACATGATGCATGGTAAAATTTTAACCAACAATGTATACGGTAAAAACAGAAGTAATTTTGTATTCGGTAATAACCGGGGTAAAGGTTACAGCTGTCCGGTACGAGATCGAAGAAGAATGAGGTCGTTGGCCATCAAAGGGAACGAAGACCGAGGGGTCGAGAGTTCATTCATTTGAGTGTCAAAACCGATGGTATGTTGATGAGCACAGAAAACCCGAGCCTGAAGCGAACACACTCAACATAGGTTCGGAGTACCCGTTATAAGCCAGGCCACGTGTCATCTGACCATTCCACCATTTGCGCTGACAATAGTACGGGTGTCAAAATGACCATACGGACGCCGCCTTATCCATTTTAGGGTTTTTCTAGAAAGGCCTTTTTAGGATTGTACTAGGGCCCATCTATTTGTAGCTATAAATAGGGACATACCATTTTCATTTTAGGGTTAGCTTTTTCATCATTCTTCACACTTGTAATCAGAAAAGGTGGCAGTGGAATCTTCTTAGGCAATTGGCTTGGTTAAAGAAAACAATCTCCAAACCGGACCAGCTCTCAGAGTTCATAAACTTGACTTCTTAAGTTTTTTTTACTATTATTTATCAATATATTATCATTTACTTGCTATTGTCTTACGTTATAAATTAATCTAACCACATATCCTATCTACCACTTACAAATTTAATTGTTACCCATTTTCGAGGGTAAATAGTTTGGCGCCCACCGTGGGGCATAGGATAATAGTGGTGATCAAGTTTCAACTCCATCTTTCACTTGTTCTTTGAAAGTTTGTGACTCAGGTAATTTCGAGATGGCAAGTAGTGGTCATTCTGGGCACGTGAACAACAACGAGATAGTTGCTGGAAAAAAAACAGCGGGTTACCGAACCCGAACGCACAACCTGCTGAGCCAGCCAACCCAAATGTTGTCAATTCGATTGAAGGCCTTAACCAGAATACAGTAAACCAGGACAATGCCGGCTTACCGGCCACAGATCCTTGAAATAGCAATAATTCAGCAACTTTGCTTCGGGCATAGGTCCAAAAGGCACCAGATGTCGTAGAGGAAGTTAAATTACGTGTGATATTTGAAATGTTGCAAGAACAAGAGGTGGCTATAGCTCAACTTCAAAAGAAGGATGGAAAAACAGTAGCGGTCGGACCAAATCGGGCTATCGAGGCAAGCCAAGAAGGAGAACGAGTCGCTGATAGCGGTAACGGATCGAGACCGATGCATCAACCGAGGTCATGAAAATGCTCGAAGCATTGGCCGAACGGATTGAATCTAATGAGAAAGGGTAGAGACGTGCAACTCTCGAGTGGGCCAGATCCCAGGAGCCCCTCCGATCCTGAAAGGATAGGACTCAAAGAGATATATTCAAAGGCCTTTCCCACAGAGCGCTCCCCCGAAGCTGATCCGAAAAAGGTTCAAAATGCCTGATATCAAGAAATATGATGGGATGACGGACCCACAGGAGCATGTGACATCGCATACTTGTGCCATAAAAGGCAACGATTTTGAGGAAAATGAAATTGAATCGGTGCTGCTAATAAAGCTCGGTGAAATGCTATCAAAAGGGGCCCTAACTTGGTACGACCACCTACCCGAACATTCCATCACTTCTTTCGAGATGCTCGCGGATGAGTTGTTTAAAGCACATGCCGGAGCCAAGAAGGTGCAGGCAAGAAAGGCGAACATCTTCAAAATTGTTATATCCCGTGTTTTCACACGTTTGGAGAAACTTGAATTATATGGGATTCTTGAGATATAAGATTAATTTTATATCTTGTTGAACATAGGAGTTATGCATGAAAGAATAGAGTCATGAAAGTGTGGGACAAGGCTAAGGGTAATTTTGGAATTTTGGAAATTTGTTTCGGGAATTACAAAATACGATTCACAAGTTGTTGGGCTTGTAAAATAAGAAACAATTGAGGCCCAAAATATTAGGGGGTGGCCGGCCATGATGGCCTTGGCCCAAGCCCAAAATTTGTATTTAATTTCCATAAGATTAATTAACATAATGGCCTTGATCCAAGCCCATTTTTACTTGGTCATGTGCTTGGTCATGTGACCAAGTCTTGATATTATATGTATAAGAAGATTCAAGACATTAGAAGGCAAGACCAAACAAAGCAAAAATAAGAAAGAAAAGGGAGAGGGTTTCGGGTTTGAGGGGCAAAATTGACCCTCCAAAATCTTGCTTCAAAAATTCATTTCTTGTTAAATTCCTACTAATTCAAGGTTCCTTTGCATCTTGGTATAGTTGGATTGGAGTGGGGAGCACTAGAATCTCCAAGGTGATCATATATTCAAGTGAAGGAGACTTGAGGAAAAGGTAAGAATTTCTACCTTTTTATTGTGTTGTTGAGTTTTGTTTGTGTTGTAGTATGTAGAAATGTGTTGATTGGATGGAAAAATGGAAGTTTGCAATGTGGGTTTGGAATTGGAGGTGTAGCCGTGTGTATATATATGTTGTATAGCCAAAAATGTGTTGAAACTATGTTGTATTCTAGTTGTGAATGTGATGGAATTCATGTTGAGAATGAAAGTGGAATAAATTTGATTGAATTGCTAAAATAGCACTTGGCCGTGTGGTGTATTTGGCTTGAGAATAAAATGGATTAAGTTTGTTTAGTGTATTGGAGTGTTATTGTAATGCTTGATATGTGAATGAAGTTAGAATGATATAAGTTTGTATTGAATTGGAATATAGAAACTTATGTCGTTTTAGTATAATTTTCCGACATTAAGGAAATGAAGTTGTTTGATTGCTAATAGTGATGATCATTGATGAATTTGGAAGTTGGAAACTTGTTATGAAGTTATATGCCAAAGATTTGATGTTTTGCATAAATTAAGACTTTGGCGGAAAATTGTATATTATGTATATCAAGTGTATATCTTAAGGAAAATGATATGAAATGCCTCTAAATCTATGTTGTGATGATCTTGAGTAATTATGGATGTGAAAGTAATGATGTTAGTTTGAAAGTTTGGATTAGAAGGGAAGTTATGGCAAGTTGTGGAAACAATGACTAGTTGAAGGATAATTGTGTTGTTAATGCTTTTTGTTGATGTTAATGTTGTTGTTTGGGTTGTTGTTGATGAATTATAGCCGAGTTGAATTCTCGGGGTGCTATATGTATAGGAGAGGTGCTGCCGAAATTTCGGTAGCCAATTATGCATCAAATTGGAACTTTGGTATTATTAGCTTACAATTGGTAAACTTGACCAATTGCAGTTTTTCGACGAAACGGGAAGTGAGATTGGAAAGGCTTAAGGAGCGTGAAAGGTATGTAAAGCAAACCCAATTCTTCCCTTGGCATGCCCCTAGTATGTTAGGGTCGGATCCGGGCCTCGAAGGACCTCTTGGCCCTCGGAATCCGCAAGACAAAATTTCAGTTTTTCCTTCAATAGAATTGAACTACTTTGATACGCTTTTTCTGAAATTATGCGATTTTGCTCCAAATTACTCAGAAAGTCATAGAATGTCTGTAGAACCTTTTTAGGTGACTCGATATGCTTAGAGGGCACAATTTGAGCCCGCCGCCTTATTTGTCCCGAGGCGGGCCCGCTATTTACGGTTTTGCCCCTAATATGCTAAAGATTCCTTTTTAAGCGATTTTTGAAAGAAATGTTTTAATTACCCTACTAATCGCTTAATGAATATTATTCTAAATATTCTATTAAATCTTATAAATTATTTTGACACTCGGAATGACTTCAGTAAAGTTATATTTTTGTAAATTATTATGATATCCGAATTGTATTAATTCTGATTCCGTCCGACTCCATTTGATTTGTTTGTCTTCGCTACGCCTCATCGAGTCTTTGAAAAAATACTTATGATATTTTTAAATTGCATTAGTCTCTCACTACTCCATTCGTGGATGTCCCAATGTTTCCCACACTGAGCCCGGGCCAGGATATGTTGTCAAGCGTAATTCTCTGCATTGTTCGCCGCGTCCCGTTGTGAGGAGGCAGGTATACGCGTACATGGGTCTGTGGAGTATGATGTGCCATGTCCGCCTATTTTGATCTGATCTGTATGGCCATTTTGATATGACATTATATGATACGGGGCCACGCCCCTTTTTCTGATTCCTCTGTATAGTGGCACCAGCGTCGGGAGGGTGGCCACATTCTGTCTGCCGAGTCCCGTGTCAGGGACCGGATATGATATGATATGACATATGTTTTTGTACGCATTCTGTCTGTTTTGGAAATATGCATTTGACACTCTGGATTCTGTACTCATTTTCTGTAACCAATATGATTTGACTTATGTGATTCCGCTTTACATATTCAGTACATATTTCGTACTGACCCCCTTTCTTCGGGGGCTGCGTTTTCATGCCGCGCAGGTACTGACGACAGGTTCGCTGATCCACACGTTTAGGATCCTATTTCTGCTATTTGGGGCGCTCTCTTCTACAGAGCCCATCTTTTGGTACAGTCTGTCACTGCTATCTGGATATGTACTTTGTTCAGGGTATGACGGGGCCCTGTCCCGTCTTATGATTATGATATGTTCTGTAGAGGTCTGTGGATACATCTGTGTGGGTTCTGTACATATGTTTGGGATATTCTGTTCTGTGATGGCCTTATCGGCCTATGTGTGCCAAGTCTGCTTTTCTGCTAAGTTCTGTAGCGACCACTAATATTATTATTATATTATTATTCTGTTAATATGCTAATTTGGGGTATCGGGTACGTATAGGTGCCCAGCTCGGGCACTGGTCGCGGCCCACGGGGTTGGGTCGTGACAAAAGTGGTATCAGAGCAGTTCGTCCTCGGAATGTCCACAGACCGTGTCTAGTAGAGTCTTGTTTATCGGTGTGTTGTGCACCACGCCTATAAACAGGAGGCTACAGGGCATTTAGGATACTACCCTTCTTTCTGTCTTAGATCGTGCGATAGAGCTGTGTTATCAGGATGACCCCTCCCTAACGAGCGGCTATATTTGCAGATATGCCTCCAAAAAAGGCAACCGCGGCCCAAAAGGCCAAGTCAGCAGCCTTGGGAGAGACTAGCCTGGTCCAGAGGATTACCAGGGCCCAGGCACATATTGCTCCGGGGACTTTGCCCCAGACAGAGGGTTCGTCTACACCGCCACTCGTGGAGGAGATTGGGGCGGCCGCAGCCGCAGATCGGGGGGCGGCTCCACCGCCAGCTCCCGCAGTTCCAGTACCTGAGCCTCCAGCTCCACGGCCAGGCACTGAGGATCAGTCTATGAGGGAGGCAGTCCAGTTGCTGACGAGACTTGTGGCAGGGCAGGTTCAGGGGCATGGACTGGGAGGTGACCGGGCAGTCAGGCGTGATAGTTCGAGAGCCCGTGAGTTTTTGACTTGTAACCCTCCAGAGTTCTTCGGGACAAAGCCCGAGGAGGATCCTGAGGAGTTTATCAGGAAGATGCGACGCACTCTAGATTTGATTAATGCTTCCGAGACAGAGTCAGTCGCGTTAGCTTCGTACCGGTTATATGATGTGGCGGCAAACTGGTACGAGTCATGGGGGATATCCAGGGGGGACGGCGCTCCTCCAGCAGTTTGGGGCGATTTTTCTCAGGCATTTCTTGGACATTTTCTGCCCCCAGAGTTGCGACGAGCCAGATCTGATAGATTCTTATTATTGAGGCAGAAGGGCCGCAGTATCCGGGACTATAGTTTGGAGTTTGATTCCTTGGCCCGATATGCACCTACTGTGGTGGCTACTATGGCGGACCGGATGCACAGATATATTATGGGGCTGGATCGGTATTTTGTTGATAGCTGCTTAGTATTGGCTGCTCAGCCCGGTATGGACATTGCCCGTATCCAGGCCCATGCCCAGGGCATGGAGGATCGGGGCAGAGGAGGACACCAGCCTGACAGGGGCCAGGATCGGAGACAGCCCAAGAGGGCCAGGTCATCTGGAGATTTTCGGGGCAGACAGCCCCAACAGCCGCAGCAGCCTAGCAGATTTTCATCTCAGCCGGCGCAGAGCGCGCCTCCCCAGCCTACAGGTCGCAGATTCGATAGCCCAGGGTATTCAGGAGCAGGCCAGAGCTCCAGGGCTTCAGGTTCGCGGACAGATAGGGGTTCTGGTCAGATGAGGCCACCCAGGGTTCAGTGTTCTTTTTGCGGCAGATACCATACGGGAGAGTGCTACAGAGCCACCGGTGCATGCTTTTCTTGTGGCCGTCAGGGCCATTCTGTGAGAGATTGCCCGTATAAGGGTAGTTCGGGTGGTGCAGCGCAGCCTACCGGATCAGCCGCTGGGTCTTCATCTTCGTCAGTGGCTATGCGCCCTACGGGGCAGGGTATTTCGGCACCAGCGGGTCGTGGCAGAGGCCGTGGTGGAGCTTCTGGTATTAGCGGTCCTTCGAACCGCATTTATGCTTTGGCCAGTCGCCAGGATCAGGAGGCATCTCCTAATGTCGTTACAGGTACTTTATTGGTCTTCTCTCGGTCTGTGTATGCATTAATTGATCCAGGTTCGACTTTATCATATATTTCACCCCTTGTTGCCGGTAAAATTGGTATTATGTCTGAACCTATAGAGCCATTTGAGGTAGCCACGCCGATAGGGGATTTTGTTGTAGCGAAACAGGTTTATAAAGACTGTTCTGTGATCGTTTGTGACCGTGACACTAAGGCAGATCTGGTAGAGTTAGATATGACTGAATTTGATGTTATTATGGGTATGGATTGGCTAGATTCCTGTTACGCTAATGTTGACTGCCAGAATAAGGTAGTTCGCTTCCAGTTTCCCGGGGAGCCAGTTATCAATTGGGCTGGTAATACAGCATCGCCGAAAGGTAAGTTTATTTCATACCTTAAGGCAAAGAAAATGATCAGAAAGGGTTATATCTATCATCTGGTTCGGGTGCAAGACTTGGACGCCGAGACGCCGACACTTCAGTCAGTCCCCGTGGTTAGTGAGTTTCCAGATGTTTTCCCCGACGAGCTTCCAGGTCTTCCTCCAGAGCGGGAGATAGACTTCTCTATTGACTTACTCCCAGACACTCAGCCTATCTCTATTCCTCCGTATAGAATGGCGCCTGCAGAGTTAAAGGAGTTGAAGGAGCAGCTGAAAGATTTGTTGGGTAAGGGCTTCATCAAACCCAGTACTTCGCCTTGGGGAGCCCCGGTATTATTTGTGCGTAAGAAAGACGGGTCGCTGCGTATGTGTATTGATTATCGGCAGCTGAATAAGGTAACGATAAAGAATAAATACCCCCTCCCCAGGATTGATGATTTGTTTGATCAGCTACAGGGCGCTAAGTGTTTTTCGAAGATAGATCTTCGATCCGGTTACCACCAGGTGCGAGTACGAGAGGCCGATATCCCTAAGACAGCTTTCCGGACCCGATATGGGCATTACGAGTTCAGGGTTATGTCTTTTGGGCTAACAAATGCTCCCGCAGTATTCATGGATTTGATGAACCGGGTATTCAGGCCATTCTTGGATATGTTTGTAATTGTATTCATTGATGATATCCTGGTTTATTCTCGGTCTGAGGCGGAGCACGCAGATCATCTGAGATCGGTATTAGGGGTACTCCGGCATCAGAAGTTATATGCGAAATTTTCTAAGTGCGAATTCTGGCTGTCTTCAGTGGCCTTCTTGGGGCATATTATTGCAGCTGATGGTGTCCGGGTGGACACACAGAAGATTGAGGCCGTGAAGAATTGGCCCAGACCTACGACGCCCACAGAGGTACGCAGTTTCCTGGGGTTAGCAGGTTATTACAGGAGGTTTGTGGAGAAGTTTGCTTCGATTTCAGCGCCTTTGACAAGGCTGACTCAGAAGGGAGCTAAGTTCCAATGGTCTGACGCTTGTGAACGGAGCTTCCAGTTGCTGAAGGAGAAGCTGACTACAGCCCCAGTTCTGACTCTTCCAGAGGGACCGGATGGGTATGTTATTTATTGTGACGCTTCTGGCATGGGGTTAGGCTGTGTATTGATGCAGCACGGCAGAGTTATAGCGTATGCTTCCCGGCAGCTCAAAAAGCATGAGAAGAATTATCCTACCCACGATCTGGAGCTCGCAGCGGTGATTCATGCTCTGAAGATATGGAGACACTATTTATATGGCGTTCATGTGGATATCTATACTGATCATAAGAGTCTCCAGTATATTTTCAGACAGAGAGAGCTTAATTTGCGGCAGCGGAGGTGGCTGGAGCTTCTGAAAGATTATGATGTAGATATTCTGTATCATCCGGGCAAGGCTAATGTTGTTGCAGACGCGCTCAGTCGGAAGTCTATGGGCAGTTTAGCCGATTTACAGCCAGACAGGAGAGAGATAGCCCGTGATGTTCAGCAGTTGGCTAGTCTCGGGGTTCGTCTGGCCGATTCTGGAGATACCCAGATTTCTGTTCGAGGGGTTTCTGAGTCATCTATCAGGGACGATATTAAGCGGCATCAGTTTGAGGATCCTGTCTTAGCTCGGTACAGGGACACAGCCTATGATAAGGAGAGGACTCCGTTCGAGTTTTCACCGGACGGCACTATGTTATACAAAGGCAGGTTGTGTGTACCGGATATTGCAGGCCTTCGGCAGCAGGTTATGAGCGAGGCACATTATGCTCGCTACTCGGTCCATCCTGGGTCTACGAAGATGTACCATGATCTCCGATGCTTATACTGGTGGGACGGTATGAAACGGGATGTTGCAGAGTTCGTCGCCCAGTGCCCTAATTGTCAGCAGGTCAAGATTGAGCATCAGAAGCCGGGTGGACTGTTGCAGGAGATGGAAATCCCGACTTGGAAGTGGGAGGTTATTAATATGGACTTCATTACAGGATTGCCTCGCACTCCACGGAAGTATGATTCCATCTGGGTCGTCGTTGATAGGCTGACGAAATCAGCCCATTTTCTTCCCGTCAGGACTACCTATTCCGCCGAGGATTATGCCAGGCTCTATATTAAGGAGATTGTGAAGCTTCACGGAGTTCCTATATCTATTATTTCTGACAGAGGCGCCCAGTTTACGGCGCATTTCTGGAGATCTTTTCAGGAGGGACTAGGGACTCAGGTGAGTCTGAGCACCGCATTTCATCCTCAGAGCGACGGGCAGGCCGAGCGCACTATACAGACGCTGGGGGATATGTTGCGGGCCTGCATTATCGATTTCAGAGGCAGCTGGGATGATCACTTGCCGTTGATTGAGTTTGCATATAATAACAGTTACCATTCCAGCATCCAGATGGCTCCGTACGAGGCTTTATATGGCAGGAAATGCAGATCGCCGATCGGCTGGTTCGATATTGGCGAGACAGAGTTGATTGGCCCAGATATGGTCCAGCAGGCAGTGGACAAGGTGAAGCTTATTCGAGAGCGACTGTTAACAGCCCAGAGTCGACAGAAGTCATACGCGGATAAACGGCGTCGACCGTTGGAGTTTCAAGTAGGCGATTGGGTATTCCTGAAGGTATCGCCTATGAAAGGCGTAATGCGGTTCGGCAGAAAGGGTAAGCTTAGTCCGCGTTATATTGGGCCTTATCAGATTGTTCGGAAAGTTGGAAATGTCGCCTATGAGTTAGATCTGCCATCTGATTTGGAAGCGGTACATCCGGTGTTTCACGTCTCTATGCTTCGTAAGTGCATCGGTGACCCTTCCAGAATATTCCCTGCAGATGATATTCAGGTGACGGAGCAGTTATCATACGAGGAGCAGCCCGTGTCTATTTTGGATCGTCAGGTAAGGAGGCTCCGGAATAAAGATGTAGCCTCCGTTAAGGTACTGTGGCGGAACGATAATAGGGAGGAAATGACGTGGGAGGCCGAAGAGGAGATGAAGAAGAAATATCCTCATCTGTTCCCTATGCCCACAGGTAACCTTAAATTCCTGCTTAAATTTATTTCAATGTCAATCGTATATCCTATGTGTTGTCTATAATCAGAACCTCCCCCAAGGTATTTTCCAACCTTATGAGGTTAATTTACATTCGAGGACGAATGTTCTAAAGGAGGGGAGGATGTTATATCCCGTGTTTTCACACGTTTGGAGAAACTTGAATTATATGGGATTCTTGAGATATAAGATTAATTTTATATCTTGTTGAACATAGGAGTTATGCATGAAAGAATAGAGTCATGAAAGTGTGGGACAAGGCTAAGGGTAATTTTGGAATTTTGGAAATTTGTTTCGGGAATTACAAAATACGATTCACAAGTTGTTGGGCTTGTAAAATAAGAAACAATTGAGGCCCAAAATATTAGGGGGTGGCCGGCCATGATGGCCTTGGCCCAAGCCCAAAATTTGTATTTAATTTCCATAAGATTAATTAACATAATGGCCTTGATCCAAGCCCATTTTTACTTGGTCATGTGCTTGGTCATATGACCAAGTCTTGATATTATATGTATAAGAAGATTCAAGACATTAGAAGGCAAGACCAAACAAAGCAAAAATAAGAAAGAAAAGGGAGAGGGTTTCGGGTTTGAGGGGCAAAATTGACCCTCCAAAATCTTGCTTCAAAAATTCATTTCTTGTTAAATTCCTACTAATTCAAGGTTCCTTTGCATCTTGGTATAGTTGGATTGGAGTGGGGAGCACTAGAATCTCCAAGGTGATCATATATTCAAGTGAAGGAGACTTGAGGAAAAGGTAAGAATTTCTACCTTTTTATTGTGTTGTTGAGTTTTGTTTGTGTTGTAGTATGTAGAAATGTGTTGATTGGATGGAAAAATGGAAGTTTGCAATGTGGGTTTGGAATTGGAGGTGTAGCCGTGTGTATATATATGTTGTATAGCCAAAAATGTGTTGAAACTATGTTGTATTCTAGTTGTGAATGTGATGGAATTCATGTTGAGAATGAAAGTGGAATAAATTTGATTGAATTGCTAAAATAGCACTTGGCCGTGTGGTGTATTTGGCTTGAGAATAAAATGGATTAAGTTTGTTTAGTGTATTGGAGTGTTATTGTAATGCTTGATATGTGAATGAAGTTAGAATGATATAAGTTTGTATTGAATTGGAATATAGAAACTTATGTCGTTTTAGTATAATTTTCCGACATTAAGGAAATGAAGTTGTTTGATTGCTAATAGTGATGATCATTGATGAATTTGGAAGTTGGAAACTTGTTATGAAGTTATATGCCAAAGATTTGATGTTTTGCATAAATTAAGACTTTGGCGGAAAATTGTATATTATGTATATCAAGTGTATATCTTAAGGAAAATGATATGAAATGCCTCTAAATCTATGTTGTGATGATCTTGAGTAATTATGGATGTGAAAGTAATGATGTTAGTTTGAAAGTTTGGATTAGAAGGGAAGTTATGGCAAGTTGTGGAAACAATGACTAGTTGAAGGATAATTGTGTTGTTAATGCTTTTTGTTGATGTTAATGTTGTTGTTTGGGTTGTTGTTGATGAATTATAGCCGAGTTGAATTCTCGGGGTGCTATATGTATAGGAGAGGTGCTGCCGAAATTTCGGTAGCCAATTATGCATCAAATTGGAACTTTGGTATTATTAGCTTACAATTGGTAAACTTGACCAATTGCAGTTTTTCGACGAAACGGGAAGTGAGATTGGAAAGGCTTAAGGAGCGTGAAAGGTATGTAAAGCAAACCCAATTCTTCCCTTGGCATGCCCCTAGTATGTTAGGGTCGGATCCGGGCCTCGAAGGACCTCTTGGCCCTCGGAATCCGCAAGACAAAATTTCAGTTTTTCCTTCAATAGAATTGAACTACTTTGATACGCTTTTTCTGAAATTATGCGATTTTGCTCCAAATTACTCAGAAAGTCATAGAATGTCTGTAGAACCTTTTTAGGTGACTCGATATGCTTAGAGGGCACAATTTGAGCCCGCCGCCTTATTTGTCCCGAGGCGGGCCCGCTATTTACGGTTTTGCCCCTAATATGCTAAAGATTCCTTTTTAAGCGATTTTTGAAAGAAATGTTTTAATTACCCTACTAATCGCTTAATGAATATTATTCTAAATATTCTATTAAATCTTATAAATTATTTTGACACTCGGAATGACTTCAGTAAAGTTATATTTTTGTAAATTATTATGATATCCGAATTGTATTAATTCTGATTCCGTCCGACTCCATTTGATTTGTTTGTCTTCGCTACGCCTCATCGAGTCTTTGAAAAAATACTTATGATATTTTTAAATTGCATTAGTCTCTCACTACTCCATTCGTGGATGTCCCAATGTTTCCCACACTGAGCCCGGGCCAGGATATGTTGTCAAGCGTAATTCTCTGCATTGTTCGCCGCGTCCCGTTGTGAGGAGGCAGGTATACGCGTACATGGGTCTGTGGAGTATGATGTGCCATGTCCGCCTATTTTGATCTGATCTGTATGGCCATTTTGATATGACATTATATGATACGGGGCCACGCCCCTTTTTCTGATTCCTCTGTATAGTGGCACCAGCGTCGGGAGGGTGGCCACATTCTGTCTGCCGAGTCCCGTGTCAGGGACCGGATATGATATGATATGACATATGTTTTTGTACGCATTCTGTCTGTTTTGGAAATATGCATTTGACACTCTGGATTCTGTACTCATTTTCTGTAACCAATATGATTTGACTTATGTGATTCCGCTTTACATATTCAGTACATATTTCGTACTGACCCCCTTTCTTCGGGGGCTGCGTTTTCATGCCGCGCAGGTACTGACGACAGGTTCGCTGATCCACACGTTTAGGATCCTATTTCTGCTATTTGGGGCGCTCTCTTCTACAGAGCCCATCTTTTGGTACAGTCTGTCACTGCTATCTGGATATGTACTTTGTTCAGGGTATGACGGGGCCCTGTCCCGTCTTATGATTATGATATGTTCTGTAGAGGTCTGTGGATACATCTGTGTGGGTTCTGTACATATGTTTGGGATATTCTGTTCTGTGATGGCCTTATCGGCCTATGTGTGCCAAGTCTGCTTTTCTGCTAAGTTCTGTAGCGACCACTAATATTATTATTATATTATTATTCTGTTAATATGCTAATTTGGGGTATCGGGTACGTATAGGTGCCCAGCTCGGGCACTGGTCGCGGCCCACGGGGTTGGGTCGTGACAAAAGTGGTATCAGAGCAGTTCGTCCTCGGAATGTCCACAGACCGTGTCTAGTAGAGTCTTGTTTATCGGTGTGTTGTGCACCACGCCTATAAACAGGAGGCTACAGGGCATTTAGGATACTACCCTTCTTTCTGTCTTAGATCGTGCGATAGAGCTGTGTTATCAGGATGACCCCTCCCTAACGAGCGGCTATATTTGCAGATATGCCTCCAAAAAAGGCAACCGCGGCCCAAAAGGCCAAGTCAGCAGCCTTGGGAGAGACTAGCCTGGTCCAGAGGATTACCAGGGCCCAGGCACATATTGCTCCGGGGACTTTGCCCCAGACAGAGGGTTCGTCTACACCGCCACTCGTGGAGGAGATTGGGGCGGCCGCAGCCGCAGATCGGGGGGCGGCTCCACCGCCAGCTCCCGCAGTTCCAGTACCTGAGCCTCCAGCTCCACGGCCAGGCACTGAGGATCAGTCTATGAGGGAGGCAGTCCAGTTGCTGACGAGACTTGTGGCAGGGCAGGTTCAGGGGCATGGACTGGGAGGTGACCGGGCAGTCAGGCGTGATAGTTCGAGAGCCCGTGAGTTTTTGACTTGTAACCCTCCAGAGTTCTTCGGGACAAAGCCCGAGGAGGATCCTGAGGAGTTTATCAGGAAGATGCGACGCACTCTAGATTTGATTAATGCTTCCGAGACAGAGTCAGTCGCGTTAGCTTCGTACCGGTTATATGATGTGGCGGCAAACTGGTACGAGTCATGGGGGATATCCAGGGGGGACGGCGCTCCTCCAGCAGTTTGGGGCGATTTTTCTCAGGCATTTCTTGGACATTTTCTGCCCCCAGAGTTGCGACGAGCCAGATCTGATAGATTCTTATTATTGAGGCAGAAGGGCCGCAGTATCCGGGACTATAGTTTGGAGTTTGATTCCTTGGCCCGATATGCACCTACTGTGGTGGCTACTATGGCGGACCGGATGCACAGATATATTATGGGGCTGGATCGGTATTTTGTTGATAGCTGCTTAGTATTGGCTGCTCAGCCCGGTATGGACATTGCCCGTATCCAGGCCCATGCCCAGGGCATGGAGGATCGGGGCAGAGGAGGACACCAGCCTGACAGGGGCCAGGATCGGAGACAGCCCAAGAGGGCCAGGTCATCTGGAGATTTTCGGGGCAGACAGCCCCAACAGCCGCAGCAGCCTAGCAGATTTTCATCTCAGCCGGCGCAGAGCGCGCCTCCCCAGCCTACAGGTCGCAGATTCGATAGCCCAGGGTATTCAGGAGCAGGCCAGAGCTCCAGGGCTTCAGGTTCGCGGACAGATAGGGGTTCTGGTCAGATGAGGCCACCCAGGGTTCAGTGTTCTTTTTGCGGCAGATACCATACGGGAGAGTGCTACAGAGCCACCGGTGCATGCTTTTCTTGTGGCCGTCAGGGCCATTCTGTGAGAGATTGCCCGTATAAGGGTAGTTCGGGTGGTGCAGCGCAGCCTACCGGATCAGCCGCTGGGTCTTCATCTTCGTCAGTGGCTATGCGCCCTACGGGGCAGGGTATTTCGGCACCAGCGGGTCGTGGCAGAGGCCGTGGTGGAGCTTCTGGTATTAGCGGTCCTTCGAACCGCATTTATGCTTTGGCCAGTCGCCAGGATCAGGAGGCATCTCCTAATGTCGTTACAGGTACTTTATTGGTCTTCTCTCGGTCTGTGTATGCATTAATTGATCCAGGTTCGACTTTATCATATATTTCACCCCTTGTTGCCGGTAAAATTGGTATTATGTCTGAACCTATAGAGCCATTTGAGGTAGCCACGCCGATAGGGGATTTTGTTGTAGCGAAACAGGTTTATAAAGACTGTTCTGTGATCGTTTGTGACCGTGACACTAAGGCAGATCTGGTAGAGTTAGATATGACTGAATTTGATGTTATTATGGGTATGGATTGGCTAGATTCCTGTTACGCTAATGTTGACTGCCAGAATAAGGTAGTTCGCTTCCAGTTTCCCGGGGAGCCAGTTATCAATTGGGCTGGTAATACAGCATCGCCGAAAGGTAAGTTTATTTCATACCTTAAGGCAAAGAAAATGATCAGAAAGGGTTATATCTATCATCTGGTTCGGGTGCAAGACTTGGACGCCGAGACGCCGACACTTCAGTCAGTCCCCGTGGTTAGTGAGTTTCCAGATGTTTTCCCCGACGAGCTTCCAGGTCTTCCTCCAGAGCGGGAGATAGACTTCTCTATTGACTTACTCCCAGACACTCAGCCTATCTCTATTCCTCCGTATAGAATGGCGCCTGCAGAGTTAAAGGAGTTGAAGGAGCAGCTGAAAGATTTGTTGGGTAAGGGCTTCATCAAACCCAGTACTTCGCCTTGGGGAGCCCCGGTATTATTTGTGCGTAAGAAAGACGGGTCGCTGCGTATGTGTATTGATTATCGGCAGCTGAATAAGGTAACGATAAAGAATAAATACCCCCTCCCCAGGATTGATGATTTGTTTGATCAGCTACAGGGCGCTAAGTGTTTTTCGAAGATAGATCTTCGATCCGGTTACCACCAGGTGCGAGTACGAGAGGCCGATATCCCTAAGACAGCTTTCCGGACCCGATATGGGCATTACGAGTTCAGGGTTATGTCTTTTGGGCTAACAAATGCTCCCGCAGTATTCATGGATTTGATGAACCGGGTATTCAGGCCATTCTTGGATATGTTTGTAATTGTATTCATTGATGATATCCTGGTTTATTCTCGGTCTGAGGCGGAGCACGCAGATCATCTGAGATCGGTATTAGGGGTACTCCGGCATCAGAAGTTATATGCGAAATTTTCTAAGTGCGAATTCTGGCTGTCTTCAGTGGCCTTCTTGGGGCATATTATTGCAGCTGATGGTGTCCGGGTGGACACACAGAAGATTGAGGCCGTGAAGAATTGGCCCAGACCTACGACGCCCACAGAGGTACGCAGTTTCCTGGGGTTAGCAGGTTATTACAGGAGGTTTGTGGAGACGTTTGCTTCGATTTCAGCGCCTTTGACAAGGCTGACTCAGAAGGGAGCTAAGTTCCAGTGGTCTGACGCTTGTGAACGGAGCTTCCAGTTGCTGAAGGAGAAGCTGACTACAGCCCCAGTTCTGACTCTTCCAGAGGGACCGGATGGGTATGTTATTTATTGTGACGCTTCTGGCATGGGGTTAGGCTGTGTATTGATGCAGCACGGCAGAGTTATAGCGTATGCTTCCCGGCAGCTCAAAAAGCATGAGAAGAATTATCCTACCCACGATCTGGAGCTCGCAGCGGTGATTCATGCTCTGAAGATATGGAGACACTATTTATATGGCGTTCATGTGGATATCTATACTGATCATAAGAGTCTCCAGTATATTTTCAGACAGAGAGAGCTTAATTTGCGGCAGCGGAGGTGGCTGGAGCTTCTGAAAGATTATGATGTAGATATTCTGTATCATCCGGGCAAGGCTAATGTTGTTGCAGACGCGCTCAGTCGGAAGTCTATGGGCAGTTTAGCCGATTTACAGCCAGACAGGAGAGAGATAGCCCGTGATGTTCAGCAGTTGGCTAGTCTCGGGGTTCGTCTGGCCGATTCTGGAGATACCCAGATTTCTGTTCGAGGGGTTTCTGAGTCATCTATCAGGGACGATATTAAGCGGCATCAGTTTGAGGATCCTGTCTTAGCTCGGTACAGGGACACAGCCTATGATAAGGAGAGGACTCCGTTCGAGTTTTCACCGGACGGCACTATGTTATACAAAGGCAGGTTGTGTGTACCGGATATTGCAGGCCTTCGGCAGCAGGTTATGAGCGAGGCACATTATGCTCGCTACTCGGTCCATCCTGGGTCTACGAAGATGTACCATGATCTCCGATGCTTATACTGGTGGGACGGTATGAAACGGGATGTTGCAGAGTTCGTCGCCCAGTGCCCTAATTGTCAGCAGGTCAAGATTGAGCATCAGAAGCCGGGTGGACTGTTGCAGGAGATGGAAATCCCGACTTGGAAGTGGGAGGTTATTAATATGGACTTCATTACAGGATTGCCTCGCACTCCACGGAAGTATGATTCCATCTGGGTCGTCGTTGATAGGCTGACGAAATCAGCCCATTTTCTTCCCGTCAGGACTACCTATTCCGCCGAGGATTATGCCAGGCTCTATATTAAGGAGATTGTGAAGCTTCACGGAGTTCCTATATCTATTATTTCTGACAGAGGCGCCCAGTTTACGGCGCATTTCTGGAGATCTTTTCAGGAGGGACTAGGGACTCAGGTGAGTCTGAGCACCGCATTTCATCCTCAGAGCGACGGGCAGGCCGAGCGCACTATACAGACGCTGGGGGATATGTTGCGGGCCTGCATTATCGATTTCAGAGGCAGCTGGGATGATCACTTGCCGTTGATTGAGTTTGCATATAATAACAGTTACCATTCCAGCATCCAGATGGCTCCGTACGAGGCTTTATATGGCAGGAAATGCAGATCGCCGATCGGCTGGTTCGATATTGGCGAGACAGAGTTGATTGGCCCAGATATGGTCCAGCAGGCAGTGGACAAGGTGAAGCTTATTCGAGAGCGACTGTTAACAGCCCAGAGTCGACAGAAGTCATACGCGGATAAACGGCGTCGACCGTTGGAGTTTCAAGTAGGCGATTGGGTATTCCTGAAGGTATCGCCTATGAAAGGCGTAATGCGGTTCGGCAGAAAGGGTAAGCTTAGTCCGCGTTATATTGGGCCTTATCAG